>NW_026593286.1:34083677-34171235 GCF_907164565.1 Psammomys obesus | reverse complement strand
ATATATATATATATATATATATATATATATATATATATATATTTATAGTATGCAGTGTATTCAGGGCCTGCATTCTAGTGTCTTGAAAGTAATGCTATGAATTAACAATTTGTAATGTTCAAAACAACCAAAATATTCTGTCATAGTAGGACAGATAAATACTGATCTACATAGATGAATACTAGATAGGAAAGAGATGGGCATACTACAGCCATGTGCAGCGACATGAATAAGTCTTATGAAGATAATGTTGCATGAAAGAAGCTTGGTTCAAAATATTACATGTACTTTATGGCTGTATATATAGGTACAACTAAACTGCAGTGGGCATAGTCAGCAGTCAGTAAACTATAATATAGTTAGGAAAATGACGTGATTAGTACTTAGGAAAGGAGAGTAAGGCAGTGATTGGGAAAGGCACAGCATGCCTAAGATGACCTTTCTGTGTGTCAGCCGGGATGATGGCCACAGAAGGTATACTCACTTCAAAAATAATTTCTTAAACGTCACTTAGATTTGTATGTGTTGTTCTGTGTATGATGCACGTCAGCGGAAGCTTTGATAGTTATTACAGTTTTCGTGATTTAATATCTTTTCTCATCTCTATTTTACCACCTCACTGTCTGTTATCCTCTGGGAAATATGATGTGTTTTACAGCCATTCATTCATGCCTTCCAAGAATGCATTAGGTTTTTTTTTTTTAATAGAACTTTTAGCATTTGTTTTGGCTTTTCTGTGATAAAATTTCTAACTCGTTTAAAAAGTTTTAGATGGCTGATAAATTACATTAGTTCTTGTGTGCAGCAGATATGTGAGACAGGCTGGTATTGCTGTCTCCTTTGTCCAGATAAGGAAAGCAGATGTAAGGAGGGTAAATGTTTGGCTGAGCTGGGCTTGGAATGCAGTTTATTCGACGTTCTTCTGTGCTGTCTGATTTCAGAACATGGCTGTACTCATAAGGATCATAAGTCTCCAAAGAAACCATGAATGCTCAGAGGATAAAAAAAAAATTCCATGAGCTCCGATAGAAACAGACTGCAAGATATATTTTTTTGAAAATTAAGTTTACATTTATATTTAAGAGCGGTGGTTAAGCATAGCGAGGGCATTACTCAATGATTTCTATGCAGCAGTAATTGTGCCAGCCTCCAGGAGAGATGGACCCAGAAATGTTGCTCAGATAGAATGGGGTGATTGATGTGATGGCGGTTT
The DNA here is from genome assembly GCF_907164565.1 of Psammomys obesus. Lineage (NCBI taxonomy): Eukaryota > Metazoa > Chordata > Mammalia > Rodentia > Muridae > Psammomys > Psammomys obesus. Next base: position 34,170,022 of record NW_026593286.1, on the reverse strand, counting down.
ACACAGGACTCGCTGGGCATGGAAAGTGTCTGGGAATCAGATTCCAGGGAAGAGACCTCAGGATGGTGTCATCTGAATCTAATCTGAAATGTGCATGCTTCCATTTGTCCATTTTAAGCTGCATCAGCCACATTTTCATTTTCAAATCATCTACATTTTCTCTTTATAATCTTGCCCTCCCTACTTTAGGAAAACCAACATAAGCTCTTAGTGAAGTTGAAAGCAGATAGAAGTTCACGGATGGCAATGGGACGCTCTCTGAATATACTGCTTTTGCGGCCCTCTAACCCCAACCACAGACACATACTCTTTAGGATATTTGTGCTCATTGGGATATTTGTTGGGCTGAGGGTGGTTCTGTCAAGAGAGATTTCTTCATTTTTAAGCACTGTTTGCCTTCTTTGTTCATGAAACTAAAGTTCTGAGCTGTCAGACTCAAAGTTTTGCATCTTTGTTTCAGAAACATTTAACATCATCAAATCATGCATATCAAAATCCAATGACAAATTCAGTTGTGCCATGTACCTTTCAATGGTCTTTTTTTATTTAAAAAAAACATGGGCTATGCTATCAATTTCATTTATAGATGTTTATATAAATTTAAAGTTCCAAGGTAGCAAAATTGCATTTTTAATGCTAATACCAATGCAGGCAACCTTGTGAAGTTCTTTTTGTTTTCAGATATGGCATCTAGAGCTTCATGCTGTTCTCATGACACAGTCTCTTGTTTGTAAAGAGAGGTCAGGCTTAATCAAATTTCACCAGAGATTCAGTTACAGAAGGAAAACGTAACAACATCAGAACTTATGCAAAACAGTGTGTAGCATTTACTGATAAGTGTGCTATGACATCTGTAATGACATTTGGAACAACCTAATCATGGAAAGGAAAAAGAAGACCACTTACATATGGTTAAGAAATGAAGACGGTATCTTTTTAAGAAAGTGAATAATCTTTATAGTTGACAGGATAGCCTAATACACATGTGGTGGATTTAGTAATGACTGCAATTTTAAATCACAAACAACTGCTGATGGGCGCCTCCTGCCTCAATTTCCTACTTCATATCCTAAAGGGCTTTGTTGTTTTGTTGAGATTAGGGTAAGTGAAATTACGGTTTTGCCGTGGAGTTCTTAAATACAGACCCTTGGATGGACTTCTTCAGACTGCTGATTCCTTAACAGTTGTATGTAAAATGCGGTAAATGAAGGCATTTTTGTGGGGGCAGGTGGGATCCCTCTAGTATTTGGTTTTTTAAATAGTTAGGAACTGCTGATTAAGTTGATTTGATCAGCATGGATGAAGTTAAAATGTTAGTAAATAATTTCCAAATACAGCAGGCCTGAAAATGTATCCATGTTTATAGTAATGAGGAAAACTTATATTTTGGGCAATGCAATGAAATGGCAGTTAGAGTGTTGAAATGTTTGCACGGTACTTTATTGGTAGATATGCAAAACTTTTATTTCCCTCTGTACAATATTGCTTTCCTTTCAAAAAAGACTAAAAACTAGTTCTTTATTATCAGCGCTGTGTGCAAACCAGAAGTTTGAACTTTCTGTTTATTCTTCTCTGGTTCCCACACTTGGCTTGTCCCACATCACAGACAGAGTAATGAGTAAAACAGGAACAGCCTGGTAGCAGCAAGCATTTCACTTATCACCAAGAACCAGATTTCAGGATTTTGAAAGGGTTATTTCAGTTTCTAGAGAACAAAGCTAAGTACATTTTGCTTTTTGGTAGAGCAAAAACAATGGTGATTAAGGCCAGCAGCCTGTTTTTTGGAATAAAAACGGATTTCAATTTTCTAGTGTGCAGCAATAAGATATATCTCTGTGATGGAAGCACTCTAAACAGTATTTGTAATCCTGAATATGTGTGTGTGTGTGTGTGTGTGTGTGTGTGTGTGTGTGTAAACACTACTAAAAGTATTTCAGCAAAGTAATGTCAGTCTTGGGCTCTAACTAAAGCTCTATACTGTTTACGAAAACCTTCCTTGTCTAGACTTTCACAGTGATCTCCAAGATTGTTCATTCCCAAGTTGAAGGAGGGAAGCAATGGAGTATTTGACTCTTTCTTTCTCTTAATTCTCGTGAGATCTCAAACTGGCAGCCAGCTGGCTGATTCCTGCCCACAGACATGTTTTATTTGGCCCGTGCTGTGCTTTTAAACTTTTTGTGCCAACATTTTAATGGGAAGATTTCGCATATGAAACTGCATTTCTGGCTTGTTGAAAAATGGGAAGATAGAGGGACAATTGGCTAGAGTAGGGAGCAGCTGGGCCAGGGCATGGATACTGTCTCAGTGAGCTGTGGCCTCACAACTAGCCCAGACTATCAGTGATTTCTGCAGGCCTCTCAACTTGACACTGTTAGAGAATGCTGTCTTTGAGATTATCCCAGTCCCATAAATCTAATAAATAACTAGATTTGTGTACCAACTATCCTGATCTAGAGATCTTATATTTATTTTGACATAAACATCAAACCATCAAATATGATAACTATCAAGTTCAAAGAACTTTGAATTCCTAGCTTGAGACTTGCATTGGAAGGCAGTGTAAGGGAAACATGGACGGTTAAGTGTTTGTCTTAAGCTCTCAATTTGTACTGTTGCTCATCAGCGATGGTCTGAAACTGTCTTTTGTGATGCTGTCACCAAATTTCATTCCCAAATTTGACGTTGAGATAGTTTTTTTTTTTTTTCATCAGAAAAGTGGTTGATGCATTTGAAAGGGATTGATACATGCAGACTCCTGGAATGTTATCATTTATTTCTGTTTTGAGGCATAGTCTCCCAACTCCTGTGGAACATTAAAAAGAATTTGGACTGTCTGACTCCATTCATGAGTTTGAAAACTGCTATAATTTCAGTGTTCAGTTATTTTGGGTAGGATGGGGGCTGTGAAGAGTCAGGTAGCTTTGCTCTTCAGTTTCTTCCAACCATTGCTGATGAGGCTGTGTGTGTGTCTCCTTGCTAAAACTTGTGCAGCCATGCACCGCATACATGATGATTCTGTCCACAGCAGACTGCCTAGACAGCAGCAGTCCAATAAGATCATAGCAGAGCTGAGGACTCAGACTTACATGTTAAGGGTACAGCTGCCCTCCCCCCAGGTATGGTATGTGACCAGCGTGCAGGTGCCGGGATCTGAGGCTGTACTAGGTAGCCAGGGCTCACTGGGTCTAGGCACACCGTGTGATGTCTGCACATGGTGAAACCACTAATGGCACAATGCTCAGAACAAACCCCTATTGTTCAGCAGCTCATGACTGCCTTCAGCCTGTTGGAGGCTTAGCCATTGTGCTGCTACCTAAGGTCTATGTAAAACATTTTTAATCCCTGTAAATCCCACAGCTTAATTAAGACACAGGCGCTGAAACACGAGGTGTTTAGTAATCAATGTGGAGATAATTAGTATTTAGCTTTTTGAAAGAAAAAATAATTTCCCAGTATTCTAACTTGGAGCAATTATATTTCTTTCAAAACAATTTTTGTTTTCACACACTGCTAGACTAGCAATGAGACAGACTGCATAAAAACTCAGGGGATTTGAATGTGGGAATGGATAAATGTTTTATAATGAGGCAGGGAACTGTTGCCCAACTGTAGGAATAAAAGCTCTGCAAAATTATGAATGTCCAACTCTATAACATGTTTTATATTACAAATCATTTTTGGCAATGCTTATTTATGAACAGAGAAATGATCTAGTGATTATGAAATTAGGTATCTTGGAGCTTTCTTTCTTTCTTTTTCTTCTAGAGGCAGCCAGGAACCTTGAGTCAACCACTAACATTTGCTAAGGAAATATGCTTGTGGGCTATAGGTGCAGATCATATTTTTTCCATGCTTTTCAACCAGACCAGAAGAGAAATATTTTTTTGATGTGAAAAATAAAGAGATATCTCAAGAGAGTTTTATTTTTATTACTGTTTTCATTTTAAAGTAATTTTATTGCTGTACTTGCTTCAGATGTTCTACTATACAATAGGAAGCATAAAAGAAAATTTAATTCTGTTTGGTCTATAAAACCTCAACAGAACTAGAAATGAGACTAGATTTGGTAAAGATTTTTATCTATAACATTTAGGATCTAAGATGAAAGGCTCTTGTGCATAGAAGAAAAAGAAAGAACCGTTTATAGGATACAGATTTTTGAAGAACTGAAATTGCCTGAAAAGCCATCCAGTTGTTCCATGGTGGGAATACCTTCTCTCAGTATGATTGCGACTCCTGGACAAGGATGTTACAGCAGCGTGGTTCCAATGTCCAAACCTGCAAATAATGGAAACCTCCATTTTCAGCAGAAATGGATGGATGAATGGAGTGCAATGCACTTACAGAAAAGAATAAGCGATGGTGAACGAAAGTGGTTTACATCTGTTTTATATACATCTACCAGATGCAGTATCACTTATTGCTGTATCCTATTTACACCAGGGGTCCCAAGAGGTCAAATGGCTTTATGGAATCAGAAGTCAGAGAGGGGTTAGCTTTATTGGGGGAATGTCGATGATGGGGCGTGGTAGGAGGATCCTGAGTGCTCCTTCTCTCTCTCTGGATGCTGGCTATACAGGAGGTCCATTCTATGACATCTCATTGAGCTGCCCTCCTTAAGACCTCAGTATGTCAAGGTATACAAGGTCTGAATCAAGTCTCCTTTTCTAATTATTTGGCCACTAAACACTGGTGATTAAGCATTCCAGTGTGTGAACTTATGGGGTCATTCTTCCTCAAATCAGCACAGGAAGGTTCTTGCTTAGCATTGGAATATGCCTGAGAAAACCCAATTACCCTATAGGGCAAGAGCAGTTCAGAATGATGTTCAGAATGCCTTTGTAAGAACAACTGTAAACACAGGTACAAGTATGTTGTAGCAGTGAACACGAGGCTGGGTTCTAGGTAACGAGAGCATCATGTGACTAGATCACCGTTATCCAGGGTAGAGTGTCATGTTTTGGTGGTGTGGGCAGAGCTGGTCTTGGCAACACGTGACTCTGTTTTTTTCTCTCTCTTTTTCAATGTTAGGTAGTGTATTGTAAAAATGTAAACTTCAGAGTCATTCCAACTTTGGTTTCAATCTTTTATGGAAAACTAGAAGTTTAGCTTTGTGAGTACTCTTTGACATTTAGTTTTTATCATGCCTAAAATGAAGGTTCTGTTTCAATGCAATATTTGTTGGCTATATTCTATGTATCTTTATACCTTGCATCAGTTATGATTTAGTTTGGTTGTAGAAGTTAGAAAAAGCTTAAGATGTTTATAAACGTAAAATAATTGATTCTATACTCACTCATATAAACATACAATATAGAATAAACCCACTAAAAGCTGTACATCTAAACAAACTAAGCAAAAGAGAGGACCCTAACTAAAATGTTCAATCCCCATCCTGAAAGGCAAAGAGGATGTACATCAGAAGAAAACGAAAATAGGAAACAACCTCGGAACCCGCTACAGAGGGCCTCTGAAAGCCAGAAGAAAACAGGAAACCACCTTGAAACCTGCCACAGAGGGCCTCTGAAAGCTTCTGCAGTATAGACTGTCAAAGCAGATGCTGAGCCTGATGGCCAACTGATGGGCAGAGTGAATGGAATTTTATGTAAGAAGTGGGAAATAGTAAGAGCTGGAGGGAACGGGAACTCCACAAGCAGAGCAACAGAACAAGATAATTTGAACACAGGGAACTTCCCAGAGACTCCTACTCCAACCAAGGACTATTTGTGGAGATGACCTGGAACCCCTGCACAGGTGTAGCCCATGGCAGTTCAGTGTCCAAGTGGGTTACATAGTAATGGGAAGAGGGACTGCCTCTGACATAATCTGATTGGCCTGCTCTTTGATCACTTCCCCCTGGGGGGGAGCAGCCTTACCAGGCCACAGTAGAGGACAATGCAGCCACTTTTGATGAGAACTGATAGACTAAGATCAGAAAGAAGGAGAGGAGGACCTCCCCTATCAGTGGACTTGGGGAGTGGCATGCATGCAGAAAGGGGAGGGAGGGTGGGATTGGCAGGGGAGGAGGGAGGGGCTTATGGGGGGATACAAAATGAATAAAGTGTAATTAATAAAAAATAAATAAAAGATTTAAATAATAAAAAAAAATAATTGATTCTACTTAAAAGAATTCTGGAGATACTTATGACATAGAGAGAGTCTAAAATTATTAGCAGTCTAAGAAAAGATGAGTGTGCCTCCTTTTCATTGTCCTAGAAGCTCTGAAAAAAATCCATTTACTTAATAGGCTACAATTTAACCTTATAACATTACTAACCAGGAGGAGGAGGCTTGGAAATATAGCTGGAATTTTAAAATTTGAAATTCAGTTCTTTAGGAAGAAGGAGAAGGGATATTTTGGATGGCAAAGAAAAGTCTTGACTACAGTGTGCATAGCAGACCTCACGCCCCTCATTTCCTAGGAAAATGTGTCATTCACCCACTAGCTCATTCACCCAATAGAATCTGGAATGCATTAGTTAAAAATGTTCACTTCCTTCTTTCCCAGAACCAAACTCTTACCAATCTCCTGGCTCTAAAATATGCACTGAAATTTCAGCCTTTACCCCACTAATAAATTCATAATTTTCCACCATTGTCAATCACATGGATGATTTCGTTTGTCTCGAAGTCATTCTTGTGTTGGCTTCCGGCAAATCATTGCCCACATAGTACCATGAATGAATTATGTCATTCTCCTGTCTAAGGACCTCCAAAATTTCCCATTACAAAAAAACAAAAACAAAAACTAAACAAAACAAAACAAAACAAAAAAAAACTTTTTTATTTCAGTCAGTAAGGCTTTGAAGTTATTGTTTAGTTCTTGTTCCCAGGTCTTTATATTCCAACCACACTGGTCACCTTTCTGTGCCTTGAAGGTGCCAAGTATGCTCTTTAGTTCTTTGCTTTAGAGTATCCCTCATATTTGGCCTCATAACCCCTTCTGTATTAGTCAGGACTCTGGTGAAACAGTATACTGACTGATATGTCTGTATTATGAAGGCTTATTATGGAGCTCACATGAAAGCAAGAAAGTCCTACAGTTTGCTGTCTGAAACTGGGAGAAGCAGGGAACTGACAGTCTGTTTGTGTCTGATTCTGAAAACCCCTGAAGCAGGGAAGCTCGTCTGTGTATTCTAGTCCAAGGGCAGGACAAGATGAACTGGCTTAGCTCAAACAGTAAGGCAGAAACGGAGAACTGACCTCTCCCTTCCTCTAACTTTGCCCTGTACAAGATTTCTAGAGATTGGATGATTCCATCTGTGTTGGAAAAGGCCATCTACATCACTTAGTATATGATTTCAAGTTCAATCTTGTGTGTAAACACTCTCAGAGATGCCCTCAGAAATAATGCTTCACCTGGGTGCTCCCATGGCTCAGTCAAGTTGACCTATGAAGTGAGTTGTCATGCCATCCTCTAGGTTTCAGCTCAGATGTCTCTCCTTGGGGTAGGCCTTCCCTGAAACCAATATGGATATAGTAGTTTTTCTAACCTCACTGCCATGCCATCCTTTGTCCCGCTATTCAGTTATGTTTGATTCAGCTTTTGATATGTACCTCTACTCTGTTCAACTAGCTAGACAGAGAATATGGCCCCAGGATTAACCAACATGGTGTCAGGGAAGGACAACACGTACTGTTTGTGGAATCTGTACTGGTTAAAACCTCTTTGGATGGCGATTTTTCAGTATCTTTTGAAACTAAAAAAACCAAATCTGTAGCTTAGGGAGTGCCAGGGACTGTAGCCACAGTAGGAGTTCAGAACTTGCTTAGAGAATGGGGTCTCAGAGGATGAAGCCACAAAGCATGTAATCCGCAGATTACTTTTAGATGGCGTATATGTGAGTTCTCATTGCCCTTCACCCCATACTTAAGGCCTCTCCTGCAGAGATGATATCACACCTCTCAGTTTTAGAGGATAAGCTTAAAAATAAACCCACCACTTATTTCTGGATTCTTTCCTATTTGAATTCGTGTAGGTATACTAAAACTGTGAAGCCCTTGGGGACCCAGAGGGAGCAAACTCAGCATATTTGATATTTGGGGTAATTTGGTGGGAATGTTTGGGAAGGACTGCTTTAGCTAGGTGGCTATTTGCATTTTAGTGGAGGACTCCTCCGTCCCTCACAGTGCTTACTGAATACTGTGCTGCTGGGTTTGGCTTGAGGCAGTAGGGGTTGGATCAAGGACCTGAAATCCTAGTGGAACAGTGCTTCCCAGGGTATCTTACATGTGTATATCCTCTTCTGTTTGTCTTTCACAGATTTTTTTTTTTCTAAGTGGTTTGACACATCAGCCCTGAGACTAAGTGTGCAAAGTGTTAAGCATTTCAAACAGGGTTAAAGGGTAGAAGAACTGAATTTTTCTTCCTGTAAAAACCAAACTCTTGAATTCTCGCTTCTCTACCTGGGAGGGGGGATTGTTTGCGTTCTTTCTAGAAATATTTATTAAGCACGTGCCACTGAGACTGTAGGATGTGATCTTTACTTACTTTTCATATAGAAGTGAGTTTACTCTGGTAGTTTTTGCGTTTGTGTTTGTTGTATATTACAATCTGTTGTTTTACTGTGTACAACATACCAAATTTAATTACTTCTAATGGAACATTTAGATTGTTTTTCAGTTTTTTTCTTTCTTTTTGTAATATCTGATATTCTTAGGAAATCCTTTACATGATTAACAATTCTTTTCGTCGCCCAAACAAATAAAATAAAGGACAAATAAATTCCTAGAAGCGAACTTGCTTTGTAGAAGGCTCTGGTTTTAGTTCTGCTAAATACTATCAAATTGCCATTTTGTTTCTCATGAAGGCTAAGTGCAGCATTAATGTCGATGAACATGAACAGGTTTAGAAGGTCACATCATTTGGCAAAGTAATAGTAGTAGGTTTTCCCCTAGGGCTGTGAGCTCCCTGGCCGCTAGCTCTTCACCGGGTTTGCAGTCCTAGTCATGTGTCCTCCTACCTTGTGGAGCTGGCCTTGGATCCAAGCAGAAAGTGGCTGGCTGCCACCTACCGCCATAGCGTTTATGCCACTGTCACGGCATTTTTGCATAGCTTGCCGGGTCGGTCATTGTTGCAGCTTGAAGGGTTCACAGCTGGCTAAGACTCTTCATGACCCTTCTCACCCAGCAGCCTGCAGAGCACCTCCGACACGGTGAGAGCTAGGCAGCAAAGAGGAAGTTTCCAACTCAGTTCCAGCTTGATTTCTCCACGTTCCGAGAGCCAATGTGTGCTGTCTGCACCAACAGGCCTTTACCTTCGAGTTCCGGTGGGTAACCAAGAAGACTGGCAACAGCCTGGATCGTTTTGGGAGCTTCTGGGGCCTTCCTGACCAATAACTTTTAGAGAGGTCTTCCACACCTTACAGTGGGATCTTTTAATCTCTGGCTTCTAGGATAAACATTCTCCCTCCGTGAAGAATGCCTCTCTTCAAACTCATTTAAAATTGTATTTATAAATAGTCTTATAAAATAGGTTTCCATATGGCTTTTTAAACCATTCTTCTTGTTTTGGGGGAGGGAGGGGTCCCTCCTTGTCTCCGGTTTGCCTTTCTTTCTTTCTTTTTTTTTTTTTTTAATTTTCATGCCTCTATTTATTTATTTATTTATTTATTTATCTATCTATCTATCTATCTATTTATTTATTTATTTATTATTTATTTTATTATTTTTTTTTTGGTTTGCCCTTCTTATCTCTTTTCCACGTAAACCTTTCCAGCCCCTTGTTCTCTTTTCCACCTTCATGTAACCCATGTTCTGCTTACCTTCCTCCCTCGGTGCCTTTCTCTACCACCCACACAGTCCTTTTCCTACTGCTCTGGTCTCCAGGAGCACTCCAACTTTTGAACACAGTCCTCTAGGATTTACATATGATAGAGAGCATACAGCATTCCTCATTCTGTGCTGACGCTATCTCACTTATTACAACATTTTCTAGTTATGTCCTTTTTCTTTGTAGATTTTATAATTTATTCCAGCCAAATAAACTTCCGTTGTACATGTAAACCACATTTTCATTACCCATTCACTGGGTGATAGCCATTTAGGCAGGTGTCTTTCTCTGGCTCTTTTGAATGGTGTTGGCAATGAACATGGATTCCGAATGTGCAAGTGTCTATGTAGTATGAGGTACAGTTTTTGGGTGTGTATGCCCAGGAATTGTACGATTGGGTCTTATCACAGTTCAATTTTAGCTCTTTGAGAAACACCCATATTGATTCCACAGTGCTTTTGCTGATTTGCAATCTCAGTAGCAATGAATAAAATCTCCCATTTACTCATAACCTCTCCAGCATTGCACAAGCAATTTCTTACATTCTGACAGTTAAATAGTGAGGGAGAAACAGCCATACTTACCCTCAGTTTTTTAATTGATGGATATTGGTCATTTCCCCCCAAGTGTTTCCAAACTGTTGTTTTTGTTGTTGTTGAAATTTTGGTTATATTTTTCTTTTCCCTTGTCTGGTTGTTTCCCCTTTTTAACTTTGAAGGACTTATCAGATATTAAGAAATGGAAGCAGACTTTTCCTGTCATATGTGTTCAACCCTCACCCAAAGTTGTTTATCATACTTTTGAGCAACCATCTTCGTTAAATTAGGCGAATGTCTGGGTCATGGTAAATGTAAGGGTTCGTAAGCTGGCAGCCTGTCACGGAAAGAGCAGAAGACTCCGAGGAAAAGGGCAGGAGGCTGGCGGTGGGTCCAGTGATTTTTAGCTTCCCGTTTGAAATCGAGGAAATATTAGCTTCCTCAGCTATCCAGTGGGATTAATTACAGTACTTTCTCACAGAGTCCTGAAAATTTAGTGACGTCATGCATAAACTACTATGCATGACACTAGGTAAATGTTAGTTTTTATTTCTCATTTGGTAATAGCCAACTGGAACACTGGAATGTAATGTTTTGAGAAATTGGAATTTCTACTTTCAGTTACACTTTTGGAAGAGAAAACTAATCATCACTGTATACTAGATGTTTTTCTGCCTTTAGCACATCTCATGATTCTTACCAGTTCTGTAGATAAGAAAGACAACTTTCTTGAGATATTTGTGAGACAGTGAAAGGGAGTGGCTTTACAGTGTTGATATGGAATAAAGGGCAATCCTGATGCTGAAAGTAAAATATTCACGCTAAAATGTCAGGGTTAGTATCTACTTCCCTTTTTCAAAATTTCAGGGGAAATTTTGTTAACATGCAGTTTTGTTTTTTTTTTTAATTTTCATTATCACTGGATTACAAAAATAAGGTCATTTTGGCTTTGTAGCTGTGTGTGGAGGGAGTGTAAAGAGCTAGAGCTTTAAGAACTTTTGTTCTGGAAAGAACCTAAGCACATTCTAGGTCTGTGTGTGCGTCTCAGATGGGGAAGCAGAAAATTCCCAGAGGCTAGTTTGGAGCATGTGGCTACTGCAGGACACAGGGAAAAGTGGCCCTTCTTTCCCTTCCATGACAGGTTGGATGTGTAGACGACACGTCTGTATTTGGGGTTTGTGACACGAACAACACTTCCTATAAACTTGTCAAATGAGCTCCATGTCTGTTACTCTGCATGTACAGTTTGGTGTTTTGGAGAGGTGGTTGTGAGTTAGGCTGAAGGAAAAAAAACACAACACCCCTGTGCTTAAAGAACTCTTATGCTTTCAGTTTACATTCAGTTTTACTATTCTAGAATGTCTTTTAAGTCTTCTACCCTTCACTTACCTCAGGTTTTTATGTAGATCAGAATTTGAGAAGAACCCAAGTCGAAAATATGTTAAAGTTAGTAAGCTGTGACAATACATATTTTTCCCATTTGTATTATTCAAGCTTAGGATATATTAAAACATTTAAACTGGAGCCAAGCTATTATAAAAAATTTAGTAGGGCCTTAAAAATGTTTTTACTTTTTCCTTACAAATCTTAATTTTTTTGGTTGAATGTCAAAATCAATGAAATAACAGATTAATTAACATTTCCTTCCTTTTGTTAAAGGCGTGGATTAAATTTTAATTTAGTTATCTTTCTTTAAAATGTCTTGTGCAAAACATTAATTAAAACAGAATGTAGGCTTTTCTTGAATCTTCCTTGTATCAGGAGAAGGGTGAAAAGCTCCTGCCACCTCCCTGCTCTTCCTTCTCTTTGCAGTCGTGATGCTCTGCTCTGGAGAGAGCATCTAGGCCACTGACATCACCTAGCACGTGAAATTCTGTAGTCGTGTGAAACAGAGTAAAACACAGTGTTTAGCAGATTAATCTTGGACAGTGAACGTTGTGGAAAATGAGATGAGAGGGGAAGTGAGATAAGGTTGGAGGCTGATTTTGACAACTGAGAACATGGACAGCAGATAGCTTCTTGCCACTTGTCCTGATGCTCTCAAAGCTGAGATGTACTGTTTCTATGAGAGTCACAGGTTGTTTTTATTATTATTATTATTATTATTATTATTAGAAAAGTGTTGTAAGATACCAAAGGATGGTTAATCACTTTTCAGAATCCCAAGCAATAGAAGGAACAGAGAGTCTGTTGCTAAGACTAACCATTTCCTACTTTCTCCTCCTTCATCTTGCCAACATCTCCAGCCTTTGCAACCCTGGGGAATTAGGATACAATAAATGAAAGTTATTATTTACAAGAAAACATTAGTTCCATAAACATTTAGTGTGGAAAAGTTCAAAATGTAAACAAAGTTATATACCTTTGTTCTAAAAGAGCCAACTAGTAACATACAGAAGAGAGTCAATGCTATTCATAACCTTAAAGTTCTCAAATATCCGCTGTTCGTGTTTTGGTGTGTATTCTTCAGGATGAGTTTATATTTACACTCTGTAGTTTGTCTTCAGCATACATTCTGGCACCCTTGCAAATCAATCTATGCTATTATTTTCAGCAAAGCATCCTGCTTTACTGCCTGTGCTGTGGTTAATCTGGGTAGTTTGTAAACAATAGTCTTAGATTGTTTCTGGTATAGACAACGCTAAATCAGTAACTGGTGAGCACATGCTCCGTGGAGTACATGCTTGATGCTGTGCAGCAGGACACATAGCATACATAGGGGCATAGGAGGAAAATAGGCACAGGAATGTGCCATGGCACACTTTGTGAGAGGAAACAGCTGCATTTGGGCCAGTGTTGGCCCTAAGAGCGGTGTGGTCCACGTGTTTGGACACACAGGGGGAAACAAGGATGGGTTGGAGGCTTGCATACTTAGGAATCACCTGAAATCTTGTTCAAAAGCAGGTTCCAGTTTACTAGGTGAGGCCTGGGGCCCCAGAATCTACTTCTCTAGGGAGATGCCAGGCAGGGTTCATACTCTTGATCTTTGCAGTGTACCAGCATAGATGAGCGAGTAGAGGGTGTTTCTCCAGTGAGAATTTCTACTCCACTCTTTGGACAAGAGTGTGGCTAGAACCTCACGACCTAAGTAATCTCACTATGCAATCTGCTATCCTAATGTCCTTAGTGAAGTTAGGCTTTAGTTGATCCCTTCCTCTGGGCAAATATCTTCCTGTTTGAGACAATTTTTCTAGTGAAATCCATACATTTTTGAAGGTGTGGAAAATTCTTGGGGGGAGTGTCTTGATTTCATTTCTGTTTATGTGATAAAATACCCCAACAAACTTTGGAGAGAAAAGGTTTATTTTAGCTCACAATTTAGGTCAGAGCCAGTCATATCAGGGAAGAGAAACAGTCAGGAATGTAAAATATATTTTCCAGTCAGGAACAGGCCTGCTTTCTACATGCTAGCTTTCTCTTCTCTTCACAGTCCAGGATCCAAACCCAGAGGTTGGTGCCGCCCACATTGGAGAGTAGGCCTTTCCACATCAATTACTGTAATCAAGACACTCCCCGCCCACCAAAATCTCTTTCCCAGTGACTCCAGATCACGTCCCGTTGACAAGTTAAGCTAGGAGTCACAAGTAGGAGGAGCTTTTTACAGAAATAAGAGGTTTACATTGGTTAAAGGTTGAGTTCCAAAGGTTGTTCTGTAGTCATGTTTCTTGATGAATTACTACCAAGAGATGAGTCAAAAGCAGGTTTTAGAATATTTATGACTTTATAGTGTGCTCTTTTTCTATCCTGGCTACACATGTCCTCTTTTTTGTAGGGTTTGAAGTCTTCAGGCTCAAAATCGACTCCGTGTGTTGATCAGACAAACACAGTAGGACTTGTATTTGAAATGTCTCACACAGGCTCATGGATTTGCGTGTCTGTAAGTGTGTGTGTGTGTGAGAGGGTTATATCTGTGGTGTGTGTGTGCAGGTATGCATGTGCATATGTATGTGAATGCGTGTCATGTGTGGTATGCGCATATATTTGTGTGGCTGTGTGCACACATGTATACGTGTTATATATGTGGTCTCCAAGTGTGTGTGTTAATGTGGCTGTGTGAACACATGTGTGTAAGTATGCATACACATGTGTATGTATACCTGTGTGTTCATGTGCATGTGGAGGCCGAGATCAATGACTGGGGTCTGTCCTGAAATGTGCTCCCCCTTTAGATTTTGAAGTATCACCTTTCACTGAAGCTGAGGCTGGTCCATTCCTCTAGGATGGGTAGCCAGTGAGCTTCACGGATCCACCCATCTCTGTTCCCCGCAGAGCTTGGCTTGCACTTCTGTTTTCTCCTGTGGGAACCAGGGATTTGAACTGAGGTCCTCAAGGTTCTGCGACAAGCACTTCACCGTCTCTCTGACTCCCAGGAAACAATGCTGGCTCCACTGGGGTGGCTGTGCTTTGGGAGACTGTGGGACTTTTGATGGCAGAGGTAGCCTGGCCCCGGTCCTGTCTTTCTGCTTTCTGGTTCAGTTGACATGTGAAGAGCCCCTGCTAGCCAGCTCCTGCTGCCACAGCCTGAGCTGTTCTGTATGCCTTCATGCTATCGACCAAAACTGTGAGCTAAAATACACCTTTCTTTCCTTGGCAGAAAAATTAAAACCCACTAGGCTGTAATTGTTTATTGGCCTTCAGCAATTCTCTGTATTCTTTGATAGTGGATGAAGTGAACTGAAAACTACCCAGGGAATGTACTGTGTGTGAGGACCATACTACGGCTACATCTACATAGTACTTTGGGGTTTAGTCAGTCAGGCCTTTTACCTGGCCCTTATAACTATGCTGTGAGTAGGCAGGGTAACCTACTGCCCTTAAAGGTGGGAAGACTGATGTGGACAGAAAGGAAGCGATTTGTCTAAGGTTTAAAGCAAGTTGTTGCCTGGTATACGCTCCAGGGTTGTTCATCTCAGAATGCGAAACTCACACGCAAAGTGAGTGAGGTGCTCAAACGCTCACGGCTGTCTGGCATCTAAGCGCACACTTACAGTGGCTTTACTCTGTAGTTTCTTGAGAAATAGTCAACATCAAGCATCAAACAGCTTGGCTTACTGAGCCTTAAGCAAACAGGGATTTAATACTTCTATAACAGGAAGCTAGAGTTGGCATTGGCTAGTGTCCATTTGGCTGGTGGAGAACCCAGCCCTGTTCGGACTTTGCCATTGTGCTCTGGAACTTTCCTCCTCATGTTGGTTCTTTGAGAGTTATAAGATGGGGCCCTGGCTCTGTCAGACAGCGATGGGGTAAATGCTTAGTAGGTGTGAGTTCCCACGTACCCCGAAAACAGAAAACTGCCACGTACCCTACCTGCTGACGTCAGTTTGAGTTATACCGGTACATCCCCTCTTCTCTATTGCTCGTCTTCATCCTTCTTCCCGGAAAAGAAAAAGAAAAAAAGGCAGATAAAATGAACGATTAGCTCTGCTTTGTTAGCCTATGCAGACTTATGCGAGGTGGTTAGCAGTGAGTGCTGTGTGAGCCAGCCTACACTGTCTGCCAGAGTTTCACAGAAATTCCATCTTGAACAAGCAGCTTTGGATGAACACTGAATAGATGTCCTTATAGGTTGCTGATGTCATAGGAGTTTCGTGGCTCCTACTTTTGAGTTCTGGGCAGCTCTTCTCTGACCACCCACCATCGCTACCACCAAAAGGAAGGTCAAGTTTAGATAGCTCCCATCTCACCGATTTTGGTTTAATAACACTGACCTGTTGGACCACGTTTTGCTAGATGGCTCTTTGCTGTCCTATCTCATAAAGCTTGTATGGCAGCTACACATCTGCTTTATTCCCCTTTGTGAATACGTTTTAAGTATAGCTACAGATCAGCAGGAATAGGAGCTAAAGAGTGAGTGCTTGTTTGTATGAACGATGGCTTTGGGCCAGCAAGCCTGGGGTTGTGTTTTGTCTGCATGGGCTACTTTAAAAGCGATGAAAGAAAGGGGAGATAGAAAGACCTGGAGGGGGCTGGAGCACCACAAGGAAAGCACCAGAACCAAAAAATCTGGGCCCAGGGGTCTTTTCTGAGACTGACACTCCAACCAAGGACCATGTACAGAGATAACCTAGAAGCCCTGCACAGATGTAGCCCATGACAGCTCATTCTCCAAGTATGTACCCTAGCAATGGGAACAGGGACTGTCTCTGACATGAACTCAGTTGCTAGCTCTTTGATCACCTCCCCTGAGAGGATGGTACAGCCTTGCCAGGTCACAGAGGAAAACAATGCAGGCCTCCTGATGAGGCCTGATAGACTAGGGTCAGAAGAAATCGGAGTGGATTGGGGAAGGGGCATGGGAGGAGAAGAGGGAGGGAGGGCAGGATTGGGAGGGATCTAGAGAGGGGGCTACAGCTGGGATACAAAGTAAATAAATTGTAATAAATAAAAAAATTAAAAATCTTTAAAATAAAATAGATAATTAAAATGTTTCTAATAAGAAAGGAAAAAAAAAGTGATTCCTGGTCCCCAGGTATGCAGGCAAGAAGTACTGACAGTCAATCTCAGGATTTCCTTCCTGTGCTGCCCTTTCTTCCTTTCATAACAGGCCTGGCTTACAAAAGGCATTCCTTGCCTTAGAGTTTCTTGCTTGCCCTATAACTTCCTGGATTGTTGAACTTGGAAGCTGTTAATCTATCTCCTTTGATAAAAACCTTTGGTTTTTGTTTCTTACAGAAAGGGGAAGTAATTTAAAAGTTTTGGCTCAGTGGAACTTCCCTTCTGATTAAATTCACAGCAATTGTGTCTATCGAAAGAAAAGCAAGTTTTAGTTAAACAACATCAAGATCGCGTGGGAGAAAGGACGCTCTCTGCCTAGGAGAGGAGTGCTTCTCTCAAGCAAAGTGCTGCTCACCTCTCCAGTCTTCAGAGCTCCTCTCCTTCCATCTCATCCCAAGAAGCTAGCTTGAGAAGGAGACTGTGGAAAAGTCAGTCTAGGGTCATTTCGAAGAGAAAATACTGATTTGGTGGTATGAATCAATGAGAAAATATACATAAGATATAAATCATTTATATTTTTCTTTTCACTGTTTTTTTATGCATTTAACCACATTTTCACATGTAAATCATTTGCTCGTTACTCAGTCCAGTGGAGGCTACTTTCAGGCACCGTCGCTTTTTACAGCTGGATGTAAGAGAACTCAACGTTACTCTTTTGTTCGGTTTGCTACTTCCAGTGATAATTCGAGGAAATTGTATATCTACTTTAGACATTTTTCCTTTTTGTACACATTTGGTAAGTATTCAAGAAGCCTCTCAGTAATGAGCTGAGTTTAACCATAGAAGGGACATTCTTGTTTAGTAGAAGCAGAGTGTGGAATTTTGTTGTTTTGTGTTGTGGAGAGACTGTGAGCACCGGATTAAAGTGTGAAATATGGGCCTCCAGTGAGAAGGCTGGAAAGAGAACGAGCGTGGCAGGGAGGACCCAAGGCCTGACAGGTTTAACCGGGATTGGAACCACTTTCTGAAATTCCTACCGAAGTGAGCACTTTTGGCGATCTTGCTGCATAGAGTGACACAAGATATTTATTTTTAATTTTTAATTATGTGCACGTGTGTGTGTTTGTGTGCGGGTATGAGCATGTTAGTGCAGATGCCCACAGAGGCCAGAGGAGAGCGTCAGCTGCCCCGGAGATGTAGTCACAGGCCACCGTGAACTGCCCTGTGTGGGCACTGAGACCCAACTCAGCTCCTGTGCAAGAGTCGGGTCATCACGCTTGCCTTTAAGATATCAACAAACAAACAAACAAACAAACACCCAAACCCAAACTGCCTCAAGATTATATTTCATTTCAGGGGTCTAGACCTGCGTTGGTGGTTAAAATCACCAACCACCCTTTGTCGTCTAGCGTGAAATAGAAACGGCAAGCTGAGATTGGCATTGGAATTCTGGAGAGCGGAGGAAAATAAATTATATCCTAAAATAAATTACATCTACCTTCAACTTGGTTATCCCAGAACTTCATTGAACTGAGATGGATTATAAACTGGACTCTGAGAAATGCGGGAGCTGCCTCTACTCAGTCTCTGAATTGCAGATATCAACACACATTATCATATCTACTCCTCATACATACACATACATACATACATACATACATACATACATACATGCACATATACTAAATTTATATGCAGCAAGCATCTTAAATGTTGCTGTATCTAAAATTCCAAATTAATTCATAGGATGTATATACATTAAAATTTATTAAATAGCTTTAAATTAAAAATGTTAAAATGTGTATGTATCGATTGTTGTGTGACTGTGGTGTGTGTGTTGGTCAGAGGACTTCCTTGGGCAACCAGCTTTCTCCTTCCTACTTTATGTAGGCTCTGGGTTCGAATGCAGGTTACCAACCTCGTGCAGCATGCAGCTTTACTGGCTGAGCCATTATCAGCAGCCCCAAGTGGGTTCTTTTGTTTTTTAAAAAACAAAACCTTTCATTATGGAATATGTCAAACACACGCATAAATCAGTAGAGTTGTGCAAATGAGAAGCAAAGAGGACCACAGAGCAAAGCTTGTGCCACTGTCCCTCAGATTAATAATTCATGACTCATGGCTTTTCTGCTTCATTTGTTCCTCCTTCCACTGACTGCTTTCCAAACTCTATGATTTCAAGCCAAATCATTTCATTTCATCCATAAATATTTTAGTATGCGGTTCTGAATGGGAAAGACCTAATGATCAGCAGCTTGAAAGGGCTTTTTTTTTTAATAACAGATGTGTAAACTATGAGTGCCACTTAACATCAGGCGTAATCAACTGCAGTCCTTGTAGTTTTCACAGATCTATCTGTGCGCTAGCTCACTTTCTTTGAAACACCATGCTCCTGCTTCAGGCCGGGTGGATTTTGTTTACGTGCAACTTAGTTAAAATGTTAACACAGCTTGATGTTTGTTTTCTTTTCCTTGGTGATTCTTTTTTTTTTTTTTTCCAGATGGAAATTTTTGTGTCCATGGAGTAGTTGATCTTTGTTTTACATGGAAATATTATCTCTAGCCACATGACCTCTGGTGGCTTTTCTACTGTGCTTTTCTGTCCTGAAACCACCTCCTGTGTTGTGGAACAGAAGGAAAGAAAGAAGAAGCCAGCTCAGGACTCATGCATTTAAGACTTGGGGTATAGAGCAGACCTGTTTTCATTAAGCTGTAATTACACTTAGTGTCGCTAATTAAGCTGGAACATGGAGTGGGACATTTTCACCGTGTTTTCAGGGACTGCCTGGTGATCCTGCCTCGTGCCCTTTGTTGTTGTTGGCTCTGCACTGTGTGGCACTCACTTGTGTTGGATTAGAAGATTTGACCTAGACAGATTCTCAGGGTATTGTGTAAGATGGTAAGATGTACACTCTAATGAATTTTTACAGGAACGGTAAAGACCTCGGCAATTGTCTAGGCTTGGAATGTGGTTTCTGGGTCAAACTGTCAGGGTTTGAATACCTGCTTCACCAGCTATTAGCTCCAGGGTCTTAAGTCATGTAATTTTCAAAGCCTCAGTTTCTCTATATAAATATAATATGTAGATAACAAGATGAACTAACTTTTGTATTTTGGATATGGATCAAACTAGCATAAAACCCAACAAAAATATCATTAGTTTTACCTTAAATGCACTAAGATATTTGTTAATGAAAATTTTTTTTCATGCTGTCAGTGCTAGAGCAGAATGATGATTGGTTTTTGGATATCAGTGAAGGAAATGAAAAGATTATAAATATCAAAATGCAAACTTGTTATTCTGAGGTATGGAGGCTATTAGACATTGTGTGTAACTTTTATACACGTCACGCATGTGTTTCAGTGGGTTGTAGCACTAGAGCTGGTTTCAGAAGCATGCCACAAGAGCCCAAGCTAATGTTTTGGTCATTTCCAAAGTGGCTCTCACTTACCTTAAGCCCCATTGAGAGCAGCAGTGATCATGCATTCATTTAGGAGATTCTTAAATATACCTGACTTTTCAGGCTGGGACCTGTGTTATAGTAATAGCAGGCCCACCGTCTCAGTGCGGAATAGCCAGACACTCCAGAGATCTCTTGTCCTCCTTGAGAAGGCACAGCTCAGCTGTAAGGCTCTGACATCTGTGCCTCTGAGGACTGGGCTGTGCTGGCTCTTGCTAGCACACAGCACATGTGGCTTGATGTCCTGTGGTTAGGTTGGATTTCAGGGCGTGGCTGGCCCTGTGAGCTCCCAGGCTAGTCCACTCTCTCTGAGCTTTGAAGTGGGATAGGTTACTGGGTCCCAGGGACACAGACAACCAAGGAAGCCAATCCTGGGATGAAAACTGAGGGACACCTGCCTGTCTCACGCAGTTGCCAAATCCCATTCTGGGGCTCTGGGGACTTACAGCCTGTTATTCTCTAAGTGTACTGGGTTTTATTTTTATCAGGTTGGCATTTCACACCCCAGAGATGCTTAATGTGTCATTTGCAGAATTTGAAACATCAGATTACTCAGTCTCTTCTAGTCCATTTATAAAATGTACAGCAAGTCCCGACTTGGCATTGCTTCCAAGAGAACACTCAAATTTTGCCCTCTCCTATTTATGAAATGCCTGTTGATCCTGATTTGGTGCTCTGTTCCTGCATCTTCTATTCCTGAGAGAGCTTTTTCTGTCGCACTTACAATTTATCAAACAGGAGATTGTATGTATTTCCTTGTTTCTTGACATGAACACCAAGTTCAAACATGAGCTATTTGTATGAGCTGGCCATAGTCACCTCTCTCAGTATTATTTTATTCTGCTGTAGCATCAAAATAATAATGATACTTGCTTCATAAGAGTTTAAAAATTGTACATGGCTCTTTAACATAATTAACATAGTGCCTACCCTCCAATAAGGACTCATGGAACTGAATAAGTTTTTTTTTTCTTTCCTTTTTTAAAAATCACCAGACCAGTGTACCCCCTCTTTGATTAAAATAACTTCTTCTTCTGATTACTATTATTACGATCTCACTGTGTAGCCCTGGCTGGCCTGGAACTCTATCAGATATCCGCTGTCTTTACTTCCCAAGTGTTGGGATTAAAACTTAGGTACTGCTTTCTAGACACTGAGTTTTAAGTAAGGCTGAGTTTCTTCCCCTATAAACCTTACATTCAGTGGAAGAAAAAGCTAGTGCCTAGGCATTAGTGGCATTAGAGTGAAGTGTGACCAGTTCTGAGGCGTGCATGTGGCCATGTAGATGCAATCAGGGTATTCTTTCACTCACCTAGACAGACCGTGGCTAGGAATGGGCAGTGAAGGAGCTGAGTTGCTACTGTACAAGCCCGCCTTCATTTTCTGGGCTGCCTTAGGGCCAGGACAACATCCTGTCCATCTGGGATTGTCTGAACACCCGCAGGTACTCAGCAGTAATTAATTCCAGGTTTAGATTATTTTGTGTTTCCTGTGGTAATTTCTGCTGGGGAAGTAATTAAAAATAGATTATGAGCCTTAATTAAATGATATCTTTTGCTGGTGTGATCGGATGGACTATAGGGTTTCCAATTACTCATTGCGATACCCTAGCCAGTCAGTCTTCTGCCTCAGGGAACAGGTGCACAAATTCTTTGTAGAAGGAATGTTTCAGATTTTTGTGAGATTTTTCTCTCACCTGTCACCTCTCATCCTACTACACTAAATATTGTTACCTCACTTCCTGGTGGTTTTGAGTTCCTTATCTTGTTCCATATTTTTTTTTTGTTTAGTTTTGTTTTGAAATGAGATCTTACTGTGTGGCCCAGGCAGTCTTCAAACTTAAGACCCTCCTTTCTCAGCGTCTGGAGTGCTGGATTAGCAGGAGTGTGCCATCCTGCCTGGTGTGTATATGCTCAGTGCTCTTGGCTTCTACTGAGAATTTGTATTTGTGTGTTCTGATCTAAGCCTTTAGAATGGTGAAGGTATATAGTTATAGATCAATAAATATTAACTAAAAAAAAAATCAACCAGCCAATTAACCAATGTAAAAGAACGCATCAACTTTACAGAAGAACGTTCTAGAGTGTACCAAGAAGGAAAGATTAAAGATGGAGCTTAGGTGGACTGGAGTAACAAATCAGAGGATGAGCCTCGAGGAAATAAAATAAATCTCAGTTGGGAAAATGAAGATGAAGGTAAGAGAAAAAGAAAGACGACAGACCATCTGTTGTTACCTACTTGAAAATATTGTTTCATAGTGTGAATATCCAGTGTGTACTCAGGGAAGAAGATGCTGTGGTGTGTAGCAGAGTGTGAAAGGGATTTCTCAGACCTGGGGTAACTCTCTAACTCACTCCCGCCACAAATTCTTGAAGAAGCTGAACAATGTCCACTGTGCATTGAGCTTTATTTTTATTTTTATTTTATTTTTTTATCACAGCTTTTTGCTCTCCTGAACTCTTTTCCAAAGTTTTTTTTTTTTTTTTACTTTTCTTCAGTTAATTCTTATTCTTTACAAAGTGAAAGGGTTGTCATATATAACATGTTTTTTTTTTTTCTTTTATCAGAAGTAAAGTTTTTCTTCCTGACAAGCAATTCATTTATATTTTGGTCATACAATTTGCTAAATTTGTAAGGGAAATTTAAAGCAGAGATGTTGTCACTTCTCTCAGAATTTCTGTATCTATTTTTTTTTCTCTCCAGACATTGTAAGCATTTTAGGTCCACATTACCGATCGCTCTTAACCACCATGGAAATTTGGAGCAAGTTTATAAAGTAGAAATAGAAAATGTGCACTGGAAAGTGTTATTCTGAGGAAACCGAATCTGTGGTCAGCTGATATCAGTAATGCCGGTTACTCAGGTCTTCCACTTTCATGACAGGCACCGCACACAAGGCAAATTAGCTTTTTACCAGTAACAACCTAGAGTTGATCTCTGAGGGACTTTGAGTCTGTTTCGTTGTTGTTAGTTTGGCTTGAGTCCTTGTTATGTGTAATACGTTAGTACACGTACAAATTTGAGAAAGAAATGAGCTTATAATCTAGCATAAGCGGTAGGTATATAATTTCTATGGTATAGAGTAGAGTTATAATCAATGAATAACATAAAAGCTGCAGAAACGAACACGAATAAGGGACTCCATGGAGAGACTCAGAAAGGCAAAGGTGCTGAGTAGCATTCTGGTGGATCTTGGGTCACATGAAACCAGTATGAGCCAGAGGCATGGAGGTCACGTTCAGCAAGTAGCAACAATACTGATGAGGCAGAAGGTATGAAGCCAAGGGCCAAGTTAGAAAACTCACCTTAGAAAAGAAGGGCAAATCTGTGTCACCTTAGAAAGACACAAGCCTTAGGGGTGAAAAGTCAAAGCAATGTGAGGTAAAGAGGTAGAGGAGACCCTGTCAGAGCTTCCTGCTCACTAGATAATGGCTAAGGTCATCTGCTGGGAAGGAGGATGTGAGCGTTATCTTTAGGTCACATAGCTCAAGAATTTTACCCCAGAGGCATGTCTTAAAAGACTTACTGTAAGGGCTGGAGAGATAGCTCAGAGGTTAAGAGCACTGTCTGCTCTTCCAGAGGTCCTGAGTTCAATTCCTAGCTCACAACCATCTATAAGATCTGGTGCCCTCTTCTGCCTTGCAGATGTACATGCAGACAGAACATTGTATACATAATACATGAATAAAATATTTAAAAAAAGATTTAATGCCTCTGCAAGGTGACAGTTTGCTACAAGAACTAGAACCCAGGCCCTCTAATTTTTACTCTGAGTGTTCTTCCTTAGCAAAAGTCACAATTCCCTGAAGACCTGTACACCAAAAATAACCCTCTAAGTTAAGTAGGAAACTTTGATCTATGCACATGATAATACAGGCTATAAAAGAAATCTAATCAATCCCTTTAAATGCCTCTTCTGAGACTCATAGTCAAACTTTGGGCAGAGTTCAGGGGGAGATAGAAAGACCTGAAGGGGACAGGAGCTCCACAAGGAGACCAACAGAGCCAAAAATATCTGGGCCCAGGGGGCCCTGCAGAGACTGATGAATCAACTAAGGACCATGCATGGAGAGGACCTAGACCCCCTGCTCAGATCTAGCCCATGGGTAGTTCAGTATGTGGGTTTCCTAGTAAGGAGAGCAGGGGCACTCACGTAATTGCTGGGAGACTGACATTCTCCTTGAGATAGAAACCTTGGGTCAGTGAATGTGGGAATTTTGGGGGTGAATGAGCTTCTCTAACTCTACACGAGTTCATCTGTAGAAAGGGGATGTTGCAGCCTCCTGAGGTTTCTCAGCCAGAATTTTAGTTATGAGATTTAGTTTCAGATACAGACCTTAACATCCAGGCCAGGAGATGGCTAGTTCTGTCTTGTGTTAGTGTTGGTCTACGTTTCTAACTGAGGCTACACATTGTATAAAGTACGTGTCAAAAACATGTTGATATGCTTCATGCGATTTTACAGGCTGTGTGACAGGAAACCTAAATAAAATATTTATGGAAAGTACCCCAAAGGAATCACCAGATGCTAACATATTTCAATACTATCAGTTTCCCTTTCAATATTAGTTGCTTGGAGGAAAAATTATAATAGTCTGTAACACTAGTTTGGTGGCTTTTCTGAAAGCACTGGGTTAGTGACATCTCAGGACTTGCCATGTGATCTTGGTCACAATTTTAACACAAGCTACTGCTGGAGACATAAAACAAAACATCTTTGGACAATCACAGACCAATGATCTTACTTATGTTCCTGGAAGCCTTATTTAGGGGACTAGAGAGGTGGCTCAGCTGTTAAGAGCACATGCTACTTTGCAGAGGACAGGGGTTCAGTTCCTAGCACCCACAGAGAGGCTTACAGCCATTTGTAACTCCAGTTCCAGAGGATCTGTTGCCCTCTTCTGACCTCTGTGGGCACTAGGCATGCATGATAATGTACTTGAAAACATGGATGCAAAACACTCACATACATAAAATAAACATAAGTAAGTCTTAAAACAAACAAACAAACAAACAAACAAACAAACAAACTTTAGTTAGAAAAGCAGTGAGTGCTGGTATGATGATGCATGCCTGTAATTCTAGCCCCTGGGAGGCTGAGGCCAGATGACAGTAAACTGAAGGCCAACCACTCTTGGCTACAGAATGAATATAAAGGCAGCCTTGGCTACACGATTAAACTCTGTCTCAAAAAACCCTAACCAGCCAACGAACCAACCAAACAAACAATAAGAACTTGGTATGCCAGTTAGCTGATCCTTAAGGAGAATCTGACGATAGGTTGCACAATGGTAGGTTTGGAGCAGAAATGCTGATGTCATCTTTTCTACCCCATTTAAAAATCTCTGGGCTGGGTGCTGGTTCAGTGGGCTAACAGTGCTTGCTGTGAAATCAAGAGGACCTGAGTTCAAATCCCAGTACCTATAGAAAAAGCTGGAGATGGTTGAGTTGCTTGTAACTCCAGCATTGGAGGAAAACAGAGACAGGCAGATCTCTCGAGGTTTACATCATTTGGTGAGCATCAGGTTCAAGAGACACAGTGTCTCAAAAGTAAGGTGTACCCCTCTAGCCTTCACATGCACCTACATGGGAGAGTACATCAGCACACATGTTCATACACACCAGCACACAGACCCCCCCCCCCATACGATCTTTAACAACTGCTTTAATTGTTCCACAGCTAGGAAAGAATGTCCACTAGGTTAGGGACCGGCACAGGGTCGGATGGCAGCGACTGAGAAGGAGAGCGCAGCTGCCCCTCCGAAGCTCTGATGTTGCCCTGGGCGGTCCCTTCTTTTTCTCCAGCTCTGTGAGTTTTTATGTATGGATTTGGGGCGTTTCGCGCTGTTGTTTTCCTTGTTGGCTTCATCCTGTGTGCTTGGATTCTTTTCCTAAAGTTAAAAAAATATGGCCATTGGGTGGTTTGTTTCGTTTATTAAAAAACTGGAGAAAGATGGTTACATTTTGCTTAGAGATAGCTGCAGATCTCCTTTTGGGTTTGCTCCTGGCTAGAAGTGTGCAGTTTTCAGGAGTCCTTGCAGAGTGCCCGTGCCCTGGACTTTTAATTTACTTAATGGCCCGGTGTTGGGCATCTTCTGTCATCGCAGAATGGGAAGAGCAAGAGTAGAGTTTAGTGGGTTTCCAGCCCCCTCCCCCCTGAGAACATTGTTGTAAAGGCAGAGCCACTTCCTGGAGTGAAAGGTCTATTGTTCTGATGGTAATTTTATTTTGACATATGTTAGTACCACACCTTTACTCAGTTACATTAGTTGGAGAAAAGCTTTTTTAGAAAAGATTTATTTTGCTTTGTGCATGTGTTTTCTGTGTGAATTCTGCCCCATGTGTGGGTGTGTCTGTGGAGGCCACAGAGGGCACCACTTTCCTGGAGCTGGAGTTAATGAAGCTGTGCACCCTCTGAGCATGCTGGGAATTAATCTCAGCAACTCTAGAAGAGCAGGAAGCCTTTCCTTAAACTGTGGAGCCATCTCTCCAAAAGAAAAGCTTTTATTTAAATAAATTAATTTTTTTATATTGTAATGTAATTACATCATTTCTCCCTCCCTCTAACTGACAAAATAGATTATGAAAATGTGGAATACTAAATACTAAAATGTAGAATACTAAAGAGGAATGAAATTGTGAAATTTACAGTTGATGGAGGGAACTAGAAGGGATCTTGTTAGGTGATGTAACCCAGGTCCAGAAAGACAAATGTGCCATGTTTCCTCTTACAGGAGGTTCCTAGCTCCATATAGCTTGGGACTAACTGCAGAAACCAGGAGAATAAAAAAGAGTCAGGGAAGACGGGAGGAGCAGTAGAAGGAAATGGCAAGCTACATGTGATTTGAAGGGGAAAATGGGGGAAAATGGAGGGAGAAGCTTTAATTAGGGAAGGAGAGAGGAGGGTAAAATAACTGTAAGGGTATCTGAAAAAAATCATAAGAAATCTGTGATGAGCAGTTTTATGTCAACTTGTCACAAGCTAACGTCGTCTCAGAGGAGGGAACCTCAACAGAGAAAACACTTCCTTAGGATGGGGCTGTGGGCACGCTTGTAAGGCATTTTCTTAATTAGCAAAGTCCACTGTGGTGAGTGCCACCCCTGGGCTGGGGTCCTTGGTTCTGTAAGAAACCAGTCTGAGAAGACCATGAGGAGCAAGCCAGTAAGCAGCACTCCTCTGTGGCCTCTGCATCAGCTCCTGCCTCCAGGTTCCTGCCCTGTTTTAAATTCCTCCTGTTCTTATTTCCCGATAAACAGTGATATGTAAGCATACATCAAATAAACCCTTTCCTCCCCGAGTTGCTTTCGGTCATGGTATTTTTTCATATCAATAGTAACCCTAATTAAGACAGACGCATACCATCTACCTAAAAATACCTATGATACATGTAAGTCATTGTATACATATACATAGACAGTTTAAATGAAGGTTGTCCACCTGGGCTAATTAATACCTTGCAATCCCCACCAGGAATCGTAGACTATCTAAACAACAGCAACAACAACAACAACCAAAAACCCAACACCAGGCCTGAGAAACCCCCTTTCGAGTTGTTGGTCAGGTTCTCCAAGAGACTTCCAAAACAGTATAGATTATTGCTGGCGCCCTTGGTTGACTCCCAGAAGCGGCAGGTAAGAAAGTCCCTGTTGCTGACGGCACCGTGCACTTTAGGCGGGAGGCCCCGAGAAAGGCATTTGAAGAAAAAGTTTAGTTATGCTATATACAGGAAAGGTCAACCTTATAAAAAGTAATTAGTTCTAACATTTGTTAGATATTAGGGTGATCACATTTCCTTCCTTTCTTCGTACACCAAAAATTTTGGAGCCTGGATTTTCAGAGCACGGCTGCGGTGACTCTTAGAAAGTCGTTTTGCCGCATGCTTAGCAAAAGGTTCTTCCATTTATGCCTGCTTACACCTATACATCTCTTTACTTGATCGTCACTAGCAACAAGAAGCCATTTGTCTGTACAGAATTTGCTCACTGTAGGATTTCCCGTAGGGACAGCGAAACATTTGAGCTCCTTCATCCACCATGCATTTAGCTGGTTCCCTAGTGAAGAGACTGGATAATGGTGCCTGATGGGAAGAACTGGGGTTTCACTCTCAGAGGTTGGCACTGTCTCCTGAAATCCCTTGGAGACATCTCGGAGTGTTTTCTAAACTGTCATCCCACTGTAACTTCACAGTTTGGTTATTTAACCTAGTGCCTCCCTCTCTGGCATCAGGTTTGGCTACACCTTGGAATCACCTGAGAGCTTTGAAAAGTATGCTGATGCCTGCTCGATCCCACAGAGGTTTGGGTTTCATTGCTCCCCAGTATGGCTTTGGCACACTGAAGAGTATTATAATTTTAATTTTTCTCTAGGTGATTCCAATGGGAAGCTGAACACGAGAGCCACTGCTCTCCAAAAGGGCCATCTTTGAGCTGTCACCCACGGGAGAGAGATTTGACAACAGATGGGACTTGAGGAGAGATGACATTGTTGTGGGAACAGAGAGGTGCAGCACAGGGCACTGCCAGGCTTTGGGTGGGCAGTAGATGGGTGAAGGTGCCCTCCGCTGAAACAGCCAAGGAAGGCAATATGCTTAGAAGAGAAAGTTAGACACGAGAATTTGAGCAACACAGGAAATCAACTTAGAGAGTAGCGTTATTAGTAAATGTTAGGTTTGACCCAATATGGAATGGGGATTTAGTCTCTTACTGCTTAAAGCATGGATGAATCCCCACTGAGTACTTACCAGTTGTTGCTTAAGTATTTCTTGCCATGGCCAGGGAATTGCCCATTCTAGCTTTGTATGCTAGGGCAGTTTAGTTTCTCACAAAGTCTGTGGTGCATGCTCTAAGCCTGATGACCCTTTTCTGCACTGGGAGCTGTCCTTAGTCCGCTGTTTCTCCCTCGTGACTCCCACTGGCTCCCAAGTGCTGTCTTTCTTAGATTCCAGGCCTAGGTCTTCATTTGACACACTTGCAGTGGCTGTGCTTCCTGCCATTTCTTCCTACAGATCAGCTGTAAGTAAACGCTAATTTCATCCCCTGAGCTGGATTAATTAAGGCCATGTCATGATTCAGCCACAATAGGTACCTGATGTTGGAATAAAAACAACCCAGATGCCCCTCAACTGAAGAATGGATGCAGAAACTGTGGTACATCTATACAACGGAGTATTACTCAGCAATGAAAAATAAGGAAATCATGAAATTTGCAGGTAAATGGTGGGACCTGGAAAGGATCATCCTGAGTGAGTTGTCCCAGAAGCAAAAAGACACTCACGGTATATACTCACTCATATAAACATACAATATAAAATAAACCCACTAAAATCTGTACATCTAAGCAAACTAAGCAAAAGAGAGGACCCTAACTAAAATGTTCAATCCCCATCCTGAAAGGCAAAGAGGATGGACATCAGAAGAAAACGAAAATAGGAAACAACCTCGGAACCCGCTACAGAGGGCCTCTGAAAGCCAGAAGAAAACAGGAAACAACCTTGAAACCTGCCACAGAGGGCCTCTGAAAGCTTCTGCAGTATAGACTGTCAAAGCAGATGCTGAGCCTGATGGACAACTGATGGGCAGAGTGAATGGAATTTTATGTAAGAAGTGGGAAATAGTAAGAGCTGGAGGGGACGGGAACTCCACAAGCAGAGCAACAGAACAAGATAATTTGAACACAGGGAACTTCCCAGAGACTCATACTCCAACCAAGGACTATTCATGGAGATAACCTAGAACCCCTGTACAGATGTAGCCCATGGCAGTTCAGTGTCCAAGTGGGTTCCATAGTAATGGGAAGAGGGACTGCCTCTGACATAATCTGATTGGCCTGCTCGTTGATCACTTCCCCCTGAGTGGGGAGCAGCCTTACCAGGCCACAGTAGAGGACAATGCAGCCACTTTTGATGAGAACTGATAGACTAAGATCAGAAAGAAGAGGAAAACCTCCCCTATCAGTGGACTTGGGGAGTGGCATGCATGCAGAAAGGGGAGGGAGGGTGGGATCGGCAGGGGAGGAGGGAGGGGCTTATGGGGGGATACAAAATGAATAAAGTGTAATTAATAAAAAAAAATAATAAACCTAAAACAAAACAAAACAAAAAAAAAAGATGGCTATGCGTGTGCCTTGTAGGAGAAGCATTTTTCTATGAAGTGCTTTTCTATTTATATATTAAAAAAACTAGATTTTTAGAACAAAAAGTTACGTAATAGTGCATTGCACTTTATTGAATAAAATATCTTTTGTTTTAAGAAAATTATCTGAATGTGGACAAATATGACTGTTTTGTTTGAAAAATGAGGAGGATAATGATCATTTAAGAATTGCTATTTTTTTTTTTAACCAAAAAGAAGGGTCCAACAACCCCCCATCCAAAGGAGACTTCTCTTA
The DNA here is from genome assembly GCF_907164565.1 of Psammomys obesus. Lineage (NCBI taxonomy): Eukaryota > Metazoa > Chordata > Mammalia > Rodentia > Muridae > Psammomys > Psammomys obesus. The sequence continues at coordinate 34,139,432 of NW_026593286.1, read as the reverse complement.
ATTCTCTTATGGAAGATTATTTTATTTTGAGGTGCTGGGCATCACACTAGGGTCTTATTCATGCTGGGCAGGTGCTCTGTCAAGGGGCCACACCCACAACCCCTTGCAAATTTTTCAAGGAAATCGAAATGACTTGTAGTTTCCCACTGCTTTTATTCCAGAAGGTATGCACACATTTGCATAATTCTCTCTTTTTTTTTTTCTTCTCAGAAACTGTTTTGAATCCAGGATGTGCTGTTTAGATCATGATTCATACGTCAGAGAACTGAAGCGTCTTGCTTTAGGTACTTGGCAGAGCCAAGGAGTGTTTCCATATATAGCTACAGAAACCTTTGTTGCCCATTCTGGTTTGAGGAGATAGTATTCACAGTTTATTTCTGATTTTTCCCCCACCCCCCCTTCAGGAAACAGCAGCAGTGGGCACTGAAATTTTGTGCTGGGAGAACTAAAGCTTGCTACGGGCTGTGTGTCCTGAGCACCTTCTGGATGTCCTCTGTCACTCTCTCCGTAGCGCTCACGTGTCCATCTGTGGTGGCAGTTATTGGCTTCTTCCGGTCCACTTCCTGCTCATGGCCCCCCGGGAAGCCCCAGAACTGCCTCTGCAGAGGCGAATCAAGGCAGTGCCTAATTCCCTGAGTCATAGCCAGAGGCTCCCCAGTTACTCTGAGAATGGGAGCTGTTTACCTCAGAGTTCCCTCTCGGGGAGGGTATTTGGAATTTTGGATGGTGGCCTGGAATTTTGGAGCGTGGAGTTCTCTTGGGAAAAGTTGTGCTGGTAGCAGTCAGCTTATGCAGTCTGTGCTGTCTGCCCTTTGCTAAGGGCCGTGTGATGTAGTAAGTGTTCTTTGGGAGAAGGAGAAGTCCAGTCAATGGCAGTTCTAGCTTTAGGCTTAATACTAGTATAATCACCGTTAGCATCAGTGTCCAGAAGCAGGTGGCTCCTCACATTTGTTCTTTACTTACTGTCTTGTCTTTAGCTCATTTTCAAGTCAGAATGAGTCAGACCTGTGCTTGGATCTTGGACATACTTTGAGATGTGGCTTTCTGTTCCAGCTCATTTGTTTCTTTGGATTTGTTTTTGTCACCTGTAAAACAGCAAAGTTTATTACACGGGGTTTTAGAAGAAGTTTCAATGGATTAGGTGGTGTAGTATACACAAAGGGGTTAGCAGATCTTTTCAGGAATGCAGGTGCCTTTGATCACAGTATCTTGGGCTTCAGTCCATTCACATCTGTGTTTTATCTTGGCTCTGACTGCAACTTAAGATGCTCAGGCATTTATATTTAGGCACCCTTGACTTTGTCCTCTGTGCCCTCCTCAGAGCCTTTTTAAAGTCTGAAGTAGGCCTGGGCAGCAGTTGACAGAGATTCAAGAAATGTCAGCTCCCCTTCTCCAAGAGTCTTTTCAGTCAGTCCCTCCCTCACCCCACCCCTTCCTCAGAGAGCTTGTTCCTTTGGTTCCTTTGATGATCTATTCACTGTTATTGTTGTTGTTTGTAGTCTCCAATTTTATTTTCTCAGTGGCTCTTAGTAGGCAGTTGCATGGAATCCTAGTCTTCACTCTGTTCGTCTGCTCATCCCACAGTTGTGCATACTGAACCAAGTTCCTTTATTCTCCAAAACCTGGAAATTTTTTTCCCCTCTAAGTCCCTTAAACTTGAATTTCAGGTTAATCCAGGATTATTTGTAAAATAATTATTTATTTTTATGTGTATGAGTATTTGCCTGCATGGATATTTGTAAGTCACATTCATGCCTGGTACCTGAGGAAGACAAGGAGAGCCTCAGATACCCCAGGACTGCTGTTCTGGATGCTTGTGAGCCTGTGTGTGGGTGCTGGGGACTGAACCTGGGTTCTCTGAAAGACCAGCAAGTGCCCTTAACAGATGAGCCATCTGCTTAGCCACTCAGAATTTTTTAAAAACTGTTTCTTTAGGCCACAGATAAGGACATTGCAACCATCCTGAAGATACCTGATAAGCTAGGGCCAGATGGAGGAAGAGGAGAACATGCCCTCTCAGTGGACTTGGAAGGGGGCAGGGAGGAGATGAGGGAGGGAGGAGAGGGTTGGGAGGGAAAGAGGGCTACATCTGGGATACAAGTGAATGTATAAAATTATTTAAAAATACAAAATATTAATATATAAAAAAACTGGTTCTTACCAACTCCAGTATCCTGCAGTAAGTCCCTGGGGAAGTGAATGGCTTTATATTTAGTGTAATACATGTTGGGTTCAGCACTGAAAATCTAATAATTCTATGCTTTTGGCTGGTCTGCAAAGTGATAAGAAAGAGGCTGGAATGAATGTTATCAAGAAATGAAACCCTCTCGCACTGATAGGAGATCATGGACACAGTCCCCACTTGAAACAACTCAAGCTTGCACAAATCCAGAGGTGGCTCACAGTTCAGAATATGTATACTTTGAGTGTGATATACCTTGTTCAAATGTTCCAGACATGATGTTGCGTGTTTATGTGAGTGTGTTATGTGGGTTTGCTAGAGCAGATATGCATGTGCCCAGGCACACCCAGAGGCCAGAGGACATCAGGTGCCCTCTCTGCCATTCTCTGCCTCGTTCTCTTGAGACAAGGCTTCTCACTGAGCCTGGAGCTAGGTTCCCCAGCGAAACTTCTTTGTCCTCAACCTTCCCACAGTGCTGAAGTTACATGCATGTGCCCGACTGTGCCTTTTTACGTAGGTGTAAGCGTTTGAGCTCAGGTCCTCATGCATAGTAGTGGCATGTGCTCTTAGCCACTGAACAACACCTGTGATCCTGTGATGGAGAGCTAATGGTTTGTTGGTTTGTTTGTTTTTGAGACAGTGTCTTATGTATTTCTGAATAGCTTCAACTTTTCATTCCCTTTCTTCCACTCCTGAATTCTAGGGTTGCAGCTGTGCACCACCAAGTCTGGCTTATTGCTGCTGGAGATTGAAACTAGGAGTTCATGAATGCTAGGCAGACATTCACCCAGCTGAGCCATATCCCTAGTGTGATTTGACAATCTTTTAATACTAGCTTAAGCGTTTAGAAAAGGGAAATATTTGAGAGGCTTTTCCTATGCAAAGTCAGGATGTTTTCAGTTATTAAAGTAATAACGGTGTGTTTCAGAAATGATAAAGGCTTAATAGAAACTAGCGCTATGTGATGTATTTTTTTTTTTTTTGCCTGCTTCCAGTTATCACAATGACTACATAGACAGGATATGAAGGCTCCAAACTCCGAATGATCCCCATTTCTACTCTTATTGATTTGGTACCTGCTTAGTGTGTGTGGAATGCTTAAAATGCCGAGCCCAGGGTCTGCATACTTTTAGAATCTTGTGTTGACTGGAGTGACAGATGATGAATTAAAAAAAAAAATTGAGTACTTACTCAATGACCTGAGATAACCTGTACTTTTGTCTTAAGTTCTAACACAGGCTGCCCATGAATCCCTGTAAAAACACAGAGAAGCATTCCAGGAAGTGCATTCCCGAGCACACAGGAAGAAGGAGGAGAGATGCGTGGTCACTACATGCAGCTCTGTTCTTCTGGGTGATTTCCTAAGGCCAGGCAGGCCCCTTACACTTCACTGAAAATATATCTGAAGCCAGGCAGAGCGGTGCATCTGTTGCCCTAACTGAAGAAGGCTGAGCTGTGATGGTGGCTTGAATCCAAAGTTAAGGAGCCACCTGGGAAACATAGCAAGACCTCATCTCAAAACAAAAACAAAACCCCAAAGATGTTCGTGCCAGGCTGTGGGTATGGCCCAGTGGGCAAAGCGCTTGTTGTACAAGCCTGATGACCTGAGTTCAGAACCCCAGAACGTATCTTGGTGTGTTCAGGAAGTGGGAGGCAGAGTCATGACAATGACTGGCAGTTCACAGCCAGATGATGTGCACAGCAGTAAAACAGCAGCGAGATGGGGGCTCAGACAAGGTGGAAGATGAGGACTGGCTCCTGATGCTGTCCTCTGACCTCACACTGTTGCTCATCTGTCCACACTTAAACACACATGGAGCACAGAGACAGACAGACACCCCAACCCTTTTTAAAAGAAGGCTGCTTGTGACTCAGCATTGGACAGTATCTCAGAAATTATGGGATGTGTCAACTACTTTGTCACAGCTAGTAAAGGATGAGGAAGAGGTCACTCTCTGAAGCCCACCAAATAGGTTTCCCATGGGGCAAGGCTTGTGACAGCCTTGCTCCTTTTGCTACATCTTAGACTTTGGTTTGGGTCCCTTGACTCAATAGAGACAAGTTGGAGTAAGTAACATTAAGCAGAGAGTGTGCCTTTTAGCTGCAGGATAGGGGGTGAATCATTTTCCTTTTGGGGTGGCTTTATGAGTGTTCCTTCTGGGGCACACATGGCTTTTTGCTACTAGGCAAAAATGTCCATGTGAAAACACTTGGAAGATTTTCATGTATATGTTAATCATACTGGGTACCCTAAGCAGTTTGCCAAGTTAGCCCCATGTGCTAATGAGGTTGCTAATTTTATTCTACATCAATGGTATTCAGCTGTAAAAAAGACTGCTTCATTGTTAAAGCCTTCTTAGCATAAAGGGAAATGCAAATACGTATGTGTGTGTATGTATGTGTGTTTGTGTGTGTGTGCCTGTGTGTGTATTACCTGAGTGAAACCAGTGTGTATTGTCTGAGTGAAACCAATGGGACTTTTTTTTTTCTGATAGATGCCTTTTATGTATAGATATGGGTAGGCAAAAGTTATAGTCACTACTAGATTATACCGATATCAAGACTTGACCAAATTCCATTTTATAAACAGATTTTCAAAAAGATGTTTCTGCTGGACAGCCTGCTCTATAGAGTTGAGTAAGTTTAAGTTGATCAGGGTAGAAATACCTTGTTCACGCATTGCCTGAAAAGTTTACCTGAAGCTGGTAAGACAATATTCTAGGGGTAAAACTTCATTAGCTAGAATTGTAAAGACCTAGATGCAGTATTGTTTTGAGATTAACTCTGGACCCTGTGGTGGTAGCAAAGCTCCTATACTCTTTGCATCTAAGGTGGAAAGTGACTCTAATTCTTAACAGGTGGATTCATCGGTCTTGAATGTATCCATTTTGACCAATGGCTGTCCATCTTTAGTACCCCCCATTCTAATTAACAGGCTGCTTTGCTATTTTCACTAACAATACGAATTTATTTCTAAAGGCCATTATGCTAAGTTGTGGCTACAGATACTGAGTTTTGGAGCATGTGCTGTAGGTGGTTATTGCATGGCTTTCTGATTAAAGTTTGTTGACCATTTTGGGAGAGTGAGTGTCCAGTGAGAGTATGCTTTAATGTAGCTTCATACTGTTGAGACATCATGGCAGAGGACAGAAGACAAAAAGCAAAAAAAAAAAAAATACCAAGTAAGTGTCTCATTTATATATTAGCAAAAATACATAGACCCTGTTTGGGGGTACATGCATGTGTTTGTATGTGTGTTTGTGCTCTTAGGTATAGTTCTGAGTGTGTTGTATACGTGTGTGTAGGTCAGAAGTCGACTTTAGATGTCTTCTATTGCTTTCCACATTATTTTTTGAGTCAGGGTCTCTTACTGAACACAGAGCTATTTGGCTATGCTGTATAGTGAGTAAGCCTCCAGGATCAGCCCTTCTCCACCAGATCTGGGGTTATGGGTATGAACCACTACACACAGATTCTTTTTCGTACTTAGATCATCATACTTGTGCAGCAAGTACTTTAGCCACTGAGATATCTGCCTGCTCCCCATCGTATGTTTATGGTAAGATCCTCATCGCATAAGACAGAAGCTGTTTCACAATTTTGTGAAAGTCTCTGGATGATTTATAAAACCAATTACTTCAATATAAACATTTATTGAGTCTCAATGGTGGACAGGGGGTGCAGAGATTGAAGGACACAAGTTGTAGTCATCTGGACTAATTGAAATGGGGTCATAAAGCATGAATCTGTTGCTGCACAACAGTAGGGGGTGCTCCTCATTGCATGGCAGTGGCAGGCCCTGGAGTAGTGGCCTGGCCAGGAGTGACACAGAGGTTGGGCTGCTCATTCCCTCCTAAGCTAATTTGGAACATGACTCACGTCCCTGGAATCAGGAGTTGGATAACATTGGATAAAGGAACATTTGTTTAAAATGGGACTCTTCTCAAGAAGCCGAAATACCATTTAGAGTTCCAGAGAACCCTGATTCTTGTTCTGGCCCTGTGCACTAGGGAGTTTGCTGTGAGGTGAGAACAAGCCTCTTCCAGATGAGTCAGTTGGTTAATGCAGTTAACACTGTGAAGGGGGCTTGCCTAAAACCAGCCCACCTATGCGGTTTGGGTGTTGGAAGGCTTTGAAACACTGCTTCACTTGCTTTAAGTTGCTTTCAGGGATCAAGCAGTGATAAAAAGTATCGGCCAAATCGATCATGTGAAGTATGGGATTTGCGTATAAGGAATTCCATCATACAGGAGGCCGAGCCTATGTCTTATTTCTGACACACATTAAAGTGAGGAGTGGATTCAGAAGCCAGAAGATTCATGTCTTAGGGTTTCTACTGCTGTGATTCGATACCAAGAATCAAATGCATCCTGGGGAGAAAATGGTTTATTCTTTTTCTTACATCTCTCAGGTTTATCGTTACAGGAAGTCAGGGCACAACTCAAGGCAGGAGCTGATGCAGAGGCCACAAGAGAATGCTGCTTACCAGCTTTCTCCTCATGGGTTGCTCAGGCTCATTTCTTTTAGCTCCCAGGACTAGCAAGCCCAGGGGTATACCCGCCCACAGTGATCTGGACCCTCCCACATCAATCATCAACCAAGAAAATCTGCCACAGGCTTTCCTAAGGACAGTCTGGTGAGAGCATTTTCTCATGTGAGGTTCCATCTTCCAAAATGGTTCAAACTTTTGTCAAGGCCACACAAAACGAACCAGCACAGTGATCTTTTGAAACGTTTTTTTACCCAGACTCAAAACATTATCATCAGGAACAATATTGAACACCCAACTCCGGGTGACAGCTGGACCTGTAGTCCTAGGATCTGGAGCTAGGACCTGAGCACAGGGAGGTGGGGGCTTTCTCCACAGTACATGCTTTTTCATTCCTTCTGCAGAGGCCTGGTCCAGGCTCAGTAGAAACATCAGATAGGCTGATGGTGATGTGCAGGTGGCATCATTCATTCCCGCAAGGCACTGATCCCTCAATTTGTGTCTTATGGGGTAATGATTTCTATCTCAGGGCTCTAGTTCGGGTGCTGGAGGGTTTGGTGGTAGGGAGACTGTGAGACAGTAGGGGCCATTCTTTTATCCAGGCATTCCCTAAATACCTTAGTGGCTGGGGTTTCTAGAGGGATCGCCACTCTCAGCACTAGCACAAGTTTTGCTTTCACAGGACAAAGGGGGACTTCACTAAATCGCCGGGAAACAGTGTGTCAGCTCTGGATGCTGCAGTTGACAGTACGGGAGGCGCAGCGCTGTGGCGGTTCCTGGCACAACACTGCTGCGACTTATAGACGGCCGAATCTCCCTTCATCTAAGTAGTCCATCCTGGAGGCTACCATGCCCTACCCCTCTGCACCTTAGTCAGCGGCAGTGTGCTTTGTCCAGGGTCATTTTTTTTTTTTTACTACTTGTGAGTTATTTGTGGGAGGTGAGTGTTGTTCCATTTCTGGTTCATAGGTAGTGATGATTTTCTCCCTCTGGTCATTTCCAAAATGACTAATTTGTATCTGAGATGAGGGTTTTTTTTTTTTTTGAACTGAGAAAGAATAGAGTTATTTCTAGCTTTTTAGCTTTCTGGTTTCCAGGCAGTATGGATGTTCTATACTGAGTGAGATCACACAGGCTTTGGGCTCTTAATGTTTTCTATAGTGCTGTAATTGGTTGCTACCTATGAACGCGGGCTCATTTCTGACTGTTACCTAAGTCTCAGTGTCCTTGTTTAAGCAACAGAGTCACTGAATGCACCTGACTTCTAGGGTAGTTGTGGCGAGTAAGTGAAAGAATCCATGAAACGCGCAGTGTTAATGGTCAGCACACAGTCAGCACTCAGAGGCTGTCAGCACGACTGACCGTGATCATCATCACTTGCACCACGACACACAGTCAGCCCTGAATAGCTGTTGGCGTGACTGCGACCAACATCACTCTCACAAGAGGTAACAACTCAGAGACGAGGATGGTGCGCTCGCTAAGTGCGCTGCCTCTAGAGAAAGGTAGTCCAAACAGCAGTCGGCAACTGCCCCCAAATAAGAGGAAATTAAATATACATCGGTGCCATGAAAAGAATTTATTCTACCGAGTTATCACTAGAATGGATGAAAAAGCTGGACATATACTCCGCTAAAGAAGAGTCGCTCTCTCCCCTCCACATCTTTCGTCTTTCCCCTCTCTCTCTATCTCTCTAATCTGTTTACAGAGTACATATATATATATATATATATACATATATATATATACATATGTATATGTGTGGATAACATATTATTATGAGACAAAGAAGCACGTGAACTTTCTCAACTTTACTGTCATCAGGGGATCGCAAATTAAAACAACAACATGATACTATGTTTGCTATCAGAATAGCAAACATCCAAGGACACGAAGTGAAAATCTGCCGCAATAGCGCTAGTTGCTCACAAGGGTGCAGAGCAGCAGGAACCCCTGCTCACGGACGGTGAGAACAGAAAATCGTGTAACAGACTGCTAGTTAAAAAAAATCTTACAAGCTAACAGGGCCATAAATAGTTTTATACAATCAGGAACTTCTACTCTTACGTACTTAACCAAATCGATCTGAAAGCTCATGTCTACATAAAAACTCAAGAATGTTTGTGGACATGCAAAATCACTGAAACCTGGGACCAGCCCAGGGGTCTTTCAGTGGATGGCTGGCCTGTGATAGACACATCCGTATAACTACATACCATTCGGTGGCTGAATCTTAAATGCACACATCTGTGTGGAAAGCGAAGTAGTGTATGATTCTAATTAGAGTCTGGAAAAGGTTAAATGATACCGACAGTAAAAGGATTATAGTTTGGTGGGAGTCTGAGGGCAGGACTGAATATGTGAAGCGCACGACATTTTGAAGTTGATGAAAGTTTTCTGTTTGAGATTGTCATTGTGAAGCTGTGGTGATATTCATTTATTCGATAAATTTGTATAAATGTATAGTACTATGATTGAACTTTAATGTATAGAAATTAAAAAAAAATCATTTAGAAGATGTGGGATTCTAGGGTTAGTGCAGAAAAAGATAAAGCAATATGATGGTATTAGCTGTGTGTGGAACAATATTACTAAAGGGGATGAGAGAAAAGGGTGGGGACCTGAAGAACTTTGAGCAGAATGGAGCCCAGGAGAATAAAGGCAAGGAAGAAACTAGGCATAAGCGTTGTGCTGCAGTTGAAAAGATTGTTTCACGCAGGGCATGGTCATGATCCTGCTGCACATGGCACCTGGAACCACACAGTTCAGTAGGTGGATGGTGGCCTCCAGGGCCAAGGCTTTTGTTGTTGGAATGGAAGCTCGTGGAGAAGCCACCGGAAGTGGCCAGAATGATCATTATGGTTTAGATTTTGAGTGTCGCATGTACCTTACTATGGCTAGAGCTGTATGCATTTGGGAGATTTTATTGGTCCTTGTTTACAGAAGAGTTATATATACATGTTTTTCCTTCCTTTGCTGGCTGAGAGGGCTTAGAAGCAACGAGGCACGAGTCACGAGGAATGAAAAGCAAACAGTGTCAGGATCCTCATTTCTAATTATTCCCTAATAAATTGGGAGTTTCTGAGAGAAACTGATCAGGAAATAGACAAACAGGCCTGTAGATTTGTTAATGCCAGAAAGAATGAAAGTGCTTTAGAGGAAAGAAAACACAGCACCAAATCAGCAATGATATGCATAATATCTAAGAGACTCAGAGGCCAAATAAAGAGCTCCAGGTCACCAAAACTGTACCTGTTAGGGTGTAACGTACTGTCGAATTAGGGTCCTGTGCAGAAAATGAGGATCCATGAGAGTGTCTTATTTTTCCTGTCTCTGTGTGCGTGTGTGTATGTGTGTGTGTATGTTCACGTGTATGTGTGTGCAGTATTCATGAACTCCATGTGAATGTGGAGGCCTGAAGTTGACCATTTGATGTTTTTCTTGGTTGCTCTTGCTTTATTTACTGATGTGGGTCTCACGGAATCTAGAGCTGGCTGATTCTGCTAGTCTAGTTAGTCCTGAGGATCTGTTCATAAATGCTGGGATTACAGGTGCCCTCTGTGCCCGCCCAAAGTTTACATGGTTCTAGGGATCTGAACTCTGGTCCTCATGATGGCATGGGAAGCAGCTGGTCTACCGAGCCATCTCCTTCACCCTCTAAGATCATTTTGATTTAAAAATACAACATGCAAAAGAGGGGACAAATGACAAAAAGCAAATGATTGATTAAGGTTGTTTCATCTTGTATTTCTTTTTTTAAAAAATTATTTATTTTTTATTACAGTTTATTCACTTTGTACATCTTGTATTTCTTGATATGATGTGAAAAGCATATGGCAAGCATGCAGTTCCTCTCAAAGCCCACACTCACAGTCTGATCATAGAGAGATACAGGACAGACACCAACTGGGGACTGTTGTACAAAGTTCCCTATTGATACACCTCCCTGTTGTACAAAGTTCCCTATTGATACACCTCCCAACTAGCAACATCCCTAAGAGACATTCTCAACCATTAGGGGTTTGAGGGGAAAGTTAACTTTCTGCAGTGTGGTATCCTATTGGAATTCTGGAACTAGAAAAGGACATTGGTTTAAAAGTAGGAAATATGAAGAGGACATGAGTTTTTGCTTAGTTATAATGGTTCATTAATTGTTAATAAAGTAACATGCATGTAAAACCCTAATAAGAAAAGTTGAATGTTAAGTGGATGGAATTTTTCTGTACGGTCTTCACAGCTTTTCTTTAATCACCCGAAACTGTCATAAAATTAAAGTTTACTATGAAAATAATGGTAGAGTTAAAAGAGGACTTGTAAAAACTTAAAATCATGACCCACACTCACGCAAAATGTTTACAGTGTAGACGTTTGCTTAATTCGTAGTCAAGGAACCAGTGTAAGTCAGTGAAGTCAGTGTAAAGAACCAGTGAAGTCCGTGTGTAAAGAACCTAAGGACCAGTCACATTTGTTATCAAGAATACTGAGATGAATGCGCACAGGAAAGCAAAACTGACTTCTGCCGCTGTGAGGGAGGCAAATGAACTTAGCTTTACTGGACAGGTCAGGCTCCTTTTGCCTCGCAACCAGTGATCTACAATGTACAGTCATAAAGTAGCATCCATGGGGCCAGAATCAGATGCCCAGAGCATGCTTTTTAGACAGTACAGTTTTCTACTGCGGCACTGACACACATGATTCTTCAACATAGCTAAAACATGGAGGAGTTTCTTGGAAGCTTGACCATCCACCACATTTAACACCTCCCATATTTGAAAACCCCATTTGCTGACATCCTCTGTGAGTATTATCAGGTCTCTTCTGAAATACTTGTTTCTCTGCTGTCTTGACGACACAAGGCAAGATTGCATGGCCCACTTCCGGTAAAGCCAGGCACAGACATATGTCTTATAATGATCAAGGAGACAAGAGAGGAAGTGACCTAATGTTCCTTCCGGGTGGAAATTCTAAGGTCGTATTATGAAATTTCCCTCATTTTCTTTTCCTGCCTTCATATTCTGGGAATTCTGTGTTCTGATAGAGTTTCTAAATATCTGATTTTAAGTGACTAGAGAGAAGAGGCCCTTCATGACCTGTGTAGGATATAACACTGAGGTAAAATTTATTGTGTTAAGTCATGGGGAGGAAATGACACCTTCTTGACAGGTAGCTTGCATTGCGATCCTGCTGCACCATGTATTAGGTGAATCCCCTTGGCTTCTCTGTGCTCTATGTGAAAATGAAGATGATGCTACATTTGTCATAGGGTCATTGTAGGATTAAACAAATAATGGATGCCGTTCCTTGGCGCAGAGTCTCCGGCAACCGCAGTCTTGTTTGTCTTCCGATATTTTGGGCTCTTTACTCAAAATTTGTCAGTGGCCCCTCAGGTATACTTTTTCATATAATGTAGTCAGTGCAATCCTGTTCAGAATAGCCCAGCTATTCTTCATGCTGTGTCATACACAGGACAGCTGTCTCGTACACTGTCTTGGAATGTTCCCAGGAAGACTGGCTTCTATCATCTTTCTCTCTGGTGCTTTGGATGTTAAGCGACTGGTTTGGGAAACACAAGGAGACGGGTGCTGCAGTGTAGTTTGCGATGTGATATCAGAGAGAGAGAGCAAAGCCCCACGAGAGACTGTGATTTCGTTCTTGGAATTATAAACCGTCACTAGTTTTCTAGCTCCTGAATAGAAACTTGCTTTTTTCTTTATTGTGGATCAAATGACAGCTTCGTGCTATTACAGCATTTTTGTTAACTTTTAAATCAGTGGAGCAGTTAAAAAATAAAACAAGTGCACAATAAGATATTGGAAGGAAGCATCCAAGTTTCATGCTCACAATAAAGATGGCCCTCAGTTGAGGGATGGATACAGAAATTGTGGTACTTTTACACAATAGAATACTACTCCACAATTAAAAACAAGGAAATCATGAAATTTGCAGGCAAATGGTGGGACCTAGAAAAGATCATCCTGAGTGAGGTATCTCAAAAGCAGAAAGACACACATGGTATATACTCACTTATAAAGACCTATAAGATAGGATAAACATACTGAAATCTATACACCTAAAGAAGATAAACAAGAAAGAGGACCCGGGGTAAGATGATCAATCCTCACTTAGAAAGACACGTGGGATGGACATTGGATATAGGAGAAAACAAGTAGCAGGATAGGAGCCTACTACCGAGGGCCTCTGAAAGACTCTACCTAGCAGTGTATCAAAGCTGATACTAAGACTCATAACCAAACCTTCGGCAGAGTGCAGGGAATCATATGAAAGAAGGGAAGTTAGTATGACCTGGAGAGGACAGGACCATGTATGGATATAACCTAGAACCTCTGCTCAGATGTAGCCCATGGTAGCTCAGCATCCAAGTGGGTACCCTAGTAAGGGGAACAGGGAATATTTCTGACATGAACTCAATGGTAGGCTCTTTTACCTCCCCCCACCCCCTGAGAGAGGAGCAGCCCTGCTAGGCCACAGAGGAGGACTTTGCAGCCAGTCCTGAAGATACCTGATAAAACAGGGCCAGATGAAAGGGGAGGAGGTCCTTTCTTATCAGTGGACTTGGAAAGGGGCAGGTAGGAGATGAAGGAGGGAGGATGGGATTGGGAGGGAATGATCCCTCATACAGGGATACAGCTGGGATACAAAGTTAGTAAACTGTAACTAATATTTAAAAAAATACATGTATAAAAAATAAAAAAATAAACATAGTTGTATATAATAATGACTAGGTCTTGTCCTTTTAGAAGAATATATAAACAACACATGAAGCGACTAGCACATTTCTATGAATTTATGGCAGCCAAAAGTGGGCTACATAGTTAGTGTCATTTGTAAGACAAACATTCATATTCTGATTTATGATCAATTATTTTCCCATTAACAAGAGAGGATATGGGGATAAAGATAAATTTGTGCCTTTAAATCTACTGAGTGTATATATATATATATATATATATATATATATATATATATATATATATGTATATAATGAGTGATAGTAAAGCATTCAGGGTTGAGTGTTATAATGACAAGGAAACTATGAGATAAGAAGACAACAATCACTCTTCTTAATTGTGCTCTTTTCCAAAATTCAAACATTTCTAGCTGTGTTAGGAATGTGTGCTTTGGGTATAAATATTGGCATGCAGAGAATATACATGTTTAATTTTGAGAACTAGATGAGCTTGTACTAAAAAGCAATGAACTTTAAACAGATAAAGTGTTCACAAATACAGTTTTTGTAGAAAAGCATCTTCCTCTCTTAGAGAGGCACTGCTGTGTATGCCTGCCAAGACCTGTTTCCACTCTCTTAGTTTCCACGTTTATTCCCTTCTGTTTCCATCTCCCCCGCCAGAATTTTCTGGAGGTTAAAGTGCAGCAGAAAAAGAATAATCTTCCCTAAAGCATTGGCCGACTTCTACAGTCCATACTAATCTTTCTCTTTTCAGGATGTTTATAAACTTTAAATTTCTATCTCATAATTCAACAGGAGTTATACAGTCTGGGGTTCCTCTCAGTTCATGTCTCTGCATTCTTTGGGTTCAGTTACCCCAAGAAAACACCCCATGTAGAAATTCTCAGCATATGTGAGGACAAGTACAGGTTGACCAAAGATGACAACAACTACTACTTTCTTCCTCCTCCTCCTCCTCTTCTTCCTTGTCCTTCTCCTCCTTCTTCTTCACCATATTCCTCCCCCTCCTCTTCTTCTTTTAAAATATTATTATTATTATTTTTTAAATTTAGTGGAAGTGAGTATTTGATTGTATACATGTATGTGCACAGTCTATGTGTCTGGTGCCTTCAGAGGCTAGAAGTGGGTGTTGTATTCTGTGGTGGTTTGAATGAGAATGGTCCCATATGCTCAGATATTTGAATATCTGGCTTCCGGTTGGGGATAGTTTAGGAAGGACTAGGAGGTGTGGTTTTGTTGGAGGAAGTGTGTCACTGAGAGTGGGCCTTGACATTTCAAAAACCCAGTCTAGCTCTCTCTGCTTCGTGCTCCAGTGCTCCTGCCTCCTGCCATTCTTCCCACTGCGATGGTCATTTAATTGCGATGCAAGCTGTCAATTAAATGCTTTCTTTTGTAAGTTGCCTTGGTCATGGTATCTCTTCACAGCAACAGAAGAGTTACTAAGACAGATTACTTGGAGCTAAATTACAGATGGTTGTGTGCTGCTAGACATAAATACTAGAAACAGAAATTGAGCCCTTTTGAAGAACAGAAGAAAGTGTTCTTTTTTTTTCTTTTTAAGTGTTTATTAGAAAGGTAAGAAAATTGCCAAGTATATTTTTAAACAAAAACAATAATACAAAAATGTTCTTGGCCCCCTTTTTCATTATTGTAAAGCAAGGCCTTTAAAGAGATTTATCACCTGTACAGCCCATGGTTAAACTCATTCTAAGTATTCTAATATGTATTACCTTATATTACCACTATCACAGTGTTGTTCTGTTGCCACTACTAATTGCCATCAGTAGACACTGATCTATCATAAAATTTATAAGCCGATCAAATCCTTGCAATATTGCTTAGAATTATCTGCTAACACTTAATTTCAGTAACTTCTTTATCATAATTTCTTTCAGCTTGAGAGAGTTGTTTTGAAATGGAATATGTGGTCTCCCTCCACATGGTTTGAAATTAATGTTAAATGTCCAATCCACACCACTATTCCCTACCCTCAAGACAAACTTGGTATATACTCGCTTATATAGACCTACAAGATATGATAAACATAATGAAATCTACACACCTAAAGAAGATAATCAAGAAAGTGGACACAGGCGAAGGTGATTAATCCTCATTTAGAAAGACAAATGGGATGTGCATTGAACTTATGACAGGAGTCTACCACAAAAGGCATCTGAAAGACTCTACCTAGCAGTGTTTCAAAGCAGACACTAAGACTCATAACCAAACCCTCGGCAGAGTGCAGGGAATCATATGAAAGAAGGGAAGTTAGTATGATATGGAAAGGATAGGAGCTCTACAAGGACCAAACATATCTGGGCACAGGGTCTTTTCTGAGACTGACACTCAACCAAGGACCATCTATGGATATAACCTAGAACTTCTGCTCGGATGTGGCCCGTGGTAGCTCAGTAACCAAGTAGTTTCCCAAAGTAAGGGGAACACGGACTATTTCTAATAGGATCTCAAGGGCAGGTTGTTTGACCCCCCCCCCCCCCGGGGGGGAGCAGTCTGTTAGGCCACAGAGGAGGACTTTGCAGCCAGCCCTGAAGATACCTGATAAAACAGGGTCAGATGAAAGGGGAGGAGGTCCTCCCCTATCAGTGGACTTGGAAAGGGGCAGGGAGGAGACCAGGGAGGGAGTGTGGGGTTGGGGAGGGAATGAGGGAGCGGGATACAGCTGGGACACAGAGTTAACAAAATGTAACTAAAAAGAAAAAAATAATAAAAAAATTAAAAAAAACAAATATAAGAAATTAAAAATCAACAGATTAAGAAAGTGTTCTTAATCATGAGTTAAAAGCCTCAGACTGATGAACTTTGAGTTGCTGGGAAATTGAAGGCAGTCATATCACCACAAATATCTCTTCAGGTGAATGCTCCATTGGTGTTGGCTGCAGCGGGCTTCCGAGAGGATTCACCTTTATGTTTAGTTAATCTGATTTGTAGTAATCCTGGTAATAGTAATCATAGCACAGTCTAAAATCTGCACGGTCTGTTGTTTATCTGTCATATATTATATTGAGCCTTTTATGCTCTCTTCCCTATTTAATACTCATAACAGCTCTTTTGAGGAGTAATACCGTAACTGTCAGTGCTTTATAGACCGTAGAACTAAGGTGCATTGGGCTGGGGCAGTTTGATGAAGTGAAGTCTCACAGGACTAGGATTGGTTTCAACGTTTGCTATCTACATACTGTGGAGGCTGCCTGTAAGCCAGGGAGAGGTGGCCACTGAGTTAAATTCCCTCATTCTTGGAGTCACAAGTAGAAACATGTTCATGATGTTCTGAAGATGGCTAATTGACAACACCATGCCTTTATGGATGATATTTATAATAGTTGGAGCTGATATAGAACTAACCACAGAATAAATGAAGGGAATATGGATGTTATTGATGTTTTTAAGATGGTGAAAGTGAGAGGCTGGTGTAAAGTATTTGCTTTGCCTATCTAAGTTTCTGGATTTAGTCCAAAGCATCATGAGAAAACAAAACAAAACAAAACAAAACAAAACAAAACAAATAAATCAGAAATGCAGTAATGAATAAAAAGATGGAGAATACCTCATTTTTTTCCTGATGAGCATTTTCACACAGTGATATAATTCTTAGTCTTTAATTTAAAAACACATTGGTTAGGAAATTATCAACAACATAGACAGTTTCTGTTGCAGAAAATACTAAATATTTACAGAACTATCTGTGGCAATATGAAAATATGTGAAAGATTTATTTATATGTCATAGAAGTGTGATGGGAGGGGACATTAAAAACTGGCCAGCTCAATGGGAAAACAAAAGCAAGTTAGCATGTGTTTTGGTTGGGTATTCTAACCATTGGGCTTCTTAATTAGGCACCAGTGTCAGCCTCTCAGAAGCAATTTCTTCCCCAGCGAATACAGCATACTCATAGGTTTCCTCGACCTAACATTTTCCTTTTCTGGTAGTTGAGAACCAACTTTCAGGTACTGAGAAGGGCTACTGTTTTTCCACAATGTAGGCTTCCGGGATCCAAATCAGGTCATCAGTCTTGCTGGCAAGTGCTTTACTCACTGAGCCACCTCTCTGTCCACCTACCTTCTCAACCTTAGCCTAATACTTCAAGAAGTCACCAAGTCTGTCCCAGATTTGAGACTAAAGAACTTGTGTCCGTCATTAACCTACCACAGCTGCCACTGGAGTTCTTTAGTGTAATGAAAGACAGAGAGAGCTGAAATGGGATGAACTTTTCAAATCTGTAATTCAGCATTTCTGGTGCCATCTCACCTTAGTGCATTTACTTCAGTGATAACGTATTGCAAGATCCACGCAAGCGTTTGTCGGATATATCCTAACATCTCTTGAGAATTACCTTCGCCTTTTTTGCTAATGCTAGAAACATAGAAAGGTAGAGGGACAAAAATGTCATCATAACAACTAATTTTGGTTTTTCCAAGGCAAACAGCCAGGTGTTATGTAAGTCAACTCACAGGATGCCTTCATAAGAATTCTTGAGAAGTGGCTACACTTTGCCAGATTTAGAAACATCTCTGGCTCACTTGAAAAGGCTATTTGGAATGTTGGATCCTCAGCAGACTCCTTTTCCCATGGCTAAGACATCTGATTTAAGTGTGCCTAGGTGAGATATTAATAGTCTCCCTATGGATTAGTTAGTTTGGTTCTATCCTAAAAGCAGTATCAACATCTATACACATTACAGAGAGATTTAAGGAAATGTTAAGTATAAACTGAACAGTTAAATTTATAATTAATTTAAAAATATTTTTAATTTTTCTTTGAGAGTTTCATAAATGCCTTTCTCTGACTGCCCCTGGCCCACCCCACATAGCCCCTTCCAACTTCATGTTTGTTACTTTTTTTCAATTTACAGTTAGTTTTCTTGCAGTTCTGAGGACTGGACTGGGCCTCATCCAGACATTAGCACTGATAATTAGTGAAGTTATGGCCAGGTGATGTGAAAATAGGCAAATAAAGAGTATTTTTTCCCCTCTTTCAAGAACTACATGAAGTTCTTACATGTTCTGTGAGAAATATATACTTTTAAGCCTAAGTTTAGAACCAGAAGTGACAGTGTTATTTGAGCTTTCACTGTTGAGATGCTGCTTTTTGCGTCTAGTCATCACATTACACATTTAGCTAAAGACACGGAGTTTCAGAAACCTCATTCCATACAAGGTGATTAAAATATTTTTTTCTGATCTATCTTGTGGATAAACACTCAACATACTTTTATAAAGGCTTGTCTCCTGTTTTATATTATTGCTCACATAAGTGCTTTAACTGTCAATGTTAAAATTCCTGTCCTTGTATCCTGTAGCATTAAACATATAAATGTGGTGTATTTTATGCTAAATACTAAATGTATGAGCTGCTAGGCTAGGAGTGTCCAGACAGTTACTTATAGAAAAAAAAAACTTTAACCTATCTTATTTGTAAAGAAACGAGGTAGACACTAGCCCACTCTTAAGATATGTGTAGATAAGTGTTCCTGACACTCCGGGTAGACTCTGTGCTAACATTATCATCTTAGCCCTGTAGATTTTGAAATTGTTTTCAAGTGCTCTTAGCTCCCCCCTCCAGCTTTTGCTAGTTCCCATAATTGAAAAATATTATAAGACCAACATGATGACACATTAATGATACAAATGTATCCATGAAGTGTTTTCAAAAATGAAATGACTGGTGAGTCACTATTGATGTCTGTTTAATTCTGAGACAGAACTGGGCCACAAACATGATATTTATAAAGCATTTCAATCATTTAGATGCTGCAATAGTAAGAGA
Source organism: Psammomys obesus (assembly GCF_907164565.1). Taxonomy (NCBI): domain Eukaryota; kingdom Metazoa; phylum Chordata; class Mammalia; order Rodentia; family Muridae; genus Psammomys; species Psammomys obesus. The sequence goes on along the minus strand of NW_026593286.1, from coordinate 34,120,268 downwards.
CACAGAAGAATCCATTATTATTTATACACCTTGTCACAAACAATACAGAAGTAATCATCCCTAGGAAACATATGGAAAAATAGGAAGAAACCTGTGGATAGTCACTGGCTGAGCGTATTTAGCTGATTTCTTTCTTCCTATAATCTCTGCCTTTATAGTTTAATTTTAAAAATACTCTTTGCAGTGGGAGCATTTTGGCACAGGCATATGTCAAATAACTAAATGAGAGCCTGTGGTTGCTAATATGTATGCCTCAGTGAACTGTTACTTCTTAAATTATGGTCACCGACACATTGTAGTTTCTAAGCAGCTGTTTCCTAGCCTCCTTATGCCACAGTGACATTTTTTTACATATACATGTCTTGCTTTGGGATCGATACATTCACTGTAGCCTTGTAACCATGCTGGAAGGAAACGTGAGTTCCCAGCATGTTCCTCAGGGTGAGGGAAGGCTCTCCCTCTTGCATTTTGTCTGGAAGGCTGGGTGGTCCTCTTATCACCTGGCCAGCAGGGGTGGCTTGGCCAAGTGTTGTGACTCACAGGAACGGTCTGCAAAAATTCCACCCAGTTCTTGTAGGATCTAAGGCGCTTCAGCAGATTAGGCAGAAGGGTGTGAAGAAAAATGAGGGACACCGACAGCTTTCTCCTCATGCCTCTCCTGTTTCTTTTTCTTTGGCTTGCACCGGCTCATCTTTTCTCTACTTTGTTCAGTTGTGGTCATGGAATAATGGAAAGAAAAAAAGGAGGGCGGGGAGAAAGCCCAATACACTTAATACCAAAAGCATTACTGAGTCAAACATTGTCTAATGTTTTTCTTTTGCCATTTGTTCTGTGATATAGAATGTCATAAGAGGAAAGAGAAGGCCACTCTCCTGGTATCTATTGGCATAGAGGGGTACATGGGAAATTTGTGTATGTGAGAACTAGGTTCAGAATTTCTCAAATAAAGTCACATCCACTATAGTTGCTTTGTATTGACATCAGAAACCTAAAAGCACTGATGGTCCAAACTGGAATATGTGCCACTTGGGGCCTTTTAGCAATATCACACTACTAAATGAGAGGTAGTGATCCCATAGCACGGAAGACTTCCCACGTCACTCTAAAGAGATGCCTTAGAAGGCATCAGTCAAAATGAGCTTACTACTGATCTAAGAGACTACAACTGTGTGCAGGAACGCCACTCAAGGAGATCTGTTTGTCACAAAATAGAATACATGAAAACGCTAGCGGACCTTCCCTTTAGATGTCTGGCAGTTGTTCATTTGGTGAAGCATCCTTTCTATCCAGTAACTTTATGTGAGAAATAAGGGGTTAAAATGCAATGAAATAACTGGGACTTTCCTTTTCATTCCCTTTTGTTTTGTTTTGTTTTGTTTTGTTTTGTTTTGTTTTGTTTTTGAGACAAGTTTTCTCAGTTGTTCTTACTCTTAATACTTTACGGTGTAGAGACCACATCTTCCTATGAGGCCTTATTTATTTATTACTTTTCATCTATTGCACATGTAGGAAAAGTGATGTAGTTCTCAGATATTGGTTTGTGTCACATGGTTGCCAGTAGCTGTCTTGGGCTACACAAGACAAACACTTATGGGGAATTTAGTATGTCTTCTGCACCTAGAATTTCCAGGAACCCTCTTATCACAAAGAACATGTTTGAACTCCTGTTTGTATTTTTAAGTCACAAAAGTTCCCACATAAGGAAAGGAGCATACCCACCCTCAAAGTTCTTGCCATCTGGGAATGGCTTATTTGACCTTCTATTACTTCTTTGTCCTCAATGAAGATAGTTTATTGTACACAGACATGGAAAGTTACACTTTACAATGTTTCTGCTGTGTTCGTTATCAAAACTCTGGGTGAGCAGGGTCATAAGAGAAGGATGAGCTGATGACAAGGAAGATAAATGAAGGCTTAGGGCTGTGACACATTCTTAACATCCTCTGACATGTCACGTGGATAAGTTTTGTACAATGAAAATGGAAACAAAGCCCTGGAAGTATCTCAGTAGGAAGTAGAGCCTGGGTTCCAGAGGCAGAGCCTGGGTTCCGGAGGCGGAGCCTGGGTTCCTTTGCTCCTACAAAGAGCAAAGATCTGGTGGAAGGCAGACTTTATAGCTCCCTGTTGCCATGTACCTCAGAGCAGTGTAACTTAGAAGATGCTGATGACATTTCAGGGGTGTGGTGTAAACTTTAGGAGGTAGATGCTGGTGGAAAGACATGAAGCTGTCTTCGAAGAAAGTATTAGTATCCTGGCCCTTTATTTCCTGGAAACCATATGCTCAAGAAGTCTCCTCAGCTATGTGTGCTTTCATTGTGTACCATGCTGCCGAAGGTCCAAAGCCATTGAGACCAGCAGTCACGGATCTCTGTAAGCACCTCTGCTTTCCCAAGAAAAACAAGCCTTTCTTTTCCTTTTATCTTTTTTTTAATTGATATCAACTATTTTATTATAACAATGGAAAGATGACTAACACATTAAAAACTTCTAATAGCCATTCTATTGTGCTTCAGGTATTATTTCATTGTGGTTTAATTTGTGCTTTCCTAATAATTAGCAAATATGATTTTTTTATATATTTGTTGGTCATTATAAGTCTTCTTTCGAGAAATGTCTGCTTGAGTACTTTGACTATTTTAAAACTGGATTTTCTTTGGTATCTAGCTATTGAATTATCAGAGTTAGCCAATGCATTTTTGATATAACTCCTTATCAGATGTATGGCTGCAAATATGTTTTCTAGTTTTCTAGACTGTTGTCATGACCTGCACTGCTTAGGGTTTAACCTGACTGGGGTGATAAGGAATGAATAAGCCAAAGCTACACATACAGAAAAGCTGGGATTGGGTGGGCCAAGTGCTCTGATGGAGATGTATCAGCAGTAACCAGTGGTGAGTTTGTTTATTTTATACATTGAAATGGAAGAGCCGGTTTATTGTAAACAACTGAACTAGGTGGCAGGGTTAGCTAATCTCAGTAGGAATTTTCTGTAGGGAGCAATATCAGACTGTAACTATCGTGGTGGGTGGGCTGCTTTCAGAGAATTATTTTGCACTCTGTGAACATTCACTCATGGGCCACGGGAAGGCTTCACCATTCCCATATGTCTGGGGCATTGGAGTCTTGACATGGCTGCCCTCATGTCAACAATGCATTCTCTCAGGACTTACTCCTCTCTCCAAAGGTTCTTTCTCTTTTCTTTTGATTGTTTTCCTTTATGTCTTAGTTTGATGCAAACCAACTTGTCCGTTTGTACTTTGGCTACCTCTGCTTATGGAGTCATGTTCAAAATGCATTGCCTATATCACTGTCATGGTTCTTTCCCTCTGTGTTTTTTTTTCCTAGCAGTTTTGTAGTTTTCAGTCCTGCATTTAGGCTCTTATCTGGAGCTGGAAAGATGGCTCAGAGGTTAAGAGCACTGACTGTTCTTCCAAAGGTCCTGAGTTCAATTCCCAGCAACCATATGTTTGCTCACAACCATCTATAGTGTGATTTGGTGCCCTTTTCTAGTATATAGGCACACACGCAGGCAGAATGCTATATAAATAATAAAGAAAGAAATCCTTAAAAAGAAATTACAAAAGAAATCTTACTTGTTTTGAGTTGTTTTTCAGATTTACGTGAGATAAGGATCCAATTCTCCTCTTCTGTATCTAGTTTTCCTGACATGTTATTGAAGGGACTGTTCTTTCCCCCCTGCTGCCTGGTACCATGTTGAAGATTAGCTGAGTGTAATATGTGGATTATGTCTGTGCTTTCTGTTCTGTTCTGCACATTAATGAATTTATGCCATGCCACACCATCTCAACTACTGTTTCACTAGGCCCGTCTTGGAGGTGAGGAAGGAGAAGGCTTCCAGCTTTGCTCTTTTTTCAAAATTGTCTTGTTATTTAATTCCCTTAATATTTCATGTACGTTTTAGGATTCCCCTCTATATCACTTTTTAAAAAGACATTAAAATTTCAATGGAGATTGCATTTAATCCGTGTGCCACTATAAAAGGAAAGGGCATTTAACATTTAATTTTTCCAGTCCATGAACCTAAAGTTATTTGTATCTTCCTAATATCGTTCATCAACATTTTATAGTTTTTTACCCCACAGATCTTCCTCCTCTTTGGTTGAATTTATTGCTGAGAGGTTTTATTATGTTTTGAATCATCCATAGACTTTTGGAACAAACATAAACGTCACAGTGACAATGAAAGATTAAGCAGAGATAAAGCCAGTGTTTACAAAAGGATTGAAGAACTTCGTCTCCAAGAAACAGGTATATAAAATAAGATAAAGGCAAAACCAGAGACAATTGTGATCTTTCTCATTATCAGGGGACTGCAGCCTCAAGCTCTCTCTCTCTCACGTTGCTTCAGCTTTTAAGGCACTGCTTAGATGTCGATGCTCACTCTGTGCTTCTGATTAGTCTGGTGACAGAGGGGTGACTCCCAAGTTGTCCTTGGAAAAGGGACACAACCATCACCTCCGCAGTGACCACAGTTATGTCTCATACAGATTTCAGATTTCACACATTAGCATTTTTTGAGTTCTTCTAGAAGGATGTTTCTGCTTGGATCATCCTGCGTAAAGAATGGTTCTATCTACTGAGAACCTTGGGGTCATCTCTGGCTTTTCCCTCTACAGCTAGTGCACCGTCAGTTAGGCCAATTTCACTTCCAGATGGCACTTTCACCAGTTTCCAATTACACTGTCTTAGTAGAGGCCGGCGACCCGTGTGCTTAAACTTTCATGTGACTAATTCTAACATGCATCTTACACGCTTCCTTTCTTCAGACTCTTTCCAAATAGCGGTCAGAATATGGCACAAAAGGAGCGCTTCAAACAAGATGAGATGCAGCCTCTCTCTCAAGCGATATCTCAACAAGGCAACATGGGCCTCTCTGCAGTTAGAAGCCTACCAGCTTAAAGACATGGCTCACTGCAGTCTCTACTCGTTTCTATTTCTAGCCAACAAAGAGAAGGGGCAGAGCCAAGGAACACATACCCAGTTCTTTTAAGGGCAGTACCCAGAAGCTTGGAGAGTTTATACAACTTCTTAAAAGTCTGAGGATTTTGTGATTCAGAAGCCATTGTGAGAGAAAAAATTATAGCTGCTTTACTGCCAGTTAACACTAGACAAAATAAATTCTATATTTTGACATAATTATGTAAAATGTCCATTAATCTCAAGAAGAAGTTAAATATTACAGTATTGGGGATGAAAAGGTAAATAAATATGAATAATATTTTTTACGTTCTTTGTGAACATAAATGATCGGAATGCTATTTATGAATCTGTGAATTATAGGAAACAGATGTAATACAACCAAAGAAAATATTTTTGGGACACAGTCTCCTAAATAAGTTCTTAACTGGGGTAGAGAAAAGCCTTCAAAAAAATTAAAACTTAAATTATCTACTCAATGTCTCAGTTTTGATAGTGAAGAGATGTTATCATGAGGATGTCTTAGGGTCAAGCAGAACAGATGGAACCAGACTTTAGAATACCCAATGGAACCATCCAGAAAGGATTTAAAGGTTCTCATTTCAGGCCAGAATCCAGAGGTGAGACCTACATTAATCTACCTCACTTCCATGGGGAAGTCCCATAGCCTGCCTGGCCTCAGGAGCAAAGGTACATTTCTCCTAGGTCTGGAAGCTTGAAGTCCAGTTGTCAGTGGATTTTGTTTCTTCTGACATTTCTTTTTTGGCTTGTAGATAAACGGTTTGTTCTGTGTTCATTTTCCGTCTGTTTACACCTGTGTCTTGAGCTCCTCTTATTAAGACAGTTACTGGGGAGTAAGACCCACTCTTGTGACCTCATTTTACCTTAAAAAAACATACTGTCCAGGTAAGATCACATTCTGGGGTACAGGGGTCTGGACTTCAACACAGGAAGTTTTGTTTTTCTTTTAAATAATGTAACAAAATTCTGAGAAAGGCAATTCAGCCTATAGCAGTTTGGGTTTTCAGCTTAGCATTAATATTCCTGAGGGCCCTGGGCCTGAATGATTGTAGCATGCAGGCGGGTTGGAGTCAGTGCCCTCGGGAATACTCGGAAATTTTGCTGCTCAGGCTCACTTGAGTAGCTTAACATAAAAACGATGAACCCCACACACCGAAGGCCAGGCACCTGCATCCTCATTGGGGACTGTTGCTCTTGTGGTCAGTGTTAGCTTACAAGGTTTCCCAGGTGAATTTCATGCGTACTCAGGTCTGAACACTTCTGTTTAAAGTTTGTAATTCCTAATGGTACAAATGGAGGTACCGTGGAAGTCGAGCTTCTCGTTGTATATATATATATATATATATCTATATATATGCCAAAAAAATAGAATATTCAGGCCTGAAAAGCAAGTGGACATGTCTAAGATCGTATAGTTTCAAATGCAAAGCATGGGTTTTGGATATAATTTTGCATGCAGCATACGTTTTTTCACATTTAAGGAAAAAAAAGAGTCAAAGAACTTGAGCATATTGTTCAGAAAGCCAGTGGGGTAAAGTAATGGCTGCTCCATTGATTGAGTTGACTAAAATGTAACGTACAGTGGAGGAATTCCTTGACTGAAGCAATGTTTCTCAGCTTCCAGGAGAAGGCTAGACTCTCCAGATGATATCAACCTTTGATAGAAACGCCTTGATTTAATCAGGCCGATTTCTGTGTTTTGAAACAAAGCCACTTATCTGGCAGTTTTCATTAAGGCCTCCAAACAGCTGGCTGCCTCCCATAATACTGTTCTGTGACAGATTATCTTATGAAGCTACGGATCAGCTGCCTTTGTAATTTTCTTAAATTGATTGTGTGTGCATTTCCTCATTCACTGGGTGCAACTGAACACTCCACTTGGGTGAGGGAACTGTTATTTCAGTGGCAAAGGATTGCTCTGCCCTGCTCTGCTACACCCTGGCACACCATCTTTTTAACTGTGCCCTACTAGTATCTTCAGATTTATGTCATTGTATTCATTTTTAAATAGTATGATTTCTATTTTGATAGCATACTTAGCTTTGGAGCAAGTTATTCAAAGCAGTGTTTAAGATCAAATAAAGACCTCTTGAACTATATATAAGAGTATACTTGCAGAAATATTTATACTAGCTGAAATATTTATACAATCACTTATTTTACATTTTCTGTCATATTTATTATTAATTTATAATCAACTTACTTATGTATAATCCATTTGTTTATTTACATGCCTATATTATTTCCCTAAAGCAGGCTCACTGTGAGACAGTCCACCATGACTCTGATTTCACAGTATTTCTGCCTTTGCCACTTTAGTGCTGGGATTGTGGGTGTGAGCCATTACATGGCTCCTAATTGGTTTGTTTTCCGTAGTGTACAAAGTAATAGGTTTTTAAACATATCTTTGTCCGCGGATATCATTGTACTCTGCTCATATTCACACCCCTCCTATTTTGTCCATTTTTCTCTGTTGATTTTGATGTAGATATGTGCTGATGCGAACTTTTAACTTAAAAAAAGAAATGTCTTTTCTATTTTTGCAGGGACTAATCACTTTCTAAGTTATGAGCTATCCATGTCTTCGTGAAAACTCTCCGGGAACTCTAGAGACCAAGATTAAAACGGCTTTAAATATGTCATGTTTTCATATATTGTCTAAAAATGCTCAAGAATACAGCCCCTGAAATCTAGACCAAAATGCCCAAAGAGTGGGAAACCCCACCATACCCCCTTCATTGTTCATATGGGACTGACCTGGGATCCAAGAATGTGGGGGTGATGATACCGTCAGTAAAGGGGCTACTCTTGTCTGAAAGTTGGTTGAATAAAAAGAAAGAGAAAGAGGGTCTGTGTGCTGGTTGAATGGCTCCATGGAACTGGAAGGTGAGGGTGGGCAGCTGCTCACTGCAGTTTTGAGTGGTAGTTACTGACTGCTCGTTGAAGGTTCATCGCCTTTCCTCCCTTGTTGGAGAAAACAATAACCTTAATAGATGTGACCTTCTACCAACTTACCTTTTGGCCCCACTGGTGGCTTTTACACTAAGAACTCTTATCTATTAGCTCCAGGATTAGCTACTTACAAAAATCTCCCAGGGAGCCTATTAGCAGCTGACTCATTCTGCACTCACTGGAGTATCTGAGGACAGAACAGGGAAATCTCCCTTGGTGACTTTGGGGCCGGAGGGGCCGGGGTGTAGCCTTACACTGGCCTATGGAAAGGCCTTTGGGGGCTTCTGATGATCTGTCTGTTCTTGAGAATGGCACCTTTTGAATCTTCCCACTTTTGGAATGTCTCAATCTAAATATTCCGCTTAGATGATGACTGTCTCCTTTCAGTAAAATACTATGGGATACAGGAAATACCCTTCATGTTTCCTATTGTTTTCCTAGGTAGTCATTGTCTTAATTTCACAGTATGTGATTGACATTCTGGTCAGAGAGCAAACCCCTGTACCCTAAGGCCCTTAGTCTCTGTCACACAGTTATGTAACTTTGTTTTTCAATTACATCTTTTCCTTTTGCCATTGAGCAACACAGATCATCCTATCTGGACACCCCCCCCCAAAAAAAAAAAAAAAAAAGAAAGAAACCACACCATTATCATTGGGTTATTTATTTTTCTTTATTCTTTTCTCTACCAAACTTCTAGGAAGACTTTTTTTTCTGGCTCTTATTCTAATATGGTCTACTCCCTGCCCCACCCCAGTAATTTCCTCCTTTAATTACAAAGTCATTTTTCATCCTAGTAGTTATGTGTGTTTTTCAATGGAGGAAATAAAAATATATAGTAAGAATATATAGTAAAATATATAGTAAAAAGCTCCTTTTTAGAAAGTCAGGAATTGTTACCACGTTGGAATGTAGAGTTTGCTATAACCTGAATCTCTGTTGTGGTTTACGGTTCTAGGATTAAACTACCACTTATGCCTTTTGAGGTGAGACTTGTGTTTTTTGCGTTGGCAGTTCTGACTATGTAAATGGCTACAATGTTAAGGGGTCTGCTGTATGACTCCATCTTATGCTTCACTTTGTGGTTATTTTTACATGGAGCTAGCAATTGCTTTGTTTCATTGTCTATTTACTTTTCTTTGTTGGAACCTTCCAACATTCTCTAAACAGTCCATAAAATCTAAGTGTTCAACATAGTCAGCCAAATAATTCTGCACTCCACTCTCTTTTCATTTCTGCTTCTTGGAACCATGGCTCCCAGTATGCAAAGCATTGTCAGGCCACAGGTAAAGTCTCACTCTGGGTATGCCCATTGCTGCTTCCTTGGGGTCCTTAATTTATGTCATCTCTTCTTACTGGTGTTTGTTTATTACTTTATTTTTGTGGGGCGTGTTCTATAGTAGCTTTTTGCAGAAAGGTGTTCAGAAATGAGGTTTTTAGATTTGTGCATAACTTGATACTTAGGTATAGTAGACTCTATGGGCAGATGGCTCAGGTGGTTTTCTCTGTTGTTTAGGCCCCTCCCCAAATAAGTATCATTTTATAGAACTCTTTCTTCTCTTAGGCAGTTCATTTATTCAGAGAAGAGTCTTCATTCACTTACCAGGGGAATAAAAACAGAATTGTAATGTGGATTTGAAGGATCTGAGTGTTCTGTGCATGGCTTTTTTCACAGAAAATGTTCTTCTTAGTACTAAGACCTTTCAATTGCCTCCCTTAGTGACTTCTGTGCCTGAGCCCAACTCCCTGAAGAATAAGTATCATATTTCTAGTGGGTGGTGACAATTAGTTCTTGGGATCCGGGATATGCTGGTAAAATACTTTTTAGATTTCTAGAAAATAAACAAGCAAACAACATCAACAGAAGGAACAACACAGCAAAAAAGCCAACCCAGAAATCAAAATTCAAATTTGTAGCATTGACTTGTGTCAGTGATGTAAATGTTCTCATGGGGGTTGGTTGATTTCAGAATCCTGGCCTGGGCTACCACAGAGGCAGAGCACTGCTTAGAGCTAGTCCTGCCAGTCCAAGCCACTCCTGCTTGTCAGCCACCCAACCTAAGACAGTTTTCTTTCAGTGAAGGCTTTTGTCTCCCAGCTTTTATCCATTTGTTAGATCTCAGGTGCAAACGCTTTAGCTTTCTTTTTCTGTGTTAAGATGTTTTTTTTTCTGAATCTTGTCTTTATTTTCAAATGTTATATCACAGTTACTTCTTCCTTTTACTGAAGTTGGAGTTTGTGTTTTTGTCTCTTGCCGTCTACCTGGTCTTGGAATTTTGGATCAAAAAGGAGCAGAATTATCTTTCCTTTGTGTCTTATTTACTTTTCAGTTGCTGTGATGAGATACTCTGACAAAAGCAACCTGAGGGAGGTGGTGTTATTTAGTTCATGTTCAAGGTAGAGTCTCAAGGCATCGGGAACTTGCAGCAGCTGGTCGTATTGCACCTACAGTCATCGGCTCTTTCTCCCTCTTCTATGTTCCAGGACCTCCCTGACCAGGGAATCGTCCTGCCCACAGTGGATAGGCCTTCGAATCTCTCTCTTTTTTTTTTTCGAATCTCAATTAAACTTTAACAAAGATAAAAATTGTGATAGTTAGTAGTGTCTGTCGGATAGAATCTAGAGTTACCAGGCAGATGGACAGGCTCTAGAGGATTATCTTGATGAGTTAAGTGTCGTAGGACTACCAGCGTTCCCTGACTGGAACGGGGACTGGATAAGATGGGGGGAGTAAGCTGGGCACTAGCACGCATTCGTTTCTCTCTCTCTGCTTTTTGAAAGTGGGCACAGTGCGATCAGCCCCCTCAAGCTCCTGCCTCTGTGACTTGCTTGCATGGGTGGGTGTGACCTGGAACTGTGAGCTCGCCCTTCCTCCCTTAGCCTGCCTTTGTCAGGGTGTTTCACCACAGCTTCAGGAGCGAAGCTGAGATCCCTTGCTATCATGAAGCTAAAAGCTCTACTCATTTTCATAACGGAAATAAAAACTAGTTATTATTAACTGACATCTTATCAGGCACGGTGGCGTTTACGGACAATCTAAGCCCTTGGAGGACAGCTGCTAGTGAGCTTGGAGCCAACCTGGGATACATAATGAGGCACTGTCTCAAAGGGAAAAAAAAAAAACCCAAAACATCTTTTGTTGCAAATACTATTTTCAACAATTTCATTAAAGACTTATGTAAGTCTTTAATGTATAAGGTTATGAGAAGCACTTTTTGACTTCAATATATAAGCCAAATTGTTCAATGAAGCTTTGAACCACACACATTTTAGATCAGCTCTTATATGAAAATCACCGCAGTTCATGGTGAGATTTTAAACTTAAAAGATATGAAGGAAAGTAGGCAAGTTTAAGGAGACAGTAAGATTTGATTTACTGTCTTAGTCTCTTGCTTTGAAGAGACACCATGACTACATCAACTCTCAGAAGAGAAAGCATTTAATTGGGGCTTGATTACAGTGTCAGAGGTTTGCTTCATTATCATCATGGCAGGGAGCATGGTGCCATGCAGGCAGATACTGACTGGAGAAGTAGCTGAAAGCCGTATCCTGATCCAAAGGCAGACAGAGAGAGAGACTGGGCCTGGTTTGCCCACCCCCAGGGACACACTTCCTTGAACAAGGCTGTATCTCCTAGTCCCCTTCAAGTAGTGCTGCTCCCCAGTGACAAGTTTCCAATTCTTTGAGCCTGTGGGGGCCGTTCTTATTCTGTCCACCACCCTGTAGGTCCTGTATGACCCTGTAGGTCCTACAGTAGTTGTGTCTTTCCTTTTTGCAGGTAAAGGAAGTTGGGCTTAGGGATGTGTTTAGTCTGTTTTTGTAATACACACACACACACACACACACACACACACACACACACTTTTTTTTACACATATTTACATATATCCCAATAAAATGTATATGTTTTTTAGGTAATAGTAGCATAAATGTCCTATACTTTTTCCTGTTCTGTCCAGAGTATGTTATATTATATTATAAAAAAAATATACAGGGTCTCACTCTATAGACCAGGTCAGCCTCAGACTTACAGAGATCAGCCTCTGCCTCTCAAGGGTTGGGAACAAAGATGTGTGCCTGTGTGCCACCACCGCAGTGGCTCCAGAGACGCTTTTGTTTGTTTGTTTGTTTTTGTTTTTTGAGACAGAAGAGTGCACAGTTGAAGTTTTAAATTGCTTCAGTCTCTGAGCATCTGTTGTTTATTGTGAGACTCAGAACAAGTTTCTTCTCCTCGTGATACCTGAATATTCTTACCTGTGAAATTAAGACAACAGTAGAAATCACACGTGAGCTTGTCCTGAGGATTAAGGGGGTGAACGGATGTGGAGTACCCAAGCCTGTGTGCGGCTTCGCTGGTGGCTGTCTTTCCTGTTGTTGACTCTAGTGATAGCCCACTGGTACTGGCTGACATTTGGCTGTGTTCACATTTGTATTACTATACATCAGCAAACGCCCTGCAGTCACAAGTACACACATTCCACGGGGCATTCGTTGCCTTGTGACCTGTGCTATTCCGCACCATCACACTATCTCACCGACCATGAATGCCAACCAATTTTATCACACTGACTGCCGAAAATACAATTTTCAGGCAGAAAAGAAAATACTAAATCACTTAGAAAAAATAAAACTTCCCTCAGCCTTCTTCACCAAAGGAAACTGCAGAAGATGAATTATCATAACTTTCCCCCATTAAAAAAGTAATGAAAAACCTTGGCAGCATTGGTAGGAGGCAGAAGGGAATATTTTCATTTATTTTGGAGTATAAGAGGCCTTTCTATTTATTGACACAAAATAATCACAAGTCCTGAAGTGGAAGATTGGCGTGTGTGACTACATACATCTTGTTGATCTGACTGAGGAGGAATCACTCAAACAAAGACAAGAGATCGAAGCACAAAGTAGGAAGAACCCTGTAGATCACACGATAGACACGGGTAACTGTGATCCTCAGTCAATCAGAGGCTGGCGAACGGCCAGACAGGAAACAAGGACAGACGTTGCTCACTGATAATGGAACAAAATTACAGCAAAGATAAGCAAAGGCCCTTCCTCCAGATGAAAGAAGCTTAACCAAAACCAGTGATGCTTTTCCATCACTGGGAAGGCGAGGCTGAGCTCTCCGGGGTGGGGGTCTCGGGCCTCTGACCTGGATGGCCAGCCTCCTCCTTCTCTCTCCTTCTGCAGTGATCCCTTGAGTGCTGTTTTTCTGCAGATCCATTTCTTGGAAAATGCTTTGGCAGTTCACCTAGGATTTAATAAGGCAGTCCAGCTGTGCATGAGTCACAGGTGGCAGCTACTTCCCATTCCCGGGAGCCAAGATGCTCATCATCTTAAATGACTCCTTCTTGAAGGAGCCAGAATTGGCTGGTGTGAGCCATTTCGTTGGGTCTGATGTCACTTTCTGAGACATCCTACTGTAGATCCCTATGCACATTTTGCTAAGGGGTGGTCTCTAGAGGAAAACAAAAGCAAACAAAACAAAACCAGCCCTTAGGGCTTCTGGAGGAGGAAGGGACTACATTGGTTTCTGGGTTCATTTATTCAACACATATTTATTGAGTCCTTAGTGTGTATCCAACATAGGAGGTGAGCATAATTTGTGTGGAACATATGGGAGTGTGGGGACAAGTTGTTGAAAAAGGCTATTGTGAATTTCAGATGGTTGCTGTGAAGGGAAGAGAGCATCACGTAGAGAGAATAGAGGAGCAGAGGTAGTTGATGGTAGTAAATGCATACATTATATAATATATATGTAAGATAGTGCACCTCAAACTTCAGCACGCTTCAGAATCTCTTGGGGACTTGTTCAGGAAAGCAGCAAAATCTGTCTCAGTTTCTGATTCTCCAGGATTCTTACGTGAGAGGCTTGGGCTGCATCTTCAGGCATTGTGGTTCTGTTTGCGTTCCAAAATTATGTTTGCATGTGTGTTATATATGTACTTGTGTATGTGTGTCTTTGTGTGACTGCGCCCCATATAGAGGCCAGAGGGGAACATAGGTGTCTTGCTCCATCACTCTTAGCCTTCTTTCCTTAAGACACAAAGTCTCTCACTGAACCTGTAACTCACTGGTTTGGGGCTAGTGCTAGCTGCCCAGCAAGTACCATTGATTCTTCTTCCCTTGTGACTCCCCAACACTGGAGTTATAAGTGTGCTTGGCCATGCCAGGCTTTTAATGTGGGTGCTGGGGTTCTAAAAGTCAGGTCCCCATGTTTTCACAACAAGCACCTTTGCCCACTGAACCATTTCCCCAGGCCCCAGAGACTGCATTTTGAGATTTACTGGTACCAGGTAGAGGTGGTCCCAGGGAAGATGTGGTGGTTATGGGCAGAAGTGTAAGTGAGGAGACACAGCCTAGGAGGTAAAGATGATCCATGGTGGAGAGGAGGATGGGAAAGGGAGGAGCATCCCAGGCTCCTCTGTGGAAAGCGGAGGCAGTGAAGCTTCCGTGTGATGGCTGAAAGGGCGACAGGAAGCAGGCCAGGAGCAGCGCTCTACTAAAGTGAATACTCAAAACCTGAGCTTGTTGCTTCCTGGAACCCTCCCTATGGGGTTAGAGCTGATTTATACAAGATGTCAAAGAGGTCGAACATGTAAGTTCCTTCTCTGATGAACCAAATGTCAGGATTTATTTCTAGAAAGAAAAATCACCTTTACGGTTAGGGAGACAGAGAGCTGCTGAGGACTGTTCGCATACTTGCTCAGATGTCCAGTTGTGTGAATAAGCAGATGGTAGCTCTACCTACTCCAGGCTGACGCATCTCTGGATTGTCTCTGCACCCACTTCGAGTTGTCAGCCCCACACAGGCACCAAAGACTACACTCCATCCTTGTATAAAGGAGCGTGAAGTCAATTGGATTATTCTAGCTGCTCTCACTCATAGTCTTCTTAAGTGTGTGTGTGGGACTCTTCTTTGTGAAAATGCCTTCATAATTCACTGAGGGATACAAAATTAAACTGGAGAACATGTTGGAGGCGAGGGACAAGGTAGCAGAGAAGAATGGCCACCCACACCAAAAACAAATAAGTGATGAAGGGATTTATTTTGCCTATGGTGCCAGAGCTATGGAGTCCATCATAGTGGGGAATGTATGATGGCAGGAAGCTGGAAGGTCACAGGAAGGACAGACACAGAACAGGAAGTGCAGTGAGGGTATAAACCCTCAAAACCCGCCCTCTGTGACATACTTCCTTCTCAACCTCCTTATTGTTCTATAACTCTCCCCCCCCACAAAAATACATGCATTGACAACAAGTGTTCAACTATAGGAGCTTGTGGGGGCTGGGGGTAGTTCTCATTCAAATCACAACAATGGTGAAGGGAATTCATTGTCCTGTAAAGCAATAAAGAACAGGGGTAGGAGAGAGGAGCTTACATTGCTGCAGAGCTGAGCGAAGGGGTCTGTGAAACAATACAGGGTCAAGCTATCCAAAAGGAAATTCAAGATGAGATATTTTGCTGTTGAGTTTGAAATAGTTTTCTTTGCTGCTCTGCAAACTCTTCGTCTACCTCCCTTAAAATGATGGACCAAGTAGGGTAAATGTCTCCAGCCTCAGCATTTGGGAGAGAGGCAGAAGGATCAGGATCGGGGGCAGCCTTGTCCATGGAAACAATTTCAAGATCATCTTGGGATACATGAGACTCTGTCTTAGACAACAAACGCATGAGCAACAACCAGAAGATGCACCAAGTAAGTCTCTTATGTTTATAACTGGTGTGGGTGAGGAAGCCAAGAAAGGGTGAGTTCCACATCTTTCTAGTGGTGAGCAGACAGAACTGTGCAAGGTGGAGTTGAACTGATTTTGAGGATGTAAATTTTACCCTACTTCCAATTACACATTTAAGGGACTCTTAAAAGCTTTTGGGAGGCCCTTGATGGAGGACTCTGAATTCATATTATACTTGAATTGGAAAAGTTTGGACACAAAGATAGTTTCTCCTGACAGATTAGGGTCCCTCCTTTATTTATGTGACCGGGGCCCTACTGACTCTTCTTCAGCTTTTCAAAATGTTTCATCCAAGTTCTCTCCCAAGGATCTTGCTGTTGTCATCTCTCCAGCTAGTATAGGTGTTGTTGCCCGATTCCCTTACCCCATTTCTCTCTCTCTCTCTCTCTCTCTCTTTTTTGGTCCCTCTGTCCTGCATGGAACCTCTGCAGGTTTCTCTTGTATCCTGTTTAGAACTTAAACCCAGCACTCAGGATGGGAGGTCAGACATGACTAACAATTTTGGAAGTTGTTTTTTTCTGGGTATGAACATGGGTGGAACATTTGTTTTTCAAGTGTCATATATTACATGATTTTAAACAGAAAAGGGTTTATGGCATATCGAACAATTTTGAAAGGTTACTTCACTAAAGAGATGGCCACAAAACCTTCACTGTTTGCCAAACTCTAACACCCTGAGCCAATGCCTCAAAAACACCCTACACCGAAAACACCAAAGTCAGCATAAAATGTTTCCTAGGAAACAATTACCAGTGCTAATATAATTAAGATACTTGTGTATTTCTTCTGAGTCTGTTTGGATGATTCAGATTGGCTTGAGATAAGTAGACAGAACTGTAAAATATGTCTGTGGTTTATATGTGGATACTGGCCACTTGTGTTCATTCAGACTGAAGGTTGGAGTTCTCTGGTATAGTAATGAAGTTGTGGTCCACCAGAAAATTATATTATGAAACCTTCTTTTGTTACCCAGGGCCAGATTGAAACACCTAGAGTGGCAAGAAAATAATTCTAGTCTCAGGGCTGCTCTACGCAGGAGCAGCATGGTTGTGAAATCATGGTAATCTATTTCCTTCTGGAGAAGTTGCTTCCGGGGAAGATCATTATCTTCCAGCTAAGAATCTTGAGGTAAGAATGATGAAAATAATGGGCAGAGAAGGTCAAGGGTACAGTTGCTTACAAGATTTGAATGGCACGAGATTTATGATGTGGGGTTGAGTTTGGTGAAAGTGTAGTTATAAAATTAGCAAACATGTCCTTTATATCCTGTTTACTTTGGAGTAAAAATACACATAAATATAGTCTTGTTGACCCTAGACTCAACCTTTCTTCTAGAATAATGCCCACTTTCTTTTGGGAATGGTGCCAATTCCCATTGAACACTCATGTTTCTTTACAGAACTCTCCCTCTTCTCTATTCCTACCTGTTCTTTTATAGAGCAAGAGTGGATGGCCAGGAGAGGGTACCTGACTGAAGCTGGCCCTTCCCTTGAAAATATCACACTTACTATGAAAGAGAAGTCCTGTTTGAGTGCAGATTATATGCAATATAAAATTTAGAGGATCTGATAGCTAGGGTTGCTGCTCAGGGTAAATGAGACTGTGGCGAGAAAGTTGGATGGTGATGGGAACAGGCTTGCTCCCCTCAAAACTCTTGAATATAACAGTTTCTTTTTTTTTTTTTACTTTTATTTTTTATTTTTTTAATTGTTTATTATTATTAGTTACATTTTATTAACTCTGTATCCCAGCTGTATCCCGCTCCCTTATTCCCTCCCAATCTCATCCTTCCTCCTTCAGCTTCTCCCTGCCCCTTTTCAAGTCCATGGATTGGGGAGGACCTCCTCCCCTTTCGTCTGGCCCTGTTTTATTAGGTATCTTCAGGGCTGGCTGCAAAGTCCTCCTCTGTGGCCTAGCAGGACTGCTTCTCCCTTGGGGGGGTGGGGAGGTCAAAGAGCCTGCCATTGAGTTCCTGTCAGAAACAGTTCCTGTTCCCCTTACTATGGGAAACCAATTGGTTATTGAGCTACCATGGGCTTCATTCCAGCAGAGGTTCTAGGTTATATCCGTACATGGTCCTTGGTTGGAGAAACAGTTTCAGAATAAAACCCCTGTGCCCAGATATATTTGGTCCTTGTGGAGCTCCTATCCTTTCCCCGTCATACTAACTTACCTTCTGCTTAAGGTTTGCTTATGAGTCTTAGTATCTGTCAAAAATGAGGAAATCATGAAATTTGCAGGCAAATGGTGGGATCTAGAAAAGATCATTCTGAGTGAAGTATCCCAGAAGGAGAAAGACAAACATGGTGTATACTTGCTTGTATAGACCTACAAGATATGATAAACATAATGAAGTCTATAAACCTAAAGAAGATAAACAAGAAAAGACAGACATGAGGTAAGATGATCCATCCTCACTTAGAAAGACAAATGAGATGTGCATTGGAATATGACAGGAGTCTACCGCAGAAGGCATCTGAAAGACCCTACCAAGCAGCATTTCAAAACAGTTTCTTAATACAGTGCTTTAGCATTGTTTCTGTTTTTCAATTTCTCTTAAGCCTGTCACTTAAGAACAACAGCAAGAAAATGAAACAAAGCCCTTAGTGAGCATCTGAGCTCTGTAGGATAATATCTAACTACAGGTTAGAAGGTTTTCATCGAAGTGATCCTGAAGTTTACAGGACTTCAGTGGTTGGCTATGGGATGTTACCAAGGAACATGGAGCCAATAGAAACCCTGCAGATTAACTGTGTGACTATCTTCTGACACACAAACTGTCCACCAAAATAGTTCGGAAGCCTGACGACTGTTGGTCTCTTTTGGTTGGTTAGGACAGCCAAACTTAATTTGTCTTGGTGCTGAGCATTCATGATCAATTTACCAGGACTGCGATGGATGTGTTTCTTTGTCTCTCAGCTGAGAAACAGGTCCTTTCTGAAACCCGAGTCACGACAGCCAAGGTATCTCTGGCTGTTTATTGGCAGCAGGGCCCCGTCTGGGTGTGTCTTTCCAATCCTTCCATTTACCTACTACCTCTCTTCTCATCCAATTTCCCCAGTGTCTAAGAATGCTGCTATTTTAGGAAATCAAAGCACACACTTGATTGTCAGCTTATGGCCTATCTTAAACCTCCCAGCCCAGTGTCAGTTAACTCTGTTAGTGATAATCCATTCCGTGCTGAGTGAAATCACCAATGGCAACTTACTTTCTTGATGTTTTTCTTTTTATTCTTTCCTCCTCCAGAATGAGTTAGTTTTGGACTTGAAGTGCAATGTATGAATTAGGAAATTCAGGAAAGTGCAATTTGATTTATTTGTGCTGAAATTCTTCTCTGAATGGGAAACCTGTCAGGGCATAGCTGATCTTGGTGAATAGTGTTTTGTCTCATCAGTGTATGCTGCTTGTGTGGGCCTCACATCATTACTCTTGAATGGATGAACCATTCCTTCATCACGCATAATAAAGGGTACCATTTGCGGGAGCTGCAGTGTGCTTGACACCACTGGGGTTTTCCTGCTGTGTCTCATTAAAATCACTCTTTAGAACAGTAGGTTCTGCGATCTTTACTCTCTTCGTTCTACAATGCAAAAAACCCTAAATATAGAGAAGGTGACAGAGGCCATGTGATTAATAGAGGACATGACTCAGGGTTGCTGACTCAAACATGGTCTTCAGACTGTGATTTTCCACACCGTTCTGATACTCTCAAGGATGCTCATCGGTGCTGCCTTCTTCACATTGGGCCCATATCAGTTTCTTCTCTCCCTCACTTTAGGTAGGAAGTGGGCAGTGGTTGCTATGGTGATCCCAAGAGAACAGAAGACCTCTGGCAGCCCACCAGGGACAGTAGCCCAGCACAGAACCACTGATGATGGTCTACAGTCTGAGTGGGTTGTAGGTTGCCCTTTGATCGGAGCTTCATCCCACAGGGTAAATGGGAGTCATTGTGGATTTGGCTGCTTGTGCTGTCTACTCTCTTACTGTCTACTCACTCACTTTCTCACTCTTACACTAGTGTTTTCTCGTCATGCTTTCTTCCAGCCTCAACCAAGTCAGGCTGGACTATTTAGGCCTTCTCAAAACTTAAAATCCATTTATTTCATTCAATTAAATTTTGCTGACTAACCTTTTTTGTTAAACTTGGTGAAAACACCAAAACTCGAAGATTTTTAATTTTTTTTGTTACTGTCTTCAGTATATGCCATTTATTTTATATTCGTTCACCAGATTATAATTTTTTTTTGGGGGGGAGGCTAACTTTTGCCTGCTTTTTTTTTTTTTTTTTTTTTTTTGTAGTCCTATGCTACCTCTCAGTACTAGAGTGTTGGTGAGTTTTCTGTGACAGTGGCAGATGCAGATGTGTTAGTCTATCCTCAGGCTGTTGTGGTGAAAGCACTGTTATCTTGAAGCAGATCTAGCTCTTGGACTCTGATCTTCTCACACATTCCTAGACTGTCTCCTCTCCACTCCCTCCCAGCCCTCTGCCTGTGTTCATCCGGGTAACTCATCCTGCAGGGCTCCTGTCTTACTTCAAGGTCTAAATGGAGGAAGCTGCACTGCAGCCTTATTTTTATTAGGCGTAATCTTGTGCTCAGCTTCAAACTATGTGATAATTGTTAATCTTCATGTTTCCTTTTCACCCTTAATTAGTTGATTGAATTAATTATTTCATTATGTCGAACAAGGCTGCAAACTATTTCCTATGTCTTGTCTTAATGTAGATTCATCCTATTAAAGCATTTTTTAACCTTCTAAAATTCAAACACAAAATGGTCCAACATTTATATCTAATTTTAAGCAATAAGCAAAATCTATCACATTCCCGGCCCCTCTCGATTATCTCCTATGATTTTCTTTTCTTATCTCATAGTTTCTGTGCTTGTAGTTTCACTTTGCCAGCCGGCATCCAGTTGATCTCTGGTTAGGAGTCTGATGTGACAAAATGTTGAAAGGTAAATGAGTTCATTCTTTATGAGGAAGAGACGATTTCAGTATTTCACATATCCATGTGACTTGTAGACTTTCTTTCTAACTATCTGTATCTGTCTTTAGACGTCATTATGGGGGCTGGCTAGTGGAAGAATGTTGGATAAAGTGTGAAATTTTCAACTAACAAATGTTTATGTTTGAAGTCCTTTATGAAGCTGTCTGAGCTTGGAGCTATTGTGCCAAATATAAAATCTTGTCACAGAAAGAGAGAAAGAGAGAAAGAGAGAAAGAGAGAGAAACGTCAGTGGACTGAAGAAAGGCTTCGGTTCTTAAGAAAATCTCCCAGCGGGTACTGACGGCGCACAGCAGCCTATACAGCCGTGCTTGGCTGCATGACACAGTCATCGACTGCTGCTTCGCTAATCCAATGTTTAGATCCCCAGAAAGTCACCATGGAGATTATACAAAAAAAAAAAAATCACCAAATTACTAAGACTTTGTACAAAATGAAGCACAGAGCACGTAAGCACAGTGAACTTTCCTTCAGAAGGTATTTAAGCTCGTAAAGCACCAATGTGAATGTCACCAGTAAATGTCAGCGAGCACAAGTCTGAAAATGTGCCAGAACACCTGGGACAGGATGGTTCAGCAGTCACAGTTGCTATTTATTGGCTGTTATTACGCGTAAGCATTGTCCTCTTACCTGGCTGAGATGTGAGGTGTGACGTGGACTCTATTCTGAGGCACAGTAGCTAAGGCACTTGCCCAGTGTCACACACTGGCAGCGAGTAGGTGTGTTGGGCTTCAGCAGTTTGCCTTTAGAATTTATATTATTAACTATTGATCTTTTGACTCTTAATTCGGCCACTGTTCTCAAACTTTGGTATGTATGCAAGCCATCTTGGAGGAGCTGCCAAAATACAGAGTCCAGGGCTTCATTTGCAGAGAGCTGGGTTCAGCAGATCTGGAGCTGAGCCCCACGAATCTGCATCTAAGACAAGTACCTACACGTGTCTGCAGTCCTGCAGGCACACTTTGCGGCATGTGTGGCCTCTGGGATTTATCTATACCTATACCATCTATATCTATATCTATCTGTATATGTTTGCAGACAAATATAGAACCTCGTGTCTCATTCTACCAGGATTATTGTTTCAGTATGGGATACCCTAGAGAAAGACCACTTAAGGAAAACAAACAAACAAACAAACAAACAAAAAACCTTAAACCAGCAATTTTAGCTATTTTTCTTTGGCCAAGTCACTGGTTTTAGTCAGTACTCTCCAGAGAAGGTGAGTTAAAAAGGTGTGTGTGTGTGTGTGTGTGTGTGTATAGAAAGAGATTTATCTTCAGGAATCAG
Organism: Psammomys obesus; assembly: GCF_907164565.1. NCBI lineage: Eukaryota > Metazoa > Chordata > Mammalia > Rodentia > Muridae > Psammomys > Psammomys obesus. Next base: position 34,098,334 of record NW_026593286.1, on the reverse strand, counting down.
CTCATATGATTAGGTTAGCGGCTGAGTCCTAAAGCTGCAGCATGGCTGGCAGGCTGGAGACCCAGGAGAGAAGGGTGTGCTGATATCTGAAAGTAGGCTCTGAGAAAATTCCTCCTGTGCAGAGGGTGTGACATTGTCTGCAATTGCTAGGATGAGACCAGCCCACATAAAGAAAATTCAGTGTTTTTAGTATTAATCTCATCTAAAAACATTCTCCATGTTGACAAAGTCGCCCATCATGCTACTCAGAAGTTTTGCGTGTAAGACTGACAGGGACTGAGTGGATCAGCCAGTGACAGTTGTGGAGTAGAGGCACTGAATGCGTGACCATGGGACACACCTTCACAACAGGCAGTTTTAATTTGCCTCACCTAGAATTGTTCTATTTAAGATTTTCTAAAATTTGAAGATTTGGTAGTTCCTAGCAAAATTGTACGTGAAAATCTTCATTTCTGAGTCCCTAAAACAAAAGAAAACAAAACAACACAAAACAAAGGGATGAATCTCAGACGTTGCATGACCACAGCGTAACTGAATCACAGATGCCACCTGCAGACGGGGTTTGTAACTCTGGTACTCTCCATCTGTGTTTCATTTGGCCTACTACATTTTTATTATGAGTTTCAGGGCTCCCACGGGAACTTGAAAAAATTTAAGTTGTGTGTGTGTGCTTGTCTGGGAGCGGGGGCTGGTGTGTACACGTGCAGGTGCCCTCGGAGGGCAGAGACATAGTTCCACCTGGGAGCTAAACACAAGTTCTCCGAAAGGACCGTTTGAACTCTTAACCACTGCGCTCTTTCTCCAGGCACTTGAGTGTTTGAGCCTTTCTCTTGCTACCTGTTAAGTATCTGTATCAACTCTTATCAACCTGACTGAAAATGGTAAAGGGATCTGGAAATGTATCTCAGTGTGCAACACTTGCCTCTCATGTGCAGTGGTTTATATTCCATCCCTGGGAACACACACACACACACACACACACACACACACACACACACACACACAACACAGCGATGGGGTGCTGGGTGCAGCTCTGCGACAGAGTCACTGCCAAACACATGTGAACCTCCCTATTAGATTCTCTCCCTAAGAGCAGCAGAGCGCGGGGCTGGATGCAGCAGGAAGCTGTCACCAGAACACGGAGACACAGTGAATGCAGAGGTATTTCTTTGTGTTCATGTGTTTATGTCCTTTAACAGAATTACTCTCTTCAGGCTCCTCAGGTCATTGTCTGCCTTTGAATTAACAAGGGTATCTTCATACTCCAGCACACACTGTTAGGAAAGTACTAGAAGTTGCTGAACTAGGTTCTTGAGCATTTCTAACTGAGGTTGTCAGAAAAGGATGGAGGAAGATAGAAAAGATGGCATTAGACATAAGAATGGAACCTGCTCGCTCTGCATAATGCGAATGAATTATAAAGCAGCTTCAGGTGTGAGAGCTACATTTCCAGCGATCAAGGCTGGCTTTACAGGGAAAAGAGATTGGTAGGCTGTTTAATAGTCAACTTCCAGTTTGACGTAGCCTTGTTGCTTCGCTAGCTTCTTCCAAAATGTTGGAATTAGTTCAACAAGGGACAAAGCCTTGAATTTCACAGCAGGGAGAGGAGCTCATGCAGCAGACACTGCGAGCAGCAACACATGGTTTATGGTGGTGACGTAAGCACTACACTGCAAATAGATTCTGATGGGGACCTGATGGAGTGATGAAACCCAAGGGCCTTGTATGTCAGTGAAGGGTAAAGGAACATACTGCTCAGGAGCTCCATAGGGCCAGGCTTTGTCCTCTCGCTGCTCAACGTGCCCGCCCAGCCACATGATTTTTTTCGTTTCTTCATGTTAACATGCTATGGTTCTTTCTTATTTTTGACAGAATTTATATAAATTTCCCTCTGGGCCTTGGAAATGAATTCCATTGAGCGTATGGTTTGCAAACAGGCTCTACTTCTCCTGCATTTAAAAATGCATCTCAGATGTTCAGTGTTACCACGGCTTCTCTTGGAGTCATCCTTCATAAAATGATCCAGGGATGTAAGAGTCGCTGTCAGCTTCTTGGCAAATGCTACTCAATTATAAGTTTATGCTCTATAGGACACATACGTTTAGAAGTATTCTGGGATGCTTCCACATTTTATTTTGGAACTTGGCATTTGGTTTCACTTTAGTAATCTAAATCAATAATAGTTTATAGTAGTCATAAATTAATGTGTTAAGTTCAGGAAGCGGCTGTATTCCATTTCATCACGAATGTTTTTGGTGTTACCTTTTCCCAGAGTGGAAATTTGAATAGCGATTTTGGTATGGAAGATTCTTTTAAATATTTGGATTCATGTAACTATGTAGTATGAAAAGCATTCAGATGGAGAATGGAGATGATAGGGATGGCGGAGAGGGGAATGGCAGTGGGGAGAGAAAGCACAGAGGCTCAGCTGTGAGCTAGCCTAGTGGTAATTTTCTGCTTGGGAAGCCTATGATTGCCCTAGGTTTCCCACTCTTAGACTATCTTCTCTCACTTTCTCTCTTTATTACTTTTTAAGCCTATCATGAACTGTAGTTACCTGCCTATTTCTTTCCTGAGTGTACCTGGGAGATCATTTCTACCTTCTGTTTCTTTTAAGTCATAGGAGGAGGAATATCACCCTTTGCCAGTGTTTTGAACCTCGCTATGCCTTCCTGAGTGACTTTAGTAGATCATGGGCTCTGGGTCTTAGCAGGGTCTTTATCACCATTCGGTTAGGAACTAGGCTTTTGGCTCCGAGACAGAACAAGCTTAGTCCCCGGGGCTGCTGCAGTCAGCATGCTCTTCCTCCAAGCAGATAATAGACTGTGTGAGAGGGGTTTTGTAATGAAGCTGTAGACCTCAGGGTTATTTCTGATCTGCAGGGGTAGGAATGATGGTGCTTTCATGTGGAACAAAGACCAAGATGTTCCCTGCTTCTTCAATTCAGGTAAAAGGTGGAAAGTAACAAGAAAACATACTGAGCTCTGGGAATATAAATACGTGAGCTTGGTAGAAGGAGGCTTAAGTTGAAGTAGGCATTATATTTAGAAGCCTAAATTATTTGCATTTAAATAATAGAAGTAATTGAATTATTCTTGACAATTATATAGCATAATAAACAATAAGGTCATATTCTATAGCTTGTATGGTCTAGGACTCACGTAGCCCAGGCTGACCCTGAATGTGCAGCGATCTTTCAATCCTGCCACAACCTCCTTAGGTGTGCTAGCATTATAGGTGTGAGCCACCACTCCTGCCTTTAAAAGCTTATATTTCTGTAGCCCTGCTGACCTCATACTCACAGTGTAACTGAGGATGACCTTGAACTTCCTGGCTCCACTCTGGAGAGCTGAGAATATTTTAAGAGTGAAAACGAATTGTAAAATATACGATGTCCTCAGGATAATTTTCAGATTTGTTCATAACCCCCTTATCTTCTTTGTTATTATCATTTGTCCCTTAAACATCCATAAATTCAGATGGAAGGACTGATTGGCGGACTGTGTGAGGCGTCAATGCAGAGATGACTCAATGTGGCCCTGAGCAGATGGCTGACGCCTAGAGCCACCACGTTCAATGTGGGATACCTGAAGCCGAGAAATGCAAATTGCTTGAGTGGGTGACTGCCTGATTAGATACAGGAGGACTGGCTTTTCTGGTGGGTTCTAAATCTGTGTGGTTTTGTTTCTTTGCCTCTGAGGGTCTAGACAACCCGTTAGTTATCACGTGACCGCCAGGGTGCACTCCTTTCTTGTAGTAGTCCTGGAGGTACAGGAAGGCCAGAGGGCAGACCTGGTCATGGAGGATACGCTTGCCCCAGAGTGAAACAGCAGAGACCTGTGCCTGCGGCCTCACACAAGCTTCCCTTTCCGCTCCCGGCGAGACGTGCTGCCTAGGTGAGAGGTTTCATTCACATTCTGCTTAGTATGGGTAATATAAAATTAATTCTGCTCTCGTTAGGGACTCACGAGCAGTGGACGTCCTTCAGGATTGTTCTAAACTGACAGGCGAGAACTGGTATAATTAGTCCGCTCAGAAGTAGAAGAGCTTCTTTCCATTTTCCGTTTGTGCGCTCACCTCGGTGTCATGTGTATGTATTCGTTATTCCTGTGATAGGTTAAAAATTGGTCAGAAAAATTACAATTTCCTCACGGTATGAAATGAAAAGGTAAGAACCCCAGATGAAAAAATGACACCCTTGGTTTATCTTATCATTGCTATTCACACATATATTATAGATGCATATATAATATATATTATATATATATATTGTGATAAGGTCTCAGTATCCCTAGCCCAGGCTGACTTTGAATTCCCCATCCTCCTGCCACTGTTCTGAGTGATTGGATTGCAATCCTGTTCCACTAGGCTTGTAATAAATGTCAGGACCCTTTCAATGCTGAACTTTGTAATACGTACGTATTTTGAAATATTTTCTAAAGGAAAGTGGAAAGGAATGATATACTTCCTCATGTAACCCGAAGTCTGATCCATTAAAGCCTGAGTGGCCGTCATGCTTGTCTTTCAGTCTCTCCCGTGCTTGTACGACACTCTCTTTTTCATACACTAATATTCCCTAATAGCTTCCCACTGGTGGTGTTATTTGGCTGAATAGCTTCTTGTGAACATAGCCATTACTGAGCTTAATCATCTCCCATTTAGTATTCCAGTGACATTACTTCAAGGTAATTTGCAAGTCTAATTTACCTATGTAGACACTGCTTTTGTGCATTACATTAAGCTTTAGAATTTCAAGATTCAGAAATAATTCTTTTTGCCCTCTATGTGCCCTCAAGTCAAACTGTTTCCTGTTATTTCTTTAATCCTCACAATGTTTAAGTAAATTAGATTAAATGACGCTTTGGTTTTGGAATTGCTAACTCTAAAAAGTCACACTAAACCCAGAAACACTGGCCCTAAGAGGCCAGTCTGGAAGTACCAGGAAGGAGAATGCACATGGAGATTTGTGGAAGATCGCTATAAAATATTAACAAGATGGTTGTGATTTGGGTGTGTTTTCTAGACTGTGAACTCTAAACATTGTCCCTAGGCTGCTGTCTGGGCAAGTAAGAAGAAAGTTGAAATTAGTTTGCATTGTAGTCTTTTGTACCCATGTGCTAACTTAGCTTTCTAGTTTTGCTTCCATTTCTCTACTTTTAAAACTGTCCTCCCTGGCCTGAGAGTTGTGTTTATAGATCCCACAAAGTTCTCCAGAAGTGTTTCAAACAAAGCTTTGCTGCGATGTAATTCATAGCACCACAGTGTTTACCACTTAAAGCGTTTTCACACAGCCTATAGTACAATTACAGAGCTGTGAAACCATTACTACATACTCGTCACCTCTCTCCAAATGCTCCATGTCCATTATCAGAACTCTCCAACCCTCCCTTTCCTGAGCCACTGATCTCCTTTTGTAAAGAGCTTCCTGTTTTTGACATTTCAGATAAATGGATACATAAAAGTGGTCTTCTGTGATTGGTTTATTCTACTCACCACAGTATTTTGAAGGTTCATCCATGTTATAGTATATATTGGCATTTATATTCCTTTTTCTTGCCAAATACTCTTGCATGATGCAACAGTATTGTCCATTCACTTGTCAAACTGTTGGACATTTAGGTGGTTTCTATCTTTGACTATTTTGAATGTCCTGCTATGGACATTCATGCATGAGTTTTGTGTGGACATATGGTTTCATTTCACTTATGTGTTTACCTAAGAATGGAAATGTTTGATCTTACAGTAATCTTATGTGTAACATTTTGAGTCAGTGACATCCTATTTCTCACACCAAATGCCCTATCTTTCATTCCCATCAGCAGTGTACAAATATTCTAAGTTTCTTTATGTCCTTGCCAACACTTAGTTACTTTTTGGATTATATTGAGCCCTGGTAGTATGAAATGGTATGTCATCATGGGTTTGACTTTCATTTTGCTTTTGTCTAATATTAAACAACTTTCCACATTCTTTATAGTTCTTAGTGTATCTTCCTTGGAGAAATATCTATTCAGATCCTTTGTCCATTTTTAAACAGGATTACCTGTGTATTACTGATGGGTAGGAGTTCTACATGCAATCTAGAAAAAAATTAATATATGAATTGCTGAATTTTCTCTCATGATGGGAGTAGCCTTTTCACTTTGAAGCACAAAAGTTTCTAATTTCAATTATCATTCATTTATCTTTTTCTATTGCTGACTAAACTTTTATTGCCACAGTGTCAACTGTCGTTGTCTAATGTAAACTCACAAAGATTTACCCCCATGTATCATCTAAGAGTTTTATAGTCAAGCTCTTACGTTTCATTCTTTATCCATATGAGTGAATTTTGGTATAAGCTAGCAGTCCAACTTCGCTCTTTGCTGTTGCTATTTTTATTTCTATGTTGTTTTCTGTTTCTGCTTTTTGAGAACTCTGTGTGTTGCCCAGGCTGCCTTTCAACTCCAGGGATCAAGCGATCTTTTCACCTCACCCTTTGTAGCTGGGACTGCAGGCACAGACAGCTGGCACCTGGCCAGTTTCACTCCTTTGCATGTGGATGCCCAATTGTTTGTAGTGTTGAACTTGATTTTTGTTTTCAAAATGCTTTTCTGCCTCCTTGGCTTTCAAATGTATTTTTTTTTTTAATGTCACCTTCTGCTTTTTCTGAGATGTCTTTGGACTGCGTTCTTCTATACTGATTTCTCTCCTTTAAACTTATTTTTTCACGGGAATTTAACTGTCTCTTCATGTGTCTTTTTAGATACAGGTAAAGGGAGGGACCTGGATCTTGTATGGTTTTAGAACCTGCTCTGTGGACACGCTGGCAATGTCCCCTCATGCTGCTGTCAAAGTTAATAGAAAACAGTGGATTTTCCTTGGTTCTCCCTCTTTCATAGTCTACATTTTATAATATGACCGAATTTGTGATATAGGAGGTAATCAAAGATGTTGCTATTTCATGGTGATATTCTGTAATTTTTATGCCATTAATAATGATTATGTTAAGTAGATTATGAATTCTAGCCTCTACTTCATTTTAAAAGAACAACATTTATTGGTGTTTATATAAATGGGTTTATTAAGTAATTACCTGACATTCTGTCTTTGTGGAGAAAGCTTCATTGACGAGAAGGGACTTGACAGCATTAAGACTCACGGTTTGTTAACACAGTGAAACAGTGAGCACTCTTCAAATCGTTACTTTTTTCCCTGTGTTATGTGTTAGTTCCTGTACCATTTTCAGGGTTAGTAGAAAGTTACTGACCTTTTGGTTTCTGGTTGAGAGTATGATTTGGGAGATAAGATTAGATTTGATGAGAAGTACCATAGGGTTTTTTTTTCTTCTTTTTTTTTGTGATTGACAGAATGTATCTCTGTAAGGCATGGCAAATCAGATACTTTAGGAAGTCAGAATTGTCCTTTCCAAAGATTACAGCACTGAGCCCCTCTGCTTACACAGACAAGCAATGAGCGGTTAGCCTTTGCGTTTCATGAGGTATTCCTAGTGAGATGGCATCCACCAGTCCTATATTCCTTGAGGACTTTTATTTCTTCTCTGATACAGGGTCTTTTAATGTAGACCAGTGCATACTAGATTGGAACTTATGGTCCTCCTGTCTTTCCCTCCCAGAATGAGCATTGTGTGTGCTGCCACGCCCTGCTCCCTCAGATTCTAATAATCTCACAACTGCAGCAATTACAAAACATTTCTAGATGTAGTTAGCATTTCCCCAAGTGCCCAGTGAGTCCTTCAGGAGAAAAGGAGGCTTTTCAACAAAACACCGTCTCAATTACAATACCCGGTACCACGTAGGAATTGAGAGTGTCCAGGGCATGAGTTTTCATGGTAGCTTTGCTCTGTTGGGTTCTAGAAAACAGTAAGTGTGCTATTAGTCAGTGTAGACCGCCCCTCCCCACCCTTTTCTGAGATCCCAGAACAGTCTGGATGGTCTGATGACTGTCTCAGAGTTGACTAAACTCAACCTGAATGGTTTATGTTAGTTTTTATTGTTATTTATGTTATTAGTGTTTAGTCTTAATTATGTGACATATACCATCTGTGTGGGCGCCTTCAGAGGCTGGAAGACGGTGTTGGGCCTGCTGCAGCTGGACCTACAGGTGGTTGTAAGCTGTCCAGCATGGGTGCTGAGAACTAAGCTCGGGTCCCCTGGAAAAGCAGAAGTGCTTTTAGCCTCTCAGCCATCTCGCCGGTCCCAGAATAAATGGCCTAAAAGTATAATTTACATAGAAATACACTTAAAACATGCATGTGAATTTGGCATTTGCTGTATTCTACATTTTTTTTTAATAAAGTATGGAGACTCGAAGATGTGAAGTGGGGCAGAGATGGGTTCCTCAAGTTAACTAGGGAGGGTCATCCTCCAGCCCTGCAAGATAGTTCTTGCAAGTACTGATCATGGATGCATCTCCATAGCTGCCAACAGTTACTGTGTTCTCCCTCGCCTTGCTCAGCCTTTGATCTTCCCCTCACTGGTGGCCTTTTATCATTTCCACCCTGCGTTATAACTCTGGAAACCTCTACCTCTTTATCATTCTTCTGATTTTTCAAATTACTTGGCTCATGCTGGTTGCTAAATCCTTATGATAATTACTGGTGTTGTAACAGCAAATATTTCCAGCCTTCAGCCTTATGGGCAAATGATAAAAGTTTACTTCTTGATATTTGTGATATTTGATATCTGTTACTTTCTTTGATCAATTAAACATGAAGAGAAACAATGCAAATCATTTTTGGGTGCAGTCATTTAATATGACTCAGCTGCTGTTTTTCTCTCCAGTTAGCTGTGTGGGTGTACTGAGGGCCCACAGGTGACGATGACAGTCGCACCCCCTGCCATTCTCTGAGGTTCATCTCATTATGCAAGGAATGTAGTTTTGATGCTGAGTGTGGAGGTGTGTCTGTATACTACACAGCCTAGTTTATCCTTACAGATGAGGCAGGTGTGTGTTCCAATATGATACGCATCAACTGTAGGAGGCTCTTGAGCCATTACAGTGTAGCTAGTCTAAATTTGTACAGCACATACCAGATTCTGAAGACTTTCAATGGCAAAGAATATGTAGAATATCTCATTAAACCTCTGAATATTCATTCAGGGAGGCAGAGGCAGAGGCAGGATCTCTGTGAGTTTGAGGCCAGCCTGGTCTACAAAGCAAGTCCAGGATAGCGAAGGCTATACAGAGAAACACTGTCTTGAAAACAAACAAACAAACAAACAAACAAAAACTTTGAATATTAATTACATGTTAACATATTTTGCTAAATTAGGTTTTCTAGTTTCTTTTTACTTAAAAAATTAAAAACAACTTAAATTATTTTTCTGTGGCATAATACTTCCCTTAACTTTGACCTTCTGAGGGTTCTGTTGGTGCCAGTTTTTGTTTTCTAAGCACATCTAGCAGTGTCTAGGAGGTGCAGTGCAGTAAATACATGAAAGCTTAATTAGTAACCATGTCTCCATTCACATTTAATTATTTGTACTTTTATACATAACAATTTCATCTTAAATTTCTTACAGCTAAAATAATACTTAAATATTTTTATACTCTTAGAAAATGAAGTGCTATGTAGACACATATAGTATATGAACTTACTATAGTAATTGTTTTGAAATGTTTCACACTGCTCCTTAAATATCCTGACCATATTTTCAGCAAGGTCAACTCCTTGTTCAGTCATACCTGTAACTTTTATTTTTCTAGCATTTACCACTTAATTAGTATTTATTGTTTTTTAAAATTTATATGTATTAAATGAGGCCCTGTGCTACAAATCACCAGGAAACTGAGGAAGAGAAGTGAGAAACCATGAGTTCCTTTGGCAGCTCTGGAGTGTGGGGCTTCTCCCCCCTTCCTCCTGAGGAAGAAGAGCCCTCAGCTGCTGCACAAATAAGACAGAGAACAGAGGAGGAGCCCTGGGAATGAACGGCCTGTCTTTACTGCATAGAAGCAGAGAGGAACAAAGCACCATACACCTGTGGAATAGCTCCAGTACTTCTCGTTACAGAATGATGGTGCATGCTGCCTGTTTCATTGACTTCAGAGGGGAGATCAAAAGACCTCAGACTGAGAAATGACTTGGCCATAAATCAACTTACATACCAAATGCATATTTTATAGAAATACATAAGGCAAGGTGGTTATCAAGATATGCATTTCCACTTTGTCACACCTTTTGTACTTTTCTCCTGCAAGCACTTACCATTTGTAGACTATGCAATCAGCTCTAGCACTTTTACATTTCTCAGAAACATCGGGACAACATTGAGAACTCAACTCCCCCGAAGTTGCCCATATTATTTGCCCTCTCTTGAATGCAGGTTGTCTTAGGTCTTAGTTACTTTTCTGTTGTGATAAAACACCATTTGGCCAGGGCAACTCATAGAAGGAAAGGCTCATTTGAGCTTACAGGTCCAGAGGGAAAAGAGCCCATCTATCACGGGGAGTATAGCAACAGGCAGACATGGTGTCAGGAACAGCTGAGAGCTCATACCTCAAAACATAAGCAGGAAGCAGAGAGAGCAAACCGGGAATGGCCCATGGCTTTGAACCGCCCTCCCCCGTGACGTACTTCCTCCAGCAAGGTCCACACCTCCTAAACCTCCCTAAACAGTGCCACTAAATGGGGCCAAATATTCACACATCTGAGCCTATGGGGGGGTGGCTGTGATCATTATTCAAACCAACACACTGGTTAGATTAAATGCAGGTGTCATTGTTACAAATAAAAATATTATTAGAAATAGACTTTCAAAAATTCATTTGATTTATTAAGGAATATATGCACACACACACATCTCCTGGGGGCTGTATTTTTTAGTTTGTTTTTGCAGAGCTGAATTCCTTCTCCCTATGCTTGGCTCCAATTGATTTTCTGACAAGGGGAAATAGCTGATTTAGTTCATGGAAGCATCTTATCTGAAAGTGAATGCTTCTTAAGAAAGAAGAAGACCCCATGTTGTAAGATTCTGGAGGACTTGGGAGTTAGGCCACCCGGGCACATGCTGAGTAATGTGCTTTTAAGGCAGGCCGCCAGGTTTTGTCAAGGAAATGCAAGTGCAGCATTTGTTTTGCAATGTCTGGAAAACATGAAACTCTAATTTCTTGGAAAAAAAAATCTTTCCACGATAAAGTCAGTGTGAAGGCATTCTAGCTCAAGGAACTACCCATAGCAAGAGAAAAGGCAATGCCAAAAGGAAGCTGTGAGAAAATGTCTTTCTCAAGACATCCTGACCTTGTTCATTTTCATTGTATGGCTGACAGCCACGTGGAGAATGTCCTTGTAAGGTTAATTTTACTGAAGCTCCTGAAAAAGGAGAAATTAAAAACAAAACAAACAACTATCCTTCAGTATTAATTCACTGTTCTTTATCTTATTTTATGGAAAGACAGAGATTCTATTCTAAGAGTATTCTGAGCTGTTGGTAGTACATACATTCCTATTTTTTGATTGCTTTGGAGGATCAAAGTTACAGAAACTGCTATGATGTCTCTTGGGATTAAGATTTTCAAAGTAAAGCCCGTACTATATTTTTGTTTTTACATATTTATATCCTGTGTGATATTTATCAACAAAAAGTTTTACAAAATATCTACTTCTTACCTGGTGTGGAAAACATTTCCATTGACTTTCTGGCATCCCCTAGAAGGTGCGCCTCCAGGTTTTCCACAAAGGTAGAAGCTTCCTGTTGTCATAGGGTTGTGGCAATGAGCATGAAGAATCCAACTGATACAGGTTTTGTCTGTGTCCACAGAGCAGGACAAAAGAGTGTTATCCCCATAGTAAGCATAAGGGCCTGGGTGAAGGCCTTGTCTTCACGCGTTCTTGGTGTTTTCCTGCTGTGAGGAATCTCCCTGACTAAAGTGGGAGGCCTGCTTGTTCTTCGTGTTCTTCAAGGAGACAATGTGGGTGTTTGTGAGGTGAGTCCCAGCTGTTAGGAGAGGGTCCTAGCTGCAATACTGCCGTGCCCCTGTAAACAAACTTGAGGAAGGATACACTGATACTAAGTTTCTTTTCTTCTTTTTTCATTCATTCCTTCTTTCCTTTCTTTCTTCTTTTTTTCTTCTTTCTCTTTCTTTCTTTCTTTCTTTCTTTCTTTCTTTCTTTCTTTCTTTCTTTCTTTCTTTCTTTCTTTCTTTCTTTCTTTCTTTTTTCTCTCCTTCCTTCCTTCCTTCCTTCCTTCCTTCCTTCCTTCCTTCCTTCCTTCCTTCCTTCCTTCCTTCCTCTTTCTCTCTTTCTCTCTCTCTCTCTCTCTCTCTCTCTCTCTCTCTTCCTTTCAGATTGGACTGCATGGATTCCAGACTAGACTCAAACTCCCCATGTCGCTGAAGATGAACTGATCCTTCTATCTCTGTCTCCCAAGTATTAGATTACAGACATGTGCCACCACACCTGGTCTGTAGGATGCTAGGGATCTAATCCAGGACCTCATGCATGCAGGCAAGTACTTTACCTGCTTATAGACCCAGATTCATAAGTTCCTTTTGTTCTGGGACCGTGCACCTTCATGCAGGAAGTTGGTGGGTATCAACTCGGATGAATTTTGAGCAACATTTTAGTATCCCAAGTAGAGTGATACAGAAGCCTGGATGGTATGTTTAGTATACTCTGAAGATAATTGTAAATGGAGTATTTATTAGTTATGTGTTGAGTATCTATGATATGTTATCTTGGCAATGAAAAATTAAAACACGGTAATGCACTGGAGAAACATTAGGTTTTTATTAAGTTTGGGATGGACTCATTGTAGAGGTTATGTTTCCTCCTCAGTAAAAATACAGAACTGGTAAGGGATGAGCTTGACATAGTCAGGAAACAAAGAAGTGAGTGAATAATGAGAAGAATGACAAGAGCTGAGGTCACATACGGGTATGGGAGATAAGGTGAGAGCCTCACAGGGAACACTTGGATGTTCTCAGAATAGTAATCAGACATCATAGAGTTTACAGAAAGATGCAATCTGATAACTTGTTGCTAGGTAGACAGTGAATGATCAAGGGTCAAAGAGAACATCATCAGGAGTTTGTAAACCCAGAAACCCAAGTTCAAGATGACGTCACCTCAGCCTTCTCAGTTAGTGGTAACTGAGAAGTTCATGGCTTTGGAACATGCTTTACAGTAGAGCCCACCAGACCGGTTGATGGATGATGTTAGGAGAGTGAGAATAAGCAGAAATCTTGGAGCTTCCTGTGTTGGGGTTTGGAGAAGAGGGTTGAAGATGGTGCCATTTACTGCAGATGGAATACCTACTGAAGATCTGGCAGGAGGCATACCAAGAGTTCTCTCTGTTTTACCTTGTTGAGTTTGAGCTGCTGTTAAGTTGGAGGCTAGGTGTCAGAAAGGCAGCTTGAATCTCAAGGCCTTGACTCAGGGTAGCAACTTCCTGTCATAGACTGATTCTGAATTTTGACAAAATAGGTAAAGATGTAGACAGTGCTGTAATTTATCTTGAACTTGTGCAGCACCTCCAGGAAAAATAATCAACAACATTCTTTATGAAATAAAGTAATCTAGTAATTATTGCTTACTAGTTAGACTTCCTGTGGTAATTGATGATCAGCCAGTTAGAACAACCACATTGCTTTCTTCTGATAATTAGGGCTGATTTGTAAGCACTGATAATAGGCTGACTCACAAGTAAACAAAATGCAGAATACAAAGTCTGTCTTACCAACTGGGAGTGGGAAGTTCCTCTTTAGGCTTTTTAAGTTTGGGGCTGATAAGTTAGAAGAGTTTAATTCAGTGTTTTCACTGCTAATTTGTGTGTATATTTGGGGGAAAACTAATGGTGGAAATTCCTATCTGCCACTTAATTCTCATCTGAGCTGTTCAGCAAGGACAATGTAAAGCCAGTAGCATCAAAATAGTGATGCCTCACGTGACCCAGTGTCCCCTGAAGGTCTATTCTGCCACTAGTGACTTTGCAAGGCAGACATGTTTATTTTCATCATAGTGATCAGGAATCAGAACCTTGAGGTCACTTGGCTAGGAGTAAATGGCAGAGCCAGGACTCTGATCTAGGTCTGTTTGCTTCTAAATTCATCTTCCGTTTTTCTTATCCAGGCTCTTAAAGTGCCAAAATGTCCTGTAGTATGTTCTAGTCCCATTAACCCCAGCTAACCCTTTTATGCCTGTTTTTTTGTTTGTTTGTTTGTTTGTTTGTTTTTTTGTCCAGTCTTGGCCTTACTCTCTCCAGCTCTCTGTCCCACCCATTGCTTTGACATGCCTCATGGTCTCACTTGCCCCCGAGTTTGTGGGCGACCTTCTGGCCGATCAGTGAAAGTTGGCTGTTGTTACTTCTTCAAGCCTTCATGCTCTGGTCTCTCTGTCCTATTGTTGCTTTCTTTAAACATCTCTAATCTGTGATTATTATTTATCTGTCCTTTTTTGCTATCACGTTACTGAGAACAGCAACAAAGAAATTAGCCCATGTATGTATGTGCACACACACACATTTAAACAAGATGGAAAAATTTTTTGGACCATTTTAACATGTGACTCAAAGTTTCATGATCTGATAATTCCTTGGAAGAGTGGGGTCTCTCCAGGTTGCCTGTCTTCCACTGCCTCTTTTAGCCTATGGTTAATTGCCTTTCTTTCTTTCTTTCTTTCTTTCTTTCTTTCTTTCTTTCTTTCTTTCTTTCTTTCTTTC
>NW_026593286.1:34055044-34083667 GCF_907164565.1 Psammomys obesus | reverse complement strand
TTCTTTCTTTCTTTCTTTCTTTCTTTCTTTCTTTCTTTCTTTCTTTCCTTCCTTCCTTCCTTCCTTCCTTCCTTCCTTCCTTCCTTCCTTCCTTCCTTTTTTCTTTTTTTTTTTTGTGAATTACCTTCTCAAGTTCAGGGAATCTGCTACACTTTCAGGGCCTGACTGGGGCCAGATTTAGCAGGAAACAGTGCCTGGTTTCAACTAATAGTTAGAATTATTTCAGGTGCTAGCATGAGCTCTCAGCTATATTCCTCACTGAGTTTGATTTGCTTATGGTTTTTCTAATGTCAGTTATTAAGCTTCGCCTGCTTTTTTTTTATTTATTTGTTTATCCTTCTCTCATACAATATATCCCCAGCCACAGTTACCCCTCCATCCACTCCTCCAAATCCCTGTTCCCATCTCCTCCCCCATTTCTGAAAAGAAATGGAGGGATATATATGAACATGGTATAACAAGTTGCACATCCCCTCATATCAGGGCTGGTGAGGCAACCCAGTAGGAGGGAAAGGGTCCCAGGGGCAGGTGAAAGAATCAGAGACACCCCTGTTCCTACTGTTAGGAGTCCCACAAAACACCAACCTAACAACCATAGCATATATGCAGAGGGCAAAGTGCAGAACCGTGCAGGCTTCATGACTGCTGCTGCTTCAATCTCTGTGAGCCTCCGTGAGTCCTGCTAGGTTGTTTCTGTGGGCTGCCTTCTCCTGGTGTCCTTAACCCCTCTCGGGAGCTCAAGGGAACTTTAGTGCTTTCTTTCTTTCTTTTTTTTTTTTTAATTCAAAAGTTACTTCCCTATCTGTCTGTTGGTTTCCATCCTGACTCCTACTCTGCATTTGATTGCTTTGCTCCTGTCCATTTATTCTATGGTAATTGCCACTGGCAATTCAGGTTCTCTGAGGCATGACCCTTTTTATCCGACCTGTCTCTAGTGGGTCCTTGAAGCTCAGGGTATATTGTTACTTTGCCAAGCACTGTTTCTTTTATGTTTCCTCAATCCCACCACCTTTGTCTTTGCTCTCTTTTGAAGAGGACTTCCATTCAGCTCTACAAATGCACTTACTACACACTTTTAGGTTTAACTCTGTTATCATTCATTTTGAAGGCTTCCCCAATCTTTCCCATTCCTAGCAAGAAATGACAGTTTTGAATTTGCAATATCATACCCTAGGTTATGTTTTACTTTGTATTATTGTTCTGGGGATTTAACACAGGCCTTTTTGATGTTAGGAAAGCACATTTCCAGCAAGCTATATTTCCATATGCTATTATTTCATTCATTGTTTTGCTTTATATATATATATATATATATATATATATCACTATTCATTGTTCTGTAGCCCCAAATTCATATTCTCTGTTCAAATTTGAGTAGTTCTTCAAGTAGTTGGTGTTTTATTTAGTTGTTGTTTAGACTTATTGCTTTGCCTTTTTTCTGACCTATGATCCTCCCAAAGTGAATATTATTTGTTATGCACTTAGAGGACATCCGGCCTCTGGAGTCCTCTGGGATTGTACATAATTTTTGCCTGGAAAAAGTGCAAATTGTTCCCCTCCCTGTGTATTTAGTTTTATTTCCAGAGTGATTTGTATCTCAGGTTTTAAGAAATTTTAATTTTAATTAAGACATATAGCAAAAAGATATAAATAAGTGCCATCAAATTAACATCGCGCTCAATCTTTTGCTAATGAAGCAATCCCAAACAAGCATCTCTTCATTCTCCACGTTGGCACCTCAGTTTTGACCTTGGCCTCTCCTCTCTGCTACCAGCTTTATTCCACCACTCTCTCCCTTCAGCAAGACTGTCTTCACCCAACACAGTTCTGTTAATGCTGTCTCCTCGCTCATACACGTTTTCTGATTACAGCCCAGGTAGAAGTGAGGCACCTCCACATCCCAGCTGGGGTTTGGACCCCTCTGCCTTCTCCGCTTTCATCTCTTGCCACCTTCTCAACTGTGCATCCCTATTTTGGCTGCACTGGAACTTTTATGACTCTCCCCAAAAGCCAATGCTTTCTAAAGCATGAAATATCCTAATTTCTTACCTTGAAAGTTTCCCATTTATCTCTTAGGACAAACTGAAGTGTCGCTCATCTGTGGTACCTTTCATGACCTTCTGAAAGAGTGGTCTCTTTTCTTTGCTCTGATAGTATTCACTTGTTTATATGCTGGACTCCACATAGGAAAAAAATGGCGGAGATGCACTGTGTAGACATTGGAGTCTTCGGACTGTAAAAGCCTGTGTAAGAAAGTGGACAAGAACCAGATGATACAAATGCGAGTGATCACTTGAGTGATCCCATGGTTTAGAAAAGACACAAGGACAGTGCCTGAACTGTGAGGGGGAGTGGGGAAGGCGGGAGTGTGGAATGTGTGTATCCTGCACATGGTAAGACAAAAGGCTCAGAGCTTCAGGAAGAATGGCAGATCTTATACATTTCTGGGAAATTCTAACAAGCAAAATGGAGATGTTAGGGTGCTTTCTGTTCTTAAGCGGTACTCTATTTATAGCTGCCTTTTGTTTTATTACCATATTGTGACATAATTATCCATTGGTATGCTTTGCTTTCCCCACAGGGACATTTATTAATTTACCTTGGATTCCCAGTAACAATCACATTACATTTAGAATTTCATTTCAAGTGGGAGGAAAATATTTGTGAGTTCAGTATGCCATTGCAATTACGGATGAAAGAAGAATGAGGTAAAATGATTTAATAAACCATTTTGAACACACATGCACACAGCCGTATCCTAAGCAATGCAAATGCAGCAATGAAAATAATAGTAAGAAGAAAAAAGTAGACCGACAAGATAATGGTAGGCAACGAAATGATAATAGCTAGTGTTGTGGAGATCTTTTGTGTCAGGCCCTGTTTAACATGCATTTAAAAGTTCAATACTCACAGTATGTTAAACATAAACAGCACCACATTCTATTTGGGAAATCAAACAGGAACATGTGGTAATAAATGAAGCAGGGACCTCCTTTGCCTAGAATGACTAACCAGAGAACACAGTCCAGGGTTACATGAGAGCTGAGTAGAGGAGGAGGCAGCTGTGGGATCTGGAGGATAAAGTTCCATACGCAGCGCAAGAAAAATTAATTTTTATGATGTTGGAGGGTGAAAGTTGGAGTAAAGTTAAATCTTACCCTCTTCCTTCTTTTTAAATGCTATATGAATAATACTTGCAAACATTACAAGTTGTATTCATTAACCTCCTAATACCCCATATCTCCGTCCATCTACAGTAAGTCAAACCAACACTAGTTCATTACAGAATCTCAGGTGAGAGCCAATAACCTTTCAATGTTAATTAAGAGATTTAATTAAGACCTGCTTAGCTCTTGGTGGTCACGAAACTGGGGAATCATGACTCATTTCTAATTACTAATGTTTAGTAAAGAGCACCAAGAAAATGACAAAAAAACATTGGAAGACAGATTCAGATTGTAAGAGATACTAAGTAGGGAAATACCAGACCCAGCAAAATTATGAAAGTACACCTGCTTTATCTGCTGGCCGGCTCTGGCTAGATTCTGGAGGCAAAGGTTTTTGAGGCTGAGCAAGGATGCTGCCTTTTAAAAACACCATTCCCTTCCTTGTATCTTTGCCCATATCTGCAGAGGTAGCCTGCAAGAAATTCATACGGATATTTTCTCTGTTTGTAGTAGACAGAGATTTTGATTAGAGTTTAATGGTCATGGGGAGAGAAGGGCATGAGAACCTGAAATGCTCCTCATTGCAGAAAGGAGCTTCTGTATTCCAGGATGAGTTTATCAACACCAATCAGGGAAAGAAGCGCACAGAGAAAGGCCTTTCATCCGAAGTCTCAACTTCAAAATCATGAGGTTCTGGGTAGAATTTTTTTGGCAGACTCACATGTTTGCTTAGAGCTATCCTTTTCCTTTTCCTCCTTCTCCATCTGTCTTCTCCTCCCTCCTTCTCCTTCTCTGTCTCCATCTCCTTCTCCTCATCCTTTATCCTCCTCTTCCTTTTTGTTTTCAAAACAGGTTTCTCTCTGTAACAAACGGAGCCCTGGATGTCTTGGACTTGCTTCATAGACCAGGCTGTCCTCAGACTTACAGAGATCCACCTGCCTCTGCCTTCTGAGTGCTGGGATTAAGGGCATGCACCAACACACCCGACCCCCATTTAAATTCTTATCCAAAAATGCTGATCCCTTTTATAAAGACAACTTTACAATATCATTTTATATATCACTATATTCTATTTTCTGCAGAAGTAATGGTTTAGTCGGATGCACAGTTTATATTTAACTCTAGAAAAGCACAACTATCATTCATTCAGCCTGGCATCTCTGATCAGCAGATACATTTTATTTGACTCAGCCTATGTGAAACAGGGATGAGCTTTAGCTAAGTGCATATATAGCAGTTCAAAGTGACAACAAAATGAAAGGAGAGCATACTTGATGAGGCCCTTGCATACCTCTCTGATTTTGTTTTTGTCTTCACATTATTTCCACTTCTAATGATGTCTACCTGTCAAGTCTAACAGAATAGCCCTGAAGGAGAGCTGGGAGCTTGCTGAAGGGATATGAAACAGCTCACCTCTAACTGTCTGGAAAACTTCCCATATTTTCCTGGGAAGTTAATGGTTTTTTTTTTTTCTTCCTGAGTTTTGATTTCTTTCCATCTGTTTTATTCAGCACCAGACCAACTCTTCTTCTTCCTAAGTTTAATGTATATTTTGCTTCCAGAATTTTATGACTCTCAAGAGTTTGAAAGCTACTGGGAATCCTGGGTACAAATTAGTTATGGAGATTTGTTTGTGTATACACTTTAATATACCACTTCATATTTGACATGGGTGTTAATCACTGCTTTGGTGTGTGTGTCTCTGTGTGTATTTATGTGTATATGTGTGTGTTAATGTGCTTTTGAAGAGCTTCTTGCAAGAATGAACCTCTTCATTTAAAGTATAATTTACAAATATGACTTAACACTATTTTTTCATTGATTTAAATATTTAGCACCAGAAGGTTGTTTTGAGGAGTAAAGCACTTTTTGCAAAAGATGACTTGGCATATAACCTGGCATTTGGAAAGGATGGAATGTTATTATTATCTTTGACAGACCCTGTGCTAGGCACTAAAGACAGAAGATTAAGATAAAAATGTATTATCTCAAAGAAATTGTAGCCTGGGTCAGGAGGACTGTAGGGATGTGGGTTGAATGATAACAGTTCTATGAAGATAGAAGTTTGGTTGTTTTGTAGGTTGGATTCACAGCCTTAGGCCAGCACACACTCCAGTCTAAGCGTATCTTAGCTTTTGTTGTAATACATGGATCTACGACACAAATGGACAAAGCACATAGAAGCATGAGTTGACAGTAAATTTGCATCCTGACACCATGTTGACCCCTCTCAGCATAGCCTCGGGTGAAAATTGTATCGTGCTTCTAGGTTGCTGATTTTCCCTTATCTGTTGCATTTTTCATATCTCTTCAAGAGATGTTAACTGGAACACAGCTAGCTGCCCATTGTACTTAATATTCGCTCCCCCCGGCTTGTTATCAGGGAGCACATCTTGCTGTGCTGAACTTTGGAGAGTTGTTTTTCATCAGCCAGTGTACTGATTAGGCAGATCTGTGAAAAATGGCTACTTTTCCAGTTTTTAAAATCTAACCATGTTGTACTTCTTATGGTTTGCAGCTAAGGGCATGTGGACAGGTGAGGAGACCAAGAACTCTTTTGACTTAATTTATTAACTTTTTGTTTTTATCAAATGGTAATTAATAATGAGAAGACGATGGTTAGCTTAAAACATTTGAAACCAACTGCTTTTAATGCCATAGATGGCAATGTTCAGCTGAGGGCAAGAACCTTCAGCAGGGACTGGCTATGTCTGCCAAAGACTTGGAAATTATTTTATTAAAATACCTTCAACATTAAGAAAAAAATGTTTAAAGTAGCATATTTAATTTTTTAATTTTTTTGATTTTTATTCCCTTCACAATTTGTTCACCATATATCTTGATTGAAGCCCCCTTCCTCAACTCCCCCAGTCCCACCCTCCCTCTCTTGTCCTCCTTATCCTCTTCCCTCAGTCCACTGAAAGGGGGCATTCCCCACCACTGCCATCCACCTATAGCCTGTCAACTCTCACCAGGACCACCTGGATCCTCTTCCTCTGTGGCCTGATAAGGCCTCGTCACCAGGGGCAAGTGATCAAAGAGCAAGCAACCAAGTTCATCACAGAGGCAGCCCCTGCTCCCCTTACTTGGGAACCTACATGGAGACTGAGCTGCCAGTCAGCCACATCTAAGCAGGGGGTCTAGGTCCTCTCCAAGCACTGTACTCCACTGTTACATCAGTGTCTTCAGGACCCCCTCCCTGGGCTCAGATCTCCCAGTTTTGTTGGTCTCTCTTTGGGGCGCCTGGCCCCTCCATGTCTCTCCAATCCCAGCCCTCCCTTCATCCAGCCTCCCTGTGCTCTGCCCAAAGTTCAGCCTTGAGTCTCAGCATCTGCATTTTTAAAAGCATATTATGCTTTATCAAGTGCTCAATAGAAATAGTATCATATTCATAGTTTCTTCCTGTTAAGTATTTGTATTTTTAAATGATGGGGGTTCTTTCAATTTAATAGTTGTTCCCAGGATGCTCCATAATATAGAGTGCTAAATTTGTAAAATAGATTTGTATTTCAAATTAAGTATAAGAAAAAGCTGGATGTGTCTACCGAGACCCAATAAAAGCTACCAGAAAAATGACTTATCTTACCTAAAATTGTGTATTGCTTTAGAAATGGGTCCATTATTGCCTCATTAGTATCTTCTGTACAGTACATAAGTAAATTTTATAGTCTTAATCGAAACTAAGAGGCTGGTAAATGGAACTTAATACCAGTTTTTCTTTGACATTAAAATGGAATTCATTTCAGCTAAACTTTAAAAATGTTCACTATTATGATAAACATTATTTAGTGAAAGTGTAGTGAGTACTCAGTCTCAGATGTGCTCAGGGATTTTAGAGGCATCTGGAAATTCCTGTGTGTAATTCATGGGTAGCTGCTTTGGTGGAGGCAGGGGAGAGGGCAGAGAAACCTGGGGTATGGCTCTGCCTGTGTCTACTCCTTTGTACCTGTGGGACACATGCTAAGCCAGTTCTTTAGTTTCATTACTGGGGAAGTAGGAAATGAACCAGACACCTCATGGGGTAGCTTTGAGAAGGGACTGAAGTCCCTTGGTAAAGCATTTTGCAGTGTTTCGTTAGTTCTATCTGGCAACCGTTTTCATGAGAATAATTCTTCATCAGCAGTTGAATATCATCTGCTAGTGAAATGACTCACTTTATATAGAATGAACAGAAGAGTAAGCAAAGAGTGGACAAACTAAAGCTGTCTTTGTAGTGACAGTTTTATATTTGCTCGCTAGGCCATAGCATTTAAAGATTGTCCTGGCTCCTGTCATGTGACCATACAGAGTACTTGTGACATATAAGCTATGACCTATAAATCCTATGATATGTACTTTCATTCCATAAAAAATTGTCAGACTTTGGCCTAAGCTGTTTTCGTGGACTTGCTTCATTTATACCATGGAGTGTTTGGTTTAAACAAATCGGGGGACCTGTTGGGCTTGAGGACGGCAGGAATCGGGTGTTCCCTGGAGAAGGCTGAGGATTACCTGTGCAGAGCCAAACTTCCTGATTCAACTTCAGGGTGGGGAGGTGCCAGAGGCAGATGCCACATTCTATTGGGTGGCAACTGCCATTTGCCTAGAGTGAGGGAAATCATTCAGCCTTCTTGACAACATGTGGATCTAGTGTAATAGGTCTTTGTGAGCCATCCCAAGCCCCAAGTTGAATGACTGCAGTTAGATAGCCCTCAGAATCTGGAGATCTTGGACTGAGTGACCATGGCTTGGTTACTAGCATGGGCATTTCCAGTGCCAGGCTGTGCAGAAGTAGCCAAGTCTCGGTTTGAACTACATATATGAAGATTTAGATATATTTAGCAACATGATAATTGGTGATCCCTACTCAAAGTCCTGAGGGTCTCTCTTTGTGTGTCTGTGTGTCTCTCTGTGTCTCTGTCTGTCTGTCTGTCTGTCTTGGTAAGTGATGGCCTGCTCTCCTAAATACTGTTTGATTTTCCTTCTGATTGATTTTCGGGAAGATTGTCAATACAGCCATTATTCCTGACAGCTGATTAGTGCTTTAGAGTTTAACCATTCTCCCATTAATATAATCCCCTTCAAATAACAGAATGAAGTTATGAAGTTAGAAGAATTACTCCTATTTTGTTAGATGATGAAAATGTTTGGTTCTGAGTAAGCTGCTTTCCTGAAGCCCTGAGACTTTAAAAGGGAAGGGGGAGAGGGGCTTCTTGTCTTTGCCTCCAGAGCATTGTTGGCATGCCATTTAACCTGATTTCTTTCAGCCAAAGTGTTTGGAAAGATTGATAAAGTACAACATGTCTTTCTTATAAAATAAACACCAAAGAGAAAGCAGAATTTTACATCAGGAAGAAATAAAAAGAGCACCTAAGTTAGAGGCTGCAAAATGCTGACCCTTAGTCTCCCCTGGCCTTAAACATATTTGGATGAGTTCAGACAGTACCTGCCTATAGATATAAAATAATAATAATAATAATACATAGAACTGAGCCTTAGGTAATATCCCGGTGAGGCCCAGTTTCCAGCTGCATTGGAGAAGCATCAGGTATGGAGCTCACGTTCCATGGAGCTCACTATGGCCATGGGCTATAGTGAAACAGCAGCATCTTCTGGAAGCAGGCTGTAGCTTGTGAGTTTCTTCCAGCATATCCCACTCCCTGATGTTCTGTTGCCCAAACACCACTCTAGACACTTTTCTGGCTCCTGGGAGCCTCTGGGTTCCAGACTCCTAGTCTAGACTTGAGCACTAGTTTATGTAATAAGGAAATGAGACTTCAAGTACAGTGTGTGTGTGTGGGGGGTTGGGGGTAGCTTGGCAGTTAGACCTTCCCTGAAACATGGGCTTTTCTTATATGCTAACGCTATGGCCAGATTATTTATCAGTACTGAATAATAAACAAAGAGCAAGGGAATAGAGATTGGTCGAGAGGGGAGCATACATTTAATCAAATGGTTAATGTTCTAGCGAAGGCCTGCTTCATATTTCATACTTGTGCATTACAAGCCAGATTTCAAATATTTTATAACAAGGTTAAAACCAGCTTATTATTGTAGAAAAATGTATTGTATGGAAAATAAAGGTCTCTAGGGTTAACCAAATTTATTCTACCTGAGAAATTGATTGGAAGGTAAATATTTAGAATGAATTTCAGCACCAAGACTAAATCTGTTTTAGAAGGAGGTTATTTCTTTTTAGCATTATCACCAGGCGAAGAATTCTTTCTTTCATTGAAAGCCTCATGTGTGAAAGAGAGGTAATGAGAGATCAATGTGAGCACCTACTGAAAGAATGCAAGGAAGAACAATGGTAAGCTTGGACAGATACCATCTGTCACAAGGGGCAGAGATGAGTGAGTACAGGCAGGTCAAAAAAAATCTCTTCACTGATAAGAAGGGTGTCTGGCACACAAACGGCTGAGAGGAGCCTGGTGTTTGTCACCTGGTTTGTTCCTGAAATGTAATTTTTAGGATAGATTATACAGTTCAACTCAAAAATCACATTCTATTGAGGGAAAAAAAATCTAATCTGAAGGACTTGAAAAAAAAAAACAACTGTAATAAACAGTACATTGTTGAGATTTTTAAATGCTTCTGGAATTTAATGAGAACATCTCTAGATAATTGTGTCGGTTCTTGCTATCATTCGTTCGTTCATTCATTTGATAATTATTTATGGCAGTTTGCCGTGTGTATCAGTTTACTTTCCCCAAAGTAAAAATCATTGCCTTTTTTTTTTCCCCCCTTTTCTGCTTTTGGGTTATTTTCAGCCTTGTTAGGGAGGTAGGAAAGGAAGGGAGGAAGTAGTCTGCACAGCACAGCGTAAGGCTGTGAATCAGCGTTTTTTTTCTGTTTGGGGAAAGAGATCCTTTTCTCAGTGTGAGCTGGAGAAAGGCTTTCTGGGAGATGAGGACTCAGGATTTGGCTAGACTTTGAAGGGCGGGGCATTGGAATGTCACTATGTTTGTTAGTGTTTTTCTGGGGTCTGCTAGAGGTAGCGTAATGACACAATGAGGAGACAAACTGGAAAGCCCATGGGCTTCCTGGCTAGGAGGGAGAGCTGGGCAGGTTGGTGGGTGTTGAGTGGGAAGGGCCTTGCCTCCCATGCCAGAGCATGTGTGTTTCGAAGACGTGAGCTCCATGGCTGAGCAAAAGAACTTGCTGTCAAGACTACGATATACACTCAACACGTGTCTGGGGATAGAGAACTCTCAGTGGAGTTTTTAAAACACCTTTGTAAGTAGCTGAGATATACAGGAACGTTTGCTCAGGAGAGAACCAAAGCTTCCCTGAGCAGAACCCTCTCCCCAGGCTCTCACCTGGGCTCACCCGGGGAGATCCTCCGAAGTGTAACGCAAGCTACACAGCGAACAAAGGGGAGATGTACAGAGGAAGGCCTCTTTTCAGCCCAGGACAGGGGAGGAATACTATGCTGATAATATTGGCTCTAGAATGCCATTTTATTTTTGGTTCCAGAGTGTGCCTGGGGGAAATCCTTACGTGGGATCCTTGTGAAGTCTCTCATGTTGCAGGGCTCTCACTCGTTACCTTTTTGAGCATCAGCGTACTATTTAGGGAGCTACATTAGACTTAAATGACCCACCGGTACTATTTTTACCTGCTCAGGGAGCTGTGCAGACAAGACAGTTAAAAATATGAAAGTAAGATATCAAATGTGGTTTCTGTTATTACTCTTGAAGATATGAGTTTGTGGGTACAGGTTCTGGGTGTGTTCTTCAGCCTGCCTTTCAATGCCGCATAGCACCTGTTTGCATTTCAGGTGTCTAAGTATACATCCAGGACAAAAGGCAAAACAGTGCTCCTAACCTAATGTGGCCAGGAATTCACAACTTATAATAAAGACTTCAGAGCTGGACATGATGACACAGGCTTGAAATCCCAGCATGTTGGAGGCAGAAGCAGGAGGATCAGGGGTTCAAAACCTGACTGTGCTCCATAGGATACATCATGTCAGCTTTGCCTGTGGTGGTCATGTTGCAGAAGCACAGATTTGAGAGCATTGTCCTTGGTGTCCAGTGTATAGGAGCATGTCACGTAGGTAGACCACAAGTCTGGCTGGCTGTTTGATACCTACTTCTCTGCTTGGCTCTGCCATTGGCTTATCATCCTATACATATAGCTCCTGTGAAATGAACACAAACGTCTCAGTGGCTAATGGCCAGCTGAACAGGCAGTTAAATGGTAACATATGTATGGGCACAGGACTGCAGTTTGGGAAGGAAACTTGCAGATACAGGTGTTGCTAGCCACGAACATGATGCCAAGCCTTCTCCTTAGAAGGTGCCTTGTCAGCACATGTAAGCAAACAGGGTGTATTAGATGAGGGGTGGATTGGTACATACTTGCTGGCAGTGAGTGGGTCAGGGAAAGGAAGGGCAGGGGATAAAGAGGAAGAGATGGTATTTTTCTTACTGATTTGGGAGTTTGGGTGCCTATAGGTAGAGTGTGTGGGAGGGTTCTCCTCCAGGCTGTGAAGGGAAGTTAGGAAGGCACTGGTGCTCTGAGTCTAGAGGTGTGGGGTGGATGAAATCACCTAGAACCATGCACAGAAAGATTAGTGGGTCAGGAAATAAGTAAAGAGACACCAAGAAGGAATGCAAAGAGAAGTAAGGAAAGAGGAAGGAGAGAGAGAATCACAGTGGCCTAGAAAGGATGAAAGTTCAGATTAAATGCATCAATGATTGCTGAGGAATATTTCATATGATAAGTAATGAAAAGTGTCAGTTGGATTTGGGAGCTGGAAGGAATCTGGTGACCTGGGTGATGGTTTAGAGGCAGAAAATCAAGTTGAAATGGTAATAATGAATGACTGGGTTATGAAAGCTGCGAGCCGCTTTTAGGAAACACTGTATCTAGATAAGATGGAAGGAAAAAGATTGGAAGAGAACTGAATGGTGGACTAGGGTGAGGCTGTCACTCTACAGGAAGCCATGGAGGAAACATGAATGAATGTAGCTAAATCAGAAATGCCAGTTGTGTAGCCTACTGTCATCATTACCTGGGGTGCCCAACAAGGAAGTCAGAGCACTGACTTCTGTGCCATGGTTCTTTTCTAGAAGCTCAGTGTGCCAGGTAGGCTAGGTGCCAGGTCATGCTTGCATTTTCTCCAACAGCCTACATATGGATTGGTTGTAAATATATGATATCCTGGGAAAGACAAAACTTTGTAGACAGCGAAAGGATCTGTGTACCAGTGTCGAGGTATGGTGCAAGACAGGGAAACGACTGTATGGTACTTTAAATAAATGGAAACATGACCAAACTCACCGAGCTATCAAAAGAACCGTAGACTCCAGTTAATTATAATGTCTCAGTAATGTTTCATCAATATTGATATACATGCATGAAAAATATTTATAATAAACTAGATCATGGGGGGAAGGCATGCATAGGAACTCTGCGCTTAAAGTGCGTTTCTTTTCCTGGAAACTTAAAACTGCTGTGAAAACAAGGTCAAGCCTATTAATGAAGAAATAATAAGGGTCCCTGTAGGTCAGTTATGTGCACAACTTTTGCAGAATCTTCTTGGTGAGCATGTTCCTTTGAGGCTTACATAATACAGTTACAAGAAAGAAAAACAACACTCCTTCCAGAAAGAAACAATCAGCTGAACAAATCGGTAGTTATCAGAATGCAGGCTGTGGTACATCCTGTTTTTCTAGCCCTACTTATTTACTAGTAAAGCAACCCGAACCGCACAGAAAAGGGAGCCTTTAATTGATTCCATGGCTGCATTGAAGTAATTAGAATTGTAAGGGCACCAGAGGAGAGCCCATTCCTGCTGCATAGAGCCGGTGTGTGTGTGTGGGGGGGTGGAGCGTGGTGGTGGTGCAGTGTGGGGTAGGCGTGGGGGTTGGAGTTGTAAGAGACTTTCATGAATGAGGTGAGGAGGTAGGGAGGAGAGAACACAGAGAGAGGCTGCACTTTATTCGGTCACAGAGCTGGGCTCAGTTGTAGAGCATCCTACCCTGGTTTTTGTACTAAGCCAAATGCTGAGCACCCACTCCGCCTGGCTTTGTAGCATTGCTGTGGGGAGAGCAGCACGGAACAGGAGACCCCAGCTCCTCCAAGAATGTCTCCCCTTCTCCCTCGCTACCCTGTGAGCTGCTGGAGGTGTCCCCCACCTCCCCCCTGCAACTCCTTTCCATGTTTTAGGGGAAAGCAGCTGAGTGCTTTCCTGTGACCTTTGGGGTCAGCCCCTTGTCAGCAGAAGTGCCAGGTGATGGCCTTCTCTTCAACCTTCAGCTACACCACCCTCTGGGGGTTGCAAAGGTCATTTGTGAATGGAGCTTGTTCTAGACCCTGGGGGGACCCCAGGGTCACTTCCCAAGAGGGGGTTCTGCACTGTTCACGTGCATGGCCAGATGGCAGTGACGACAGTGCAGCAACCTGGCTCAGTCACTTCTGTGTGTGAAGGGACTACTTGGTTTCTGGTATCTCGTTAGACTGTAACCCAAGCGATGTGTTGCAGGTTTAGAAGGCAGGAAGCTCATGACTTTTGCATTCCATTTCCTAAGCCCTTGGAGTGGGGAGATTGAGAAACAGCAAGAAGAAAGCCTTGAACACCTGTGGCCTGAACACTTCAGGAGCTGCAAGGATGGTCCCCGGCTCCCAAAAGGGTAGTTCCTCTAACTCCATAGTTAATATTGCTCTGAGTAACACTTTTGGACTAAGGATTACTGTCTCATATTGGAATATGAACACTTCCTCGCTGTTCCTTCATGGTGTTTGTGGTAGGCAAGTTGCCAAGAGTTTGAGTTCCTGAGCAAGTGGAAGCAGAAGCAAGGATTTGGTGGCCTGGTTTTGGCAACATTGTGGGGACCGAAACAGAGGGAGGTAGAGTGTGGACTGAAGCCTACAGAAAGGACATTAGGCTTGCTTATTCTTTCCCTCTGGGAGTTTCCTTGTGAGCACTTGAGCAGGAGTGTGCTGTGTGGTGCCTGAGGCTGTCCATGTGCAGGTGTGTTGTGAGGGCTGGTTTAGGAAATTATGGCTGGGAAGAGCCTGGCATAGGATTTACTTTTCTCAACCAGTATCGCTGTTCCTAGACTCACCCTGAGCTCCCCGGAGGAGACTCCCTGCTTTGTTCTGGGTCAGTGTCACCCCCCGACCTGCTTTCAGTACTTTGCAGTTTAGTAAGGACTTGCAAGTGCAGAGATGTGTGCCTTGTTTGGAGTTTTAGAAGGGGGGAAAACCAAAGACTACCTAAAATTAGCTATTTTCTTCTCTTCTTGTTCATGGGCCCAAGTCTGGGAAAGCATCTCTGTCATAGAATTATTTACTTCATTCAAGGACTTCCACATCTGATCCAGTTTTGAGGTCTATGTGGTTGTGGGAGTCCAACTGATCACAATTTGAAAGGGTGAGAGGTGATGGTTTAAACCTTCATTTTACGAATGAGAGACCTGATGTCTGCGGAGACTCATGGGACATGTTCAGGGCCCCAGATCTGGTGAGCTGGATAGCTAGACCCTGAAGCCTTGAAGGGTAAAACATGAGGCCAACTTAGTTCTGATCTCCACAGACTAGTGCTCAGATGGGACTCCGTGACAATAGCCAGTGATTGACTTGGTGAAGCCATTTCACCTTCCAGTGATTTATATTCCCTCCCCCCCCTCACAGTGAGTTTTCCTGGAAATTAATGGGCTTTGAAGACAGAAAGATATTGTTTGAATCCTGAGTTTACTGTTTCCTACTTGTGTAACGAAGTCATAGAGGGATAATAGCCTCCTCATGGTGTGTAGGTAATAAAAGGAGGTGATCTACATAAGGATTGTGGTATTTATTCCCTTAATACACCTGGACTTGGAAGTGTTGCTGTATAATATCTTAGCCAGAGCTGTAGTTTTGTGAAGACAATGGATAAAGAAGGATGAAGGATGCTATCACACTACCAAGTAGGGTGTAGCAGAAGGCAGCCTTTCTTAGCCAGTATCACCTGAAGGATACTCTTCCTAACTTCTCTCTTCCTGGGGTGCTGAGGATGAAACCCAGGTTTTACTTTATGCTAGGGAAAAGCTATACCATTTGCTGTATCTGTAACCCTTAAAAATGTCTATTTTGAGCTTATTAATTTTCCTAGCCTTGCCATTAAATTACTCTGTAGCTCAAGCTGGCTCCCATCCCATGATCCTCCTGTCTCAGTTTTCTGAGTACCTGAGATTGCAGGCAGATGACCCCAGGCTCAGCAAATTCTCTCGACTTCCTACACCACAGTTTCTCCTGTTCAGGAGTTTCTTAGGAATGGAATTCCACACACTGTTCTCTTCAGTTTTGCCTTCTCTGATCTTCATTACGCTTGACATGTTGGTCCTTTTTGTTTCATACAGTTGTATTTCATTCACTATCATGAAAAAACATTTTTTTGTTGTATGAATATTCCAAAAATTTTATGTATTTATTTTTTTCAGCTGATCGGCATATGGGTTGTTCTGCATTTTGAGGTTTGTGGGTAATGCTGCAATGAACATTCTTTTTTAAAAATATGTATTTTTTTTTTATTTGTGTGTGTATGTGGGAGTGTGTGTGTACCATAGCTTGAGTCACTCATAGGAAACCCATGGGAGTGAGTTCTCTTCTCCCACCATGTGGGCTTCAGGGACTCAGTCATCAGCAAGCATCTTACCCATTGAGCCATCTTATTGGCCCATTTAGCGTGCATATACCTGTCTTTTGAGAACACACACACACACACACACACACACACACACACACACCTTATAGAACATATGCTGGGTGACAGGATAGTTACACATGTGATTGACATTAATAGATACTGACAAATAACTTTCCAGTGATTATAAGTAATTTCTGCAAATAGATACCTGTTAGCATCTATAAAATTTTGTATGTCCAACGTAGGGTTATACAGAAAGAGGGCTTGAGTCATGTGAAAAGTGGGTTTTTTGTTTGTTTGTTTTTGTTTTTTTCTGGGTTGATGTGCTGCTTGAGTTATGTTTGTAGATAACATGAAACACAGTCTCGTAGGGAGAAGGCTGTTGTTATGAAGAGACATATGCACGTGAATTTAGAGAAATCTGAAGTGTGTGGCTTTAATAACACCAGACAGTTGTAGAGGTGCTGCACTCAGACATGGTGAGTGTTGCGCTAGGCATGGTTCTAACATCCCATGGGGCAGCTCTCTCCACTGAGTCTCCGTTCAGGTACCATAAGTGCTAGTAGTAACCCCCAGGCTGACGGAACATCTGTCTGGTTGGCCGCTTTCCACCACCTGCTGTGCTAAGCCTTTCCATCATCACCCTGTTGATCAGGAGCATTTATTTTTTTTCAATTGCTTGTCAGAACTTCAGCCTTCTGTCTGGCCTATGTACAGTTTCTAGGTTGAACCCCCTGCTACCTTTCGTTCTTACGGAGCATACGAAGATGACTGGAGTGAGCCACTCTCTAAATTCCGTGTTAGGGCCAGTGACACAGACGAGTAGGTAAAAGTGATTGCTGCCAGGACTACCAGCTTGAGTGTGACATTCGGGATGCAAGTTGTCCTATGATCTGTACCATGGCATGGCCATGGACACACTTACACTCAAGTGTAGAAAAGTTATATGTTAAATGAAGTACATAGAACCATAATAAGAAAGTCAAAAGAAAAGTTTAAGAACCATAATTTTGATTTAATATTGTGAGTTCTCTAGAGTAACAGAACTTATAGAATGACTCTTTTGAGATCTATCCATTTATC
Source organism: Psammomys obesus (assembly GCF_907164565.1). Lineage (NCBI taxonomy): Eukaryota > Metazoa > Chordata > Mammalia > Rodentia > Muridae > Psammomys > Psammomys obesus. The sequence continues at coordinate 34,066,801 of NW_026593286.1, read as the reverse complement.
TGTCTATCTATCTATCTATCTATCTATCTATCTATCTATCTATCTATCAGATTTATTAGAATGACGTACAGGCTGTGGTCCAGCTAATAAAACGATGGTTGGCTAAGAATGAAAATCTGAGAATCCAATAATTGCTCAGTCCACAAGGCTGGATGGCTCAGCTAGTCTTCAGTAGGCTCTAATGCTATTGAAGGAATAGACTTGCTAGTGAGAAAAAGAGCAAAATCTTCCTCCTCCTGTGATCTTACATAGGCTTCTAGCAGAAGAAAGGCATGGCCCAGATTAGATAGAGATGGGTTTTCCCAGCTCCAAGGATCTGGATTAGAGGTTTGTCTTCCTGCCTCAAAGATCAGGATTAGAAGTAGCTCTTCCCACTTCAAATTAAGCAACAATCTATCACAGGTATGCCACTCTATTTTTCCGTTCTAGTTAATTCAGGATGGTGATAAACTCACAACAAAGAATAGCTATCACAGTAGTCCTCCACTAGGGCTGCTTATAAGTGGTTTTATGATTCACTGTATGTTAACGAAATAGCACAGCTTGGCATTTTGTGCTTAGTTCATATGTTAGACAAAGACGGAATCCTCTGCAGGAAGCCAGAGAGTCAGGTCCAAACAGTTTTGCCCTCATGAGCAAGTTTGCAGAGAAGAAAGGTGTGACTTAGGGAGATGGCACCGTGCTCTCTTGAGTCCCATCAAGCGTAAGAAAGACTTGCTCCCCATAGATCACATCTGGGAGTTATTTACTGGAACCTTTTTATATGGCCAACAGATTTAGTTGTAATTTGAGAAGTAATAACCAAAAACTTATATTCTTGATTCTGGCTTTTAGATCTTTAACTTGAAGCAGAGAATGTTGATATTTCAACTCACCCATTTCCTAGTATTACAATTTCCCCTGGGTACTTATTTGGCCCAGTAAATTATGCTCAGTAAATTAGGCTCAGTGTTTTTAGTTAATGCCTACTCTGCTATCATCTCAGTGGTTGATAAAAGACTACATGGCTTATGAGAGAGAACATAGGCTTTCTGAAACTATCTTTTTGGGTGTATTTTCTCTCTTATACGAATATTTCCATAAAAACTCCACTGCAGAAAGCAGGGAGGCATAAAGATCGTAAGGGCCAGGTGCAGTGGAGGACTGCTGAAAAACTGTTTTCTAAATATGACCAGAGTTTACTGCACACATGAACTCATTGCACGGCACAAGACCTACACAAGATCAATCTAGCCAAAATTCTAGCATGAATCAGGGACAAGGTTAGAAAGCATCACCTCTGGCTGAATGGCTACTGACAATTGATGGCTGACAGGAAAGGGATAGTTGAGTTTTGTTTGATTGTTTGTTTGTTTTGTAATAGAACAGTCAGTGAAGAGTAACCAACTAGAATAGATGCTTCAATGGTCATATAGATGTTGCTACTAGTACTTGTGGTATCTGATTGCTCAATATAGATCTAGATGAAATAGATGGTCACCCTAGGGTATCAGAACCAAGCCTAAGAGCAGAGCACACCCTCAAAAGCCACCGTAGGTACTCATGTTCTAGTGGATGGTCTGTGCCCATGCACATACGACGCAGCACTGACTGGACTCAGCAGGCTTATGAAACAGTATATGAAGCTGGGAGGAAAAAGTAACATGAGGATATGGGAGAAGACGGGGAGGAAGAATGGGTGGGATTTGATTAAAACACATTACTATTCATGTATCAAGTTTCAAACAATAAAGACATACCTGAAATGGAGATGGAGCTGTTTCAAAGTGTTGTAGTTGGAGGAGTTTCAGTTCCTGATGGCTTGAGGTTGTTCTTCAAAACCTTCCCTCACCTCAGGCACAGAACTGAGGATCCTAATTAGAGAATCCATTAAAAATAGCTTAAACTGGTCTGTGGTTTAATTTATACATGTGATGCTTTTCTGAAGGTGAAGTGATTAATATTAGCCAGTGCATTTATAAGACAATGAGTTCATGTTCTAATAAATTAATCAACTTCCAGAATAATTAAAAGCTTGTACTAAGTTGTCTCTTCACTGCTGTATTACTGTAAGTTAAAATGAACCTTAAGCACTATGTAGGGCTTCAGTGTAACATATTTAACATTAAAAAAATCTGGAATCTGTTCTTATTTCTATAAATGTTCTGCTTGGTAGCTAGCCTTTTGTGGAAATTCAGTAGATTTTAAACATTTGGTCTATTCAAATTACTCTTTTTTTTTGTTTTCAAGAAAGATTGAGAAAAGTTAAAGGGAAATTTAGAAATTAGTCATTCTGTTCTTCGATGGCTCAGTTCACAAACACTAGTGCTGGGAACACTTGGCTGATTAAAATGTTCTGAATGAATTTGCCATATGAGGACAATCTTTGGATGAATGTCTTTCGTCGTCCCACTGCTATTACTTAGGCTTGCTTCCAATATCAATTCACAAGAAGCCGTGGCTAGCTTAGTTATAGATCGTGCGTTCAAGTTACATCCATGACGTTTATGTTTCAAGAACCTTTGTAGTCTTGAAAGAAATACCAGTTGACTCATCGGTATTATGTGTTAAGTCTCCGGTGGTCATGCTGATGAGTGATGAATGCCAAAGTGGCATGACTGCTGTGAGAGCCTTTTCCTGCCATGTGTTGTGAATGAAAACGCCCAAGAAGCATCTTGGTCTGCAGAGACTGACTGATTAGAATCTCACTTCTGTGCAGAGATTGGGATGTTAGAGGTCCAGAGGCTAATTATCTTATGTGGGCAAGCTTCAGCCCTGAGCATAGCCACGCCTTTCCTGGTGGTATGTCGGAACTAACAACCTGTGACTGACTAGTAAATTAAAAACCTTTAGAATCTATTGACTTTCACCAACCCAAAAGCTAAGAATGCCATCAAATAACATCATAGACCTACAGAAAAGCTTCCTCCATCTTGCTGTAACAACCTCCCTGATGTGCCAATCAATGCACTTTAAACTTAGATGATTTATAACTCTGTTATATGAAACTACAGAACTCCATGAAACCGCTTCCATATTGGAACATGAATTGAAATCTATGTTCCTGGATCGTGGTCACTCAAAATGGCCCTAGGATATGCTATCTCTTATTCCCTTAAGATGACAGTCGTGGTTTTCCCACTGACAGTATTTCAGTATTTAGTCTTAGGTACTAGACAAAATAGATCCTTTAAAATATTTTGGTCTCATGTGTAAACATGTTAACATACAGTCTCATGGAACAGGTTATACCCTGAATCCTTTTTTACAAGAGGTTTCTTGAATGAGAAAAAATTTGCCATGTTAGACAGATTATTTCAAATTAAAGTTCTGCTTCCAATTTCAAATTCTTAAAAAGGTCCAACAGCCAATGAACATAAAAGCTCTTATTGCTAATTTAGCTGCTACTGCAGAACACAAAAAGAAATCATGAGGCCATTAACACATCTAGAAATAGCCACTTCCTAGCTTTCAGTTCTTAAGATAGCTCAGTGAAAAGAAAATTTTCATTTAATGCAAGGAGGGAGGTAAATTTTCAGATGATTTAAAAAAAAACCTAACTTTCATTCTTTCCTTCCCCCACCCCTCCTGCTCTTATTTCCACTCTTCATGGTCCCATTGGATGCCAAAATACCCAAATGTCCAAGCTCCTTTTGTAGAATGGCATAGTATTTTATACAGCCTTGCATATCCTCCCACATACACTCTGAACCATGTATATTATTTCTGATATAAGGTATAGTTAAGTAGCTGCTATTCCATATGTATGGGGCATAATAACAGAAGGTTGCAAGTATCCAGTGCAGTATCTTCCCAAATGTTGTTGGGCTCTTGATATGAGACTTGTAGATATAGCGGACTGACTATATTTAAAAACTGGGAAGAAAAATTTTTGGCTTCTAGACCAAGTGACAGATGTGGGTTGCCTTTAAGCCTGGAGCTGGTTACCTGGCCAAAGAGGAAGAGGAAAAGAATGCAGGCAAGTCCCCTGAGGAGAAGTCAGGACTGGTGGCTGGCACTCTGAGGCCTGGAGATTAACCTCCATACTGGTGATTCCAGAGATGGGAGAGGATTGAGGGACTTCCAACTGGACAAATTACCCATTTCTTCATTTCAGTTTGTTTTTTGTTTAGTAATCCCTTCTCCCCCCCCCTCTCTCTCTCTCTCTCTCTCTCTCTCTCTGTGTGTGTGTGTGTGTGTGTGTGTGTGATAGATGGTTGGAATGGAGAGCTGATCGAGGCAGTTGGGCCAGCAGTTGAGGATTTCTGGGTGGCTAGAAAATAACATTTTAAACTAAGGGAAAAGGAAGGTAGTGTAATAATTTCTCCTTGTTAAAGGAAGAAACAGGTTACTGGAGTGGTTAAAAGTGGGGTGAGCTATCCAATGACAGAAAGAAAATGAAGCCTGTAATACTTAGATTTAGAAATTGCCATGATTGTTCAGAGTAATATAGCATTGATTTTCTGAAGTGGGCAGTTCTTTCCCCCGTTCATGTCAGGGGATTATATGTACATGTGGTACATACGTGCTGGCATGCAGAAAACAAAGTCAGTTTTGGTTTACTAGAGCTAAGTTGCCAGGTAGGAAAACCTCAAGTTGTTTAAACTGAATGTCAAATAAATAATGTCTCTGTATGTGTGCACATGTGTGCACCCTAAGTGCTTTAAAAGAGAAATTCCTTCCAAGAGCTTGGAGGTGAGTTGCTTCACATCTCTGTTTCTAACAGAGTGCATGCAATTCTACATCTCACCCGCCTGTAAGTGTAAGATGTAAAGAATCCCGACGTTGCAGAGCAGATCTCTAGACCGTTTCATCTCGCAATACTTAAACTATTAAACAGCTCCGGCGTTCCTCCTCACCGCAGGTCCTGGCAATGATGGTTTAGGACATAAGGGCAACGACAGACAAGTGGGAGCTTATGAATCGAAAGCTTCTGTTCACCAAAGGAAATAATTTATCAAGTGAAGAGACAGTCTGTAGAATGGGAGATAATTTTTGCTGGTTATACATCTGGCAGAGGGTTAATAGCCAAGATATACAAAAGTTCAAAAAAAAAAAAACCTAAACAAAGATAGAAATAACACAGCAAAAAATAGGCTAAAGACCTGAACAGAGAGCTTTCAGAAGAAGAAACACAAATGCCCAAGAAATATATGTATATGTCTTAAATGCTCAACAGTCTTAGCCATGGGAGTGGAGAATGAAAATTGCAACTATATTCACACCACAGAATGTCTGCCATCAAGAAAACAAATGAGAGCAAACAATGCTGAGGACATGGAGGAAGAGGAGCCCTTATTCACAGCTGATGGGAGTGTAAATAGTGCAGCCACTGCGGAAGTGGGGGAGCTCCCCCACTACAACCTAAAAGTAGATCATCTACGTGACCTAGTGATACCACTCCGGGCATGTGTCCAAAGGACTCTATTTTCCACCACTGAGATGCTTGCACATCCATGCTGGTTGCTCCCCTAGTCACAATATCAAAGATAGGGAATCATCCTCGATGTTCATCATTGATGAACAGATAGTGAAAATGTGACACATGTATATGATGGAATTTTATTCCATTGAAAATAAAACAAAATCATGAAAATGTCAGGAGAATGTATGGAACCAGAAAATACATCAGCTGGAGTAGCTTAGGTTCAGAAAGAAACAATGTTATGTTCATTCTCAAACAACTTACACTGGAGCAAGTGTGTGGAGAGCCCAGGAAACTAAAAGAGGGGGTTGTGTGAACTTCTTTTTTTTAAGGAATTTTTTTAAAATTTTATTTATTTATTTTTTTTGGTGAAACTTGATTTTATTTTTTATTTTTTTAAAATTTTTTATTAATTACACTTTATTCATTTTGTATCCCCCCATAAGCCCCTCCCTCCTCCCCTCCTGATCCCACCCTCCCTCCCCTTTCTGCATGCATGCCACTCCCCAAGTCCACTGATAGGGGAGGTTCTCCTCTTCTTTCTGATCTTAGTCTATCAGTTCTCATCAAAAGTGGCTGCATTGTCCTCTTCTGTGGCCTGGTAAGGCTGCTCCCCCCTCAGGGGGAGATGATCAAAGAGCAGGCCAATCAGATTATGTCAGAGGCAGTCCCTCTTCCCATTACTAGGTAACCCACTTGGACACTGACCTGCCATGGGCTACACCTGTGCAGGGGTTCTAGGTTATCTCCATGAATAGTCCTTGGTTGGAGTATGAGTCTCTGGGAAGTTCCCTGTGTTCAAATTATCTTGTTCTGTTGCTCTCCTTGTGGAGTTCCTGTCCCCTCCAGCTCTTACTATTTCCCACTTCTTACATAAAATTGTCTGAACTTCTTAAAAGTCAGCTGGAATATATGCTAGTGATCACTAGAGGCAGAAAATGGAAACTCAAACATGGAAGTATTAAGTTCTAGTGTTTTACAGACTAGGGAGGGTACTATACATCAGAATAAACTATTTAACATTAATAATTATTTAATAAATAGAGAGGAGTCTGAAGACTGCAAGCCCAAAGCAATGATAGGGTGATGAAAATGTTGGTTACCCGGCTTTGAACCGTAGAAGCTGGGGTTATGGGAGTGTTGTGTTTGTGGATTGCTTTGAGCGTTGAAGGCATTTTGTGCACACTGCTTCTATGATCCATGAGTATAGCATGCTTTTTCACTTGCTCACATTTTCTCTTATTTGCTTTAGAATTTCTTTTTAGTGTCCGGTGTACAAATATTTCACTCCCCCTATTCCCCGCCAGCTTAAGTTTATTCCTATGTATTTCGTCCTTTTAAATGATATTCTAACTGAGATGATTTATTTTTATTTCTGGGTTATCTTAGTACACAAAAAACTCTAGGGAATTTTGATTCTAGTTTAATAGCCCGTGATATTGCTAAATATATTTGTCTAACCAGTTATTTAGTGTTTTCTATTCATTAGATCTGCCATTATGAACAGAGATAGTTTTACTTCTTTTTTAATACGTAGTAGATTTTATTTCTTTTTCTTGTCTAAGTGCTCTGGGTAGAACTTCCACTGTGTTGGATAGTAGCAGAGAGAGTGGGTGTTCCTCTCTGCGTCCTGATCTTAGAGGAAAAGCTGCCAGTCTTACTTTGTTGAGTTATGTTAACAAAAGCCTTTTAATATACAGAGTTTCCTATGTCTGGGAGTTTATAGTTCATTGTCCTTAGATATAGAGTGAATCTCTTGTAGATAGCATATATTTGGATCTTGTTTTTTAATTAATGTTTCAGTAATCCATTAATAATCTTTAACCTGTCTTTATTTAAGGCAGTTACAAAGATGGAGGGAAATTCCTTTTGCCTGTCATTCTTTTCAGTCTGCCTACAAATTTTGTTTTGAGGCATTTGTTTTCCATTGTGACCCATTACTTTTCTTGAGGAGGCATTTTTGGCTCCCTTATACTTTTTCTTTTATGTATATTCTATAAGTGTTTTATTGAAACTTTATTAGATATTAAATAACAACTATAAAACTGTCATAATAATTTAAAACTTGGAACAACTATGATAACATGTACAAACTGTCCCTCGACATCTCTGTTCCCTCTACATTACGTAACGGGCTGCACAAATGAACTCCTTTTACATCATACAGTTATAATTAGTTTTCACGTTTGCGTTTTTGTAATGGGCTTTGATATGTCTGGCTTGCTGCTTGCCTGGGGTACAAGCACCCTGTAACTGGCTTCTGGATTTCTCAGTGAAGGATTACCCGGTTTGTTTGGGAAGGAGACTGAGTTTTCTCTTACTGAGGACCATGCTATGACAGGAAGTTCTGCGACTTAACATGGCTGTCACTGTCTTATGATTGTGAACACTTCTTTCTCTCTCTCATGGCTTCTTTCTCTCTCATGGTTCACTTTGTCGATGAATCCCCTCAACTGACTTCTAGGATTTGCTTTTGGGGCAAAATTTCCCCCATGGCTCTAACCAAGTCTTATCCATGTAGTGTGCTGACTAGTGCTGTGCTGGAGATTGGCTTCCTATGTTAGTCAGCCACGGCTAAACTCAAACTCCGGACTTTCGCTGGGAAAATCTGGGAAAGCCTTCTGCAGGTGGTCCGCAGGTTAAAGCAAACATGAGTGGTGATTAGACCTACAGATGAATAGGTAGAGAAGCTGTGAGAACATATGTGAAATGCATCATTGTTCAGTAGCAGTGAGCCAGCACAGCTGGGTGTGAGGCTCGCAGAGGGCCTACCTTACCATTTCTACAGAGCTGGAGCAAATGAAAACAGTATTTCACATGAACACCAAACTTCTTTCCCGTGTGCCCATGTGGGAATTGGAATGGCAGATCATTACTTTTTAGCATACCCAGTTCTCACTTCTCTTCAGATCTTTGTGTTATATGTGGGCAGATGAGCCTGTGAGAGCCTAATGCAGCTGACCCTGCTTTTCTCCTGACTATAGCATTTGCCTCTCACTCTTCTTCCCTGTTTCAGTCCGTCCCCACTCTCAAGTTAAACTAGTTAAAGGAGTGTAGAATCTTCCTGGAAACACACCTCAGCACATTCTTCACAGGGACAATTTGTTAGCCCTTTTATTTCTGGGAAAGCAGTATCGCAGGCTGCACCTGAGGACAAGCTCTGGCTTACTGAAGCACTCTCTAGCTTAGGCAGGCCAGTTTCAGTTTGAAAGAAAGGAGACATAAGTTTCAAATGCATGGGCCTTCTTAGGGTATAACTATAGTAGTATATTAGTTAAGACCTTAATTCCAAAGGAGGACACCAGTGAACATGCCACTTGTATAGTGGAAAAGCCCACGGGGCCTCAACCCTACACATGGAACTATAAGCAAATAGGTAAAGCTGGGACTGGTGGGTGGGCCTCCCCAAGGTTGTCCAGCGCCAAATGGTCAGTCCTGAAAACATCCATACAAATAATATTATATAAACCCAGCAGGTTATACTTAGGAATATACATAGTATATAACATCACGTATCATATATATGTAAAATGTGTGTGTATAAATACATACATACATGTGATAGATAGTAGTTGATGAAAATGAAGCCTTGAATTTGAAGGAGAGCAGGGAGGGGTGTATGTGAAAGGTTTGGAGGGAGGAAGGGAAGGGGGAAATGTCATAACTAAAATATAATCTCAAAGATAAACAACAAGAGGAGATCAGTTCTGTTTCCAGTGCCAGGTTGCCTAAGTTCAAGTACAGAGGTCTCTGTTTGCCCTCTATGTGCCCTCCTTGGTCAAGTTCCTCCTGTAACCCTCATTTTTCTCTTCTATGCAGTGGGCGCAGTGGTAGGAGCTTTGTTTACAGATCCATGCCCTGGTCCTTGTGAAGGAATGAACAGCTTGGTTCTTGATCGTTTTGTCATTGGTGCATTTGTTGTTGATGTTGTTCTTTTACTCTAACAATGTGGGGCATTTTTTTTTTTTTCTGAGTGGTAGTTGATTCTGGGTGTGCAATGGAGAATCCGTGTAGCGTCTGCAAGGAATGCCTAAGCAAGTCTTACTTTTCTTCCAAGTGCAAAATCTGTTGGAAATGAACAATGCATGGCTTAGATGGCTTCGTTCAAATGTACCATTAGGCTCACCTTTGTAAACAATCCACTTACTACAAACAGCGACCTACGCCAGTTATTCCGAGGTCCCTGATCTCCGTGGGGTGAACAGAGATGTTTTTCTGGTCTGTTTAGAAATCTTGGGAGGGTAAGTGGTTCCAGTTTTCCCTCATCCTCTCAGCAAGTTTGGAGCCTTGAGCGTGTCATACCCAGGAAAGTTATCCTTGTTGCTTTCTCTGATATGGTCTCTGAACCAATTTATCCAAATTCTTCCAAACTTACTGCCTGCTTTACCCCGGTTGCACACATGCTCAGAGGTTCAGAGGAAAATGAAAGGTGGAACTCTCTGATTCTCATCCCACTAAAAATAAACCGATTTTCTTTTAGTTCATTTAATCTGCAGCTTTGGCTTTGAGGGATTATGGCCCTCTCCCTCTTTTTCTCTCCCTCTCCCTCTTCTCCCTCCCCATCACTTTTTTCAATTGTATTGTTCATTAACACAGAGAAGGTAAATGCAATTCTAAATTCATGTGAGGTGTCATTGGGAGGTTTGTTATGAGAACAGATAAAGAAGTCACCTGCTCCTTGCTGACTCCCCACACCATCTCTTAAGCACTGCTTTCTCAGCTTCTTCACAATGTAAAATACTTGCTTGAACAATCAGAAAGCAGGTTATTTTGTCCTAAATCTAGTCAGTTTATAATAAATATTATTGGCTCTGGTTATTTGTCACTTAATGGCTGTTAAGCTAATGACTGTTAGAAAAACATGTCTTGACTATGTTTCTGGGCACAGCAACTCTTCATTTCATAGACATTTGTAAACTGGATCGTGTGTGCTGCTTTGAATACAAATGGTGAGCTAGAACTGCTTATGTCTAACGGGAGAGATGGTCGGTTCCAAACTGGCAAGGGAGTAAAAGCATGTTTACTCAGGGTAAGGCAAGGAGGGCAGCTCTGGGGGTGACAATCATGGTCATCACTTACCAGTGTGCTGGCTCTTGTGCCTGTTGCACAAGCTGTTATTTGTGTTCAAAATGCTGAAGCTCTAACTTGAGTACATCTGAAAGTGCTTTTTATAGTAGTGATATGTAGAATGATGTGTGTGTGTGCATGTGTGTGTGTGTGTGTGTGTGTGTGTGTGTGTGCAAATGTATATGGATTTTCACTAAGGCTAAGCTCATTTACAATCCCATGATAATATTTTTTTTTAAATCATGATGAATTGTAAGCAATAAAGAACCCCCTCCTTTGGTAAATGTGTTATAGTTTGACTTGCAGATTTCTAAAGTATTCACAAATGCTGATGTGTCTTAGATCATGTGAAATAGTGACTCTGATGCCTGTTCAGGGGGGAGGCAGATGCTGATGAGCGACAGAGGAGCAGTCCTGGCTGGCAGCGGTGCCTTTGAAGATCTGGCTGATCAATGGAGTCTTTCATTTCCAGGGCAAGGTGGTTAACAGCCAGTTAATAGGAGAGCAGGCCGAGTAGAAGATCCTTAGACTCAGCCGCGGTGCGCTGTTCACAGAAAGCAAACTGCTTTTGTGTGAGAAAACGATTTTCTTCCAACTTGAAAGCAAGGACAGCGAGCCACCTCTGACACTCTGCCTTTGGTCCCATGTGGCCTCTGCTCTTCTAAGAAGGCCATTTGCCAGCCACCATGTTTTGGGCAGCTGTACAGAGCCTGCAGCCTTGGCCTCAAAGGGATGCCTTGTGGTAGTTCTGAATTCAAATATCGGCTGGGACTGCTTGGCCAGAGTGAGTTAGTTCAATAGACATGATTCCTTTACCCGGATTCCTTTACTCTGAAATCAGCCCCTCCTGCAGAGCTGTATGCAGATAACAAGACAGCCACATTGCCTAGTGTATAGAGCCGGGGCTTGGCAGGTGGCTCTGCAGACTCAACTCTGAAAGCACCAGTGTTTACAAAGCTCAGGGCCAGGCCTTTGGTGGTTTCTTTTGAAAGTCTCATTTCTCCAGGCTTTGGTGAAAGTCTTGACATCAAGACACATTTCACAGGGCTGTTTCTGTACCCCATTTCACTCTGCCGAACCTCAACTTTTCTACACTTTCAATGTTCCTTAAAATTAGGAGCCCTAGAGGATGTTTTTATACTGGCAGCTCAAGCAGCAGCACCTATTTAGTGCAGGCTCGAACACACTGCAAACTCATCCCATCAAGACCCAGGAGGGCCAGGTGAACTCAGCCCATCAGGGCCAGGTGAACTCAGCCCATCAGGGCCAGGTGAACTCAGCCCATC
>NW_026593286.1:34049580-34055034 GCF_907164565.1 Psammomys obesus | reverse complement strand
GGGCCAGGTGAACTCAGCCCATCAGGGCCAGGTGAACTCAGCCCATCTGGGCCAGGTGAACTCAGCCCATCTGGGCCAGGTGAACTCAGCCCATCTGGGCCAGGTGTACCGGCCAAGGTCTTGGACTCCGGCCTTTTGAAAGAGTCTACAACTGTTTTAGTCTCCAAACTGTTCTAGAAAGCAGAGCACTTGTTTGTGCCCGAGCACCCAGCAGGTTCAGGTTGGCTGAATGCGTAGGGCAGCTCCTTTGGGTCACTAAGTCTGCAGGGGCTGCGTTCCATCCTGTGAGGAGATGCTTCCAGCCTCTCGGTTACTGTCCTACCATAAAAGGGAAGTCAGGACTGAGAAGACGGCTCAGTCGTTTAAGTGCTTTCCGTGCCAGGGTGGGGACTTGAGCCTGATGCCCCAAGCCCACAGAGAAGGCCGGGTGGCACTGCTTTAATCCCAGCATTGAGTACACAGAGACAGGCGGATGCATGGAGCTCTCTGGCAAGGTAACTTAGCCAACTGCCACACACAAATTGATGAAACACTGTCTCCAAAAAGACAAAACAAAACAACAGCAACAAAAAAATATAACATCAACAACAGCCAAACCCAAACCCAACCAACCGACCAAAAAAAAAAAAAAAAAAAAAAAAAAAAAAAAAAAAAAAAAAAAAAACCCAACAAAACAGGTAGAAGGCTCATTTGGAATGTCACCTGACTTGGAACTTTCACTTTCACATGTAGGCACATACACATTCTCTACCTCATGGGAACCTCCATGAACATGTGCTTGCATGTGTGCACTCCAGTATGCAAACGTAGAGGAACCAACGTAATGCCTTGTATATGTTCAACAGGACTTACTAAATGAAAGAAGGGGAGAAGACCCCCAAATACTCTTTTTCAATATCTTTGCATAACCCTACGATTTCCAACCCAACACTCAGCCTTCTCCTAATATAACAAAGATTTGAACTGATTGTATGGTTGCAGTAATGATATTTGTCTTATTGATTTTTCAGTCTAAAGGCTCTTTGCTTCTGGCAATATTGCTTCTAATGTATTGTGAATAATGCTGTTCAGAAAGCTAAACTCTGATATGAGAAATTCTAATGTGAAGCGTGTTTCTAGCAGGTATATGTATTCTCCACGCAACACTGGGGAAATATCGGACGGTAAACATTTGTTCGCATGCGTGCTGAATGCTGCTGCGGACTGCATTTCAAAGACAAGTGAGAGTCTGTCTTTGCCCTAAGACATTTCAGTTACCTGTTACATGGACACTTTCTTTCTTAAACACTTATAAGGAGATTAAATAGTTTATATTAATGTCTTTTATGCGGCATCATGGGAAATTCTAGCTAAGTGAATTTTTTTTTTTAATTGGCTTAATTGTACTGTTTATAGTTTACAACTCCTAATAGCATCGTAGCTGTAGGGCCACTAAATTCAGTTTTTAAGGTTTCTTTTATCTGTGAGTATGTGTGAATGTGTACCATATGTGCTTGAGTGCTTTTGAAGGTGTTGGGTGCCTTGTGGCTAGAATTATAAGCAGTTGCTGAGGATGTGGGTGCTGGGAACCGAACCTCCATCGTCTGGAAGAGTAGAAAGTGACCTCAGCACTGAGCAATCTCTCCAGCCCAGTCTCTCTCTCTCTCTCTCTCTCTCTCTCTCCCTCTCCCTCTCCTCCTCTTCCCCTCTCTTCCCCTCTCTCCCTCCCTCTCTCTCCCTTTCTTTTCCTTTCTCTCCTCTTTTTCCTTTCTTCCTGCCCTTCCTCTCGTTTTCTCTCTTGCTGGCTTTCTGTGTGTGACTGGTGATGAGCAGAGCACCTTGCACATGCTAGGAAAATGCTTTACCACCTAATTCTCATTCCCCAGCCTTCTGTAGCTCTTTTGCCCTTAGGCTGTTTTCCACTGTAAGTGACACTTAACATTTGATGGTTTAAATTCAACTTGATGCTTAATTAGTTTCCATTTGTTTCAGGTTTTATAATTTTTTACTTTAGGGACTTTTAGTGTTCTCCTTTTTAATAAACTAAAACTAGATACAGTTTGAAGTTAAAACTAAAAAAAAATCAAAATATATCTGGAGAATTCATTCCTGTCCATCTTCTACTCCTGTTTGAAAATGCCTGCAACCCGGGGCACGGTGGCACATGCTGTAATCCAAGCATTCAGGAGGCAGAGGCAGGAGGATCTCTGTGAGCTAGCTCATGGAGGAGCCTGGTCTACAAAGTGAGTCCAGGACAGCCAAGGCTACAAGGCAAATTCTGTCTCAAAAAACCAAAACCAAAATCAAACAAACAAAGAAACAAAGCCTGTATCAGGCAACATTTCTGATTGGGACACCAACTCAGCCATAAAACCTTTGACCTACAATTTGTTCTGAGTACAAGATGTGCAGGAATAAAGATGGAGCAGAAATTGAAGGAATAGTCAACCAATGACTGGCCCATGTTGATACCCATGCCATGAGAGGAAGCCCACCTCTAACACTGTTAATGATACTCTGCTATATTTGCAGACAGGAGCCTAGCGTAACTGTCATCAGAGAGGCTTCACCAAGCAACTGATGGAGACAGGTGCAGAGACCCATAGCCAAACATTAGGTGGAGCCTGGAGAACCCTGTGGAAGAGGGACAGGAAGGATTATAGGAGCCAGAAGGGTCAAGGACACCATAAAAACAAAAACAGAAAACAAAATAAAACAAAACCCTACAGAATCAATTAACCTGGGCCCATAGTCCCACTGACTGAACTTTAACCAGGGAGCCTGCATGGGATTGACCTCGTCCCTCTGCACATATGTAACAGTTGTGCACCTGGGTCTTCATGTGGGACTCCTAACAGTGGGAGCAGGGGCTTCCCCTAACTCTGTTCCCTGCTTTTGGGTCTCTCTCCTCCTGCTGGGCTGCCTTGTGTAACCTCATATAGGAGAAGATGAACTTAGTCTTACTGCAACTTGCTATGCCAAGGCTGGTTGATACTCATGGGAGGCCTGCCCTTTTCGGAGGAGAAAGCGAGGAGGAGAGGAGGGGAAACTGCAGCCAGAACGTAAATAATAAATTCACTAAAATAAAAATAATTTTTGTTTTGTTAGTTTTTGAAAATGTAAGGAAATATATTAAATAAGCATATGAATATTCATGTCCATGCTTATGCATAAATCTCTTCTCTGTTTTATGTAAATGTAAACCCTGGACATGTTGTTCGAGATTTTTCTTTCTTCATGTAATTGTAGATGCTAAGATCACTCTCCTTGGTTTTTTGTTTTTTTTTTTTTTTTAGCTGTATTGTGACCAGGTATTAGATTGCCTACTGGCACTCATATGGTTTGTCATATCAGACTGTAAATAGGACTTCCAAGATAAAAATTACGGCAGTGGCCTGTACTGCCAGGGCAATGCCCTTCATTCTCCATATCCTAGATCATCTGAGAAAACTCCTATGTAAACGTTAAGAACCCAGAATGTGAGTATTTAGGAAGTTAGACTGATCCCATCTGTTTTCTGAAAATTAAATTTTAGTTTGCAATGGAATTATTTGTTGTTTCTTTTTGGTCACAAGGTTGGCATTTAAGAGACTTTTAAAGGGCATTTATTTTTAAATTTCTGAGCACTGTTTGAAGTTGTGGAAAGGCCATCAAGCAAGGCATATATCGGTTTCATGGCCTTGTGCAGTATTTGCCACCGTGGCCTCTTGAGAACAAAGGGTTGTGTTAGCAAATACATTTGGAAATGTCTACTTAAATAAGTCCATCGATTGTAAGAGGGCTCATACCTTGTGCAAGTAACTTCTCAAGTGAGTGCATGAAGATTGCTCATTTTCATATAGACTTTTATGAAGCCTGTTTTTCATGGTGCCTCTGTTGGGGAAGCTGTATGTAATGGTTATTATTATTATTTTTTTGTAGTTTTGAATGATTTAGAGACTGTGTTGGAGGGAGAAGGATTAAACTAGTAAATTAATGAAGCCGTTATCATAAGTACTATGTGTGTTTATTAAAAAACTTGGAGATAAAAGGACTGTGTGCTGGAGGCAGTTTAGTACTGAATGCATTTGCAAAAGAAATAAAATCAGTGTGCCAAAGAGGTATTTTAACTTCCACATTTATTGCAAAACTGTTCACAATAGTCAAGAGACAGAACCAATCTAAGTGTCCAGGAGGGGGTGGGCGGGTCTTGAAAAGGTAGAATGTTTACACACAGCAATAGTACCTAGTTTTTATAAAGAAGTAAAGCCTATGTTTTGTGACAACATAGATGAGCCTGGAGGGCATTATGCCACGTGAGGTAAGCTAGGCACAGAACGGCAGATCTGCATGACATTTTACACATACAGTTTTATCCATAAGAAAGTGACAGTAGAAAGGTTATCTGACAGTAGAAAGGCCAGGGGAAATGGGGAGCTGTTGTCCAAAGGACACAAAGTTTCAGTTAGACTGCAGGCTATGCCTGATATACCATAATACCCAAGCTAATAGCAATATATTATAAACTTGAAAATCTCCAAAAGAATATGCTTTTAGTGTTTTCCCCCACCAAAATTAATGTTAGTATAGAATGCTATATAATCCAAATATCCAAATGATATCTGTGGTTTAGTTGATGGTAATATGCTTCCACTGGCCTAGTTTTTGTAAAAAGAGTTTTAGTATGTATATGTAAAATGCAAACATTCAGGGAAGATGGAACAAAAGTAATTCTCAACAATTACTACAAAACAAAAATTTAAAGGAAAAAAAATTATACTCACAAACATGAAATACATAGAGCTGCACCCATTAAACAGAAAACTATGTTACTATGTCTAATGTAAATTCCTCACCGCCTTGTTAGGACTTCTGTTTTACCAGGCTCTCCAGATTTTGATGTTGAGAGCAGTTACAAAAGCAAGTTTACACAACTGTTTTATTTTTGGGTTTCTCCTCTCCTTGCCTTTTGCTGAACATACATTTTAGACCTAAAGAGAAGAGATTTCAAACAAGTACATCATGATTTTCAAACATTCTGAAACTGAATAAAATACATCCAGATACATTGAATGAATGAATGGACACACAAATGGGTGATGGTTCTTTATTTGGTATGTGCACAGCTCATCGGTAAAACAGTGATCAAGTTTACTTCATTATTCACAGTGGGCTCATGATCTTCATAAGTGTTCCAGAACTTTCTGATGCTGAGGCAAAGAGTAATGAATCTTTAGAAAGACTTTCTGTCTTCTGGGAAGTGATAGCTAAGGCTTTTCTAATGGTTCTGTAACTTAATTAGTTTTGGAATGCCTCATTGCTTGCTTTTAGCCATGTTTACATCCAACTCTTGAGTCTCAGATTTATTTTTTCTGCCTTATCCAACTCAGTAAACATAACTGTTCTAGTTTGGTTTTCTGTTGCTATGATAAACACCATTACCAACCAACCAACCAACCAACCAACCAACCAACCAACCAACCAACCAACCAACCA
>NW_026593286.1:34031338-34049570 GCF_907164565.1 Psammomys obesus | reverse complement strand
CAACCAACCAACCAACCAACCAACCAACCAACCAACCAACAGACAGTCAAACAAACACCTTGGGGAGGAAAAGGTTTGTTTCAGCTTCCAGGTCCACATCATAGTCCGTTATTTACGGATGTCAGGGAGGAACTCGAAGCAGGAGCTGAAGAGGAAACTGTGGAAGAATGCTACTTATGGACTCTCTCTTACGTAGCCAAACCCCACCTGCCTGGGTGTGATACCACACTCAGGAGGCTAGACCTTCCTAGTCAACTGTCAGTCAAGACGGCCTCTCATCGACGCGGCCAGAGGTCTGATGGAGGCAAGTTTCCAGTTGAGATTTTTCCTTCCCAGGGGACTATAAGGTTATGTCAAGTTGACAATAAAAACTAACCTGGCCAGAGAGTAATCTAAGATTTTTTTTTTTATGGTGTCATCTTGACAACCACTTAAAAATTAAAGTCACACTTTATGTATGGAAATGTAATTTACATATTTAAAAAGAATACAACATGACATTTCCGTTAATTCTCAGAGAAGTTCATACATGCTTACAGTGTATTTTTATCATACCGACTCCTCACGCCTCCCCAGAACTACCCCCAGATCTATCACCCCATGTCCTCCCAACTTTGTGATTTTTTTTTTCAGATGGCCTGATTGTGCTGCTCATATGCTTCATGAGTTCGTCCATCTACTGCGGCATCGGTCATTTCCAGCTAGACTGTTTCTTCAGCCTTATTGTTAGAAATATTTTCCTTGTAGTAGGAATGTGAATTGTACTGTTTGGGTCTAACTTGCTACAGTGACAGGGGATTTTATGTGTTATTATCTCCGTACCTCTGAGGAACTAATGGAGTACAGGAAAAAGCAATATTTCAGAGAAATGATACAGGGTTATGTTATAGCTTACTGCTGAGCTTGGAACCACAAGCTCAAGAGGAGGCTGGTGGAAGCCACTGAGGCCCTGCCGGACAGGCTGAGTCCTTCCAGCCATGCTTATTTATTCCTTGCTGTGGCCAAACTATTGTGGTGTGTGTGTGTGTGTGTGTGTGTGTGTCTACTTTACATGTTTTTATTTGTTTTTGAGAGTTTCACACAACATATTTTGAACATATTCATTCCCCTTCCTTGGGTCCTTCCAGATCTTCTCCCTCCTCCCTAGCCATTCAACTTCATGTGCTCTTTCCCCTTCTCTCTCTGCCTCTCTCTTCTCTCCTTCCCTCCCTTTTTCTCTTTTCCTCTAGCTCTCTCCTTCCTTCCCTGTTTCTCTCTCCCTCTAGCTCTGTCTTCATCTCTCCCTCCCTCCTCTCTCTCTCTTAAAAATGAAATCCGTGAAGTTAAGCTTGTGTTGGCTGACTCATTTTGGGCCTAGAAGCTGCTCTGGAGAGGGCCGCTTTCTTTGATCTAGTGATGAAAACGATTTCCCTCACCCAGCAGCAATCAAAGCCACTAACTCCTTGGGTGAGACTTTGTGCCACCTCCCATTTTCCATGGTCGGATTTTCTCTTTCTTGAGCTTGTGCTAGTCTTGTGAATGCCATCAGGATCACTATGCGCTCATATGTGAATCTGCTGTTTCCTTGAGTTATTGGCAACTTTTGGCTCTTACAGGCTTTCTGCTCCCTCTTCCACATGAGAGGAGTGGATTATATAAACATCCCATTTAGGGCTGAGCACTCCATAGCCTCTCAATCTGCGAATATTGACCAATTCATAGCCCCCAGGAGAAAATCTATTACTATTATTCTGCTAAATGAACATAAAATGACTCCTAATGGCATTCCTATAGCCATAAATCAGTGCATTGCCTTCATCAGAGAAGCTTCCTCTTGTAGTAAGTGGGAATTAGCACAGACACTGACAACTGTATTCTCCTATCATTCTGTCACCCTATATTTTCACATCTTTGAATTACTGGTAAGTAAAAGGTTTTCTTCAATTTTGGAGAGGAAAGATGAAGTTTAGAAAGCAGGGCAGGTGGCCACGGGGTTTTAAAGAGCCATTTCCTCTTTGGATGGACTTAGTGTAGATACTTAATTTGTGCATACTTTCGCCACCCACTAGCTATACAGGAGTGGTTTTAGTGCCAGTGGCCATTTACCGACTACTGTGTGATCTGCTTTGTAGTTTCTTGGAATCTCTACACTGAACATGCTTTCTCACTGTTTCATGACTAAGACAACTGTAGTTTAGTAAACATGGCCAGTTTGGGGAGGGGGCAGTTAGTTGAGTTAACACAGTTAATGCAAGAGAAAGGCAGAAGTCTAAATAACACGCTTTCTACCCCATTATCATGGACATGGTAAGTAGCTAACTAAGACACTCTGTTTTGTAATACAAAACATTGGTTTTCCACGTGGAAGCATGAGGTTGGCCAAAGGTTTCCTGTATTGTTTCTTTTTAGATTTTATTGAAGAGTGCAAAGTTAGTAAGCTCAATGAAAATGCCAGTTATCAAACATAGCATCTCAAAAACACTTAAGCAAGTTTCTCAACATGAGTTTCTTGAGTGATATGGTGATAACTATCCTCTGCTTTTTGTGATTACATCATTACTTGGTTTTTAAGAATATATATATATATATATATATATATTCATGATGAATCAGTATAGTGGTTTTAGGATTGATTCATGTGGGGTTCAGGTATTGAACTCTTGAACAAGTGAGAATTTCAATCTGAAACAACACTTCATTATTATAATCAGTTATTTTTCAATGACAATGTTAACTTTATTTAAAAATATCAACAACACTAAGGGAAAAGATACACTTTTCTGTTTATAACTTTGGGAATAACAATTCAGGGGCACAATCATTCCTTTCTTCTCTCCCTCCCCCCTGGGATCAGATTCAGGTGTCTACACCCATCAGACAAGGACTTTACAGCACATACACACCTGCTCCTGTTATCTTTCTTCACATCGTCTTTGGGGTTTCATTATTTCATTTATGTCTTGTTTTTACTGAGTGCTTTTTATTACGTAGACCCTCTAATCCTTGTAATAGAAATAACTGAGTATTATATGTTGCTATGGCACTTGTACCTCTACATATTTTGGATGATAATTTAAAAATGGAAGATAATGATAGTATCAAAAATAACTTGCGGGAACAGTTCCCATTGCCTTGCCAAGGAAGTTTTGCCTGAAGACTCAGTCTTTTTCGTTTGTTGGCAGGTAGAAAGAATCCATAATCAGTTAATGGAAAGCATATTTCTGTATATGTGTTTAGGCAGAGAGGAAATACTGTCATTGGACAAAGAGGAAAAGTTAAATGAGTGACATTTCTTTGTGGTCTCTATGACAGTTTTATTGTATACATCTTCCCATTCTTTAACCCCCCTCAAAAAAACCCAAAATAATAATTTTCTAAGAACAAATCTTTGTGTGTGCTAACAGACTGTGAAAAGCTATCAATTTATTTTCTTTTTTAAAAATCCAAAGCTGAAAGAAGTCAGCTTTTAAATATTTGGACATTTTTCTCTGAGATACTGCTGTGCTCAGCAAATACTGGCATTAACATTTCCAAAGAAGGCTCAAAATGAATGAGAATTTTTTTTACAACCATCCTTCCAATCATTGCACTAATCATTTTAATTAAAACCTCCCTGTTTCAGGGACAGGAGATTACCCAGGAAGACAGAGCAAGCATGTCTTCCTTTGCCTTTCAGAAAGGCAAAAGAAATGTGCAGGGAAATAGTCAAATAATATTGCCATTACTTGAAAAACAAATCAAACAGTTTGCTAAGAAAGTAAGCCAAATACTGGTGACTAACACAATTTTCTTTGGGTTAGTGCATTTCCAAGTCTCTCATGTAGATGTCCTGGTTTGAGGACTTAATCTAGCGTGTGCTTGAATTCTATGCTGACACAGTGATAATAGAATCTTGAGATGGAAATGACTTTTGTCAATGGCTTTTTATTTGAAATATTCTTTAGTCTGCACAAGGTTGCGAGATCAAATAAAGACCTACTTCAAAGAGTTTGTACAATCTAAAATGTTGCTTATCATCTTCATCATCATTATCTTGACAACAAAGTAAGCATGTGTGCTAATTCACTTCTCTTGGACCTAAATTACTATATTAGGAAATCAAGAATTTTCTCTGCTGCATCTATTTCAAGAATGGAAATGGAGTTTACAAAATAGACTTTACATAATCAAATAGGGCCTTTGGGTGATGTTTTATCTCCGCTTAGCTTCCATGCCTAGTTGCACATATGTTTTGTAAGGTAGGTAAAATTTGAATCTTGTGGTACACAGACAACAACAACAACAACAACAAAATTTCATGGTGACGACAAAGCCAGAATCAAAGTTTCAAAGATAAAATACAGTCAAGGAAGCATTCTGTACATTTACTACATGAAAGGAGCTATGCTAACCTTTCTTTGAGCCCTTTTTTAAACCCAGTCAGATGAAATGACTTGGTGAATGTAGGTTCTCCTCACAAATGGCCAATTTTCTCTTTCAGGAGAAGCTTCATTTTTCCAAAGAATTCCCCTTTTACTGGAGGAGCTGATTCTGAAAGGTCTTTGAGGACGGGGCTTTAGACATATTAGGGGTTCTCAAGTGGAACAGAATTTACTGACACTGGAGTGGGGGGGGCAGGATAGCGTTTGAGGAGAGCACCTGTATTTCTGTCACCTTCTCACGACCTACATGTTGAAGAAGCATGTTCACATTAACTTCCATGTTGCTGTAACCAAAATACCAAACAGAAATAAGAGAAAAAGGTTTACTTGAGCTAACAGTTTCAGAGGTTTTAGTTCTCACAGAAGGGAAGGTAGCATGGTGTCTTACCCACACAGTGGATAGAGAGGTAGGAGGCAGAGAGTGCTAGGCAGGAACAAGGGTACAGTCATGCCCCTGGGAACCACCTTCTCTCAGCTAGGAGACAGGCTTCACAGTGTGGGGTCTGAGCAGTCAGAACAAGGGAACGTTGCAGTGCCGAATCTTAACAACTCCTAAGCCCAGGCTGCCCATGACCATGAGCCTTTCCTCAGCGCACCCTGCTTTACTTCATGCAGCTTTGAAGACTACTGCTTTCCTCTAATGCTGGACACTTACTTAAAGAGTCCTCCTTCTATAGGCTAGTCTCACTGTGGCTCTTCCTGTGCATCTCCGGCCCCTTTCTCTCAAGCTGGCGTCTTCTTAGCTTCTGTTTTCATCCTTTGCTGTGCATTTTTTTCTCTGGCTGAGGTTTAGAATTGCCTGGAGGTCCACTCACCCCCCCCCGTGTGTGTAGGTTACACACACACACACACACACACACACACACACACACACACACACACGAACGCATGCACATGTATGCACACACACATGCACACACATATACTTGTGTATACATTGGAAATACTTGAAAATTGCAAACTCAGCCTTTCTTTACAACTCTGTGTGTATTTCAGACAATTATAATGTAGTGATAAAAATTAACAGCAATAATACAATCAGTTCATTCAGACTTTACCACTTGTGTCTTTGGTGTCTTTTATATAGAAAGGCAAACTCAGCCTTAGTCCCCTCAAAACTCAACCCTGGATTAAAGGCTACATTTTGCTGTCATTTTTTTTTTTATCTCTTTTTAATTTGAAGCAGTTCCTTGTTATTTCTTTGTTCTCCATGACCTTGACATTTTTGAAGTGTACGGGACAGTTATTTTGGGGTTGTCTGATGTTTCCTAATGATTAGATTCAGATTATATATATTTTGGCAAGAATGAATTCCGGAGAGAAGATGCGTGCTATTTTTAGTGTCTCACGACAGGGCACAGTCATGTCTGTTGGTGCTAGCATGTGTCCTCGCTGAGTTGGTGTGTAATGTGCCACATTTCTAGATTGTAGTTGCTGTTTTCCTCTGTAATTAGTAATCACCTTGTGGGGAGATGCCTTGAGGTTATAGAAAGAAGCACATTTATTGCAGACGATGAGAGTCAGGTGTCTTTCTTCTTGTGTGTGTTTCATTTATCTATCTATCTATCTATCTATCTATCTATCTATCTATCTATCTATCTATCTATTGCAATTTATTCAGTTTGTATCCCTGCTGCAGACCTCTCCCTCATGTCCTCTCAGTCCCACCCACCCTCCCTCTTCTCTCCCTATGTCCTTTCCCCAGTCCCCTGATGGGGAGGACGTCCTCCAATCTATCTGACCCTAGACTATCAGGTCTCATCAGGGCTGGCTGCATCATCTTCCTCTGTGGCCTTGCAAGGGTGCACCCCTAGGGGAAGGTGATCAAAGAGCCAGCCACTGAGTTCATGTCAGAGACCGCACCTGCTCCCCTTATTAGGGAACCCACTTGGAAACTGAGTCCACGGGCTTCCTTTGAGGAGGGGTTTTAGGTACTCTCCACAGTACCATTCTTTGGTTGGAGTATCAGTCTATGAGGCACTCCTGGGCCCAGATTTTTTGGCTCTGTTGGTCTCCTTGTGGAGCTCCTGTCCCCTTCAGGTCTATTTCCCTCTTCTTCCATAAGGCTTCTGGCACTCTGTCCAAAGTTTGGCTATGAGTCTCAGCATCTCCTTCGATGTTTAGTTCTTTATATATTCTGGATATTAGCTCTCTGTCAGATAAAGAAATTAGGGAAACATCATCCTTCACAATAGCCACTAATAATACAAATTTTCAGCTTCATATGGAATAACAAGAAACCCAGAATTGCTAAAACAATCCTCTACAATAAAAGATCTTCTGGAGGTATCTCCATCCCTGTTCTCAAGCTGTACCATAGAGCAACAGTAATAAAAACTGCATGGTACTGGCTTAGAAACAGAATGGTGGACCAATGAAATCAAATAGAAGAACCTGAAATAAATCCACACACTTACGGCCACCTGATTTTTGACAAAGATACCAAAACCATACAATGGAAAAAAGATAGCATCTTCAACAAATGGTGCTGGTCTAACTGGATGTCTACATGTAGAAAAATGCAAATAGATCCATACTTATTACCCTGCACAAAACTAAAATCCATGTGGATCAAATACCTCAATATAAAAACAGACACACTAAACCTGTTAGAAGAGAAAGTGGGGAAGAGCCTTGAACTCATTGGCACAGGAGACAACTTCCTGAGCAGAACAGGCTCTAAGAGCAACAATCAATAAACGGGACCTCATGAAACTGAAAATCTGTAAAGCAAAGGACACTGTCGTCAGAACAAAACGAATGTCTACTGAAGTCTTAATAAAAACATGTGATGCTAGGTTTGGAACAGAGGTATTGAAATGAGCTCATGGCTTTTATTTTGTGTGGATATGGATGTGTGCTTACCTGCCATGTATGTGTCTATTTCCTGGCTCTATCCTCTGAGAGAGGCGTTAATATCTCAGTAGTGACGTACAAAAATAGTGCCATTATCTTGGCTTCTAAACACCATTTTTCATTTAAAAACAACTGAATCTCCTGTGCTGGGACAAAAAAAAAAGGCATGATAAACATTGGATAGCTTATTTTACCAGAAGGCAAAGAAGTGGCACAGGGCAGAACTATGCTGACAGGATTCTGGAACTAGTTTTAAAGGTGCTCCTAACAGGCAATCACGGTATAGCCTGAACATACATGTAAATGGTAGCATCAGCTGGGATAAAATAAGAATCTCCAAGGCCATACTACAATAAATATTCATATGAAAATGGTTAAAGAAAATGACTGTATATTATAATTATAGCACATAAATGGAGAAGGAATGATTGGAGATCATCTGGGCCTCTGTATGGTCAGTGGATTCTTTCCACTTTTAGTCATGTTGGATTTTCTTTCCTGACTCCTCCTCTCCCAGGCATTCACTCTTCAACACACAGTTCTCTAGGTCAAGTTGTTCTTAAGTTGGCCTGATCCCCACCCCTTTGTCATGTGACTCAATTTCTTTATTATTATTATTATTATTATTATTATTATTATTATTATTATCGTTTTTTAGAATTTATTGTATCCCAGCTGTGGCTCCCTCGCTTGTCTCCTCCCAATACCTCCCTCCCTCCTTCTTCTACCCCTATGCTCCTCCCCTAGTCAACTGGTAGGGGAGGTCCTCCTCTCCTTCCTTCTGACCTAGCCTAGCCTATCAGGTCTCATCAGGAATGGGTTCCATTGTCTTTTCTTTGTGGCCTGGCAAGGCTGCACCCCCGAGGGGGAGGTGGTCAGAGAGCCTGTCACTGAGTTCATGCCAGAGAAAGCCCCTGCCCCCCTTTCAAGTGACCCCACTTGGATACTAAGTCTATGGCCTACATCTGAGCTGGGGTTTTAGGTCTTCTCCATGCATTGTCCTTGGTTGGGGTATCAGTCTCTGCAGGTCTCCCAGGGCTCAGATTTTTTGGCTCTGTTGGTCTCAGTCTTTCTATCTCCCCCTTCTTCATAAAATTCCATGTACGCTGCCCAAAGTTTGGCTATGAGTGTCAGCCTCTGCTTCCATACCTCACTCAGTAGAGTCTTTCAGAGGCCCTCTAGTGGCTCTTAGCCATATAATATAGGATAAACATACTAAAATCTATACTCCTAAAGAAGCTCAACAGCAAGGAATACCTTAGGGAAGACGCTCAATCCTCGTTCAGAAGGACAAATGGGATAGACATTGGAAGCAGGAGAAGACAGGGAATGGGACAGTGACTCAATTTCTAAGACCAAAGAATAACCATCTTTCCCACCACTGGGGAATCTTAACTCATCCAAGGAGACTCTTCAGCCTTTCTAAGGGAACAATCCATTTTCCTTTTGGGTATGAAGAGGAGGCTAGAGCATGCCTTGGAAGTGTCCTTCCTCCCCAGCTAACATACTTTCAAACACGCTGTTACTAAACTATGGGTGGGTAAGGAGAAGATATCTACCTGTGAAGCGGGGAAGAGGGAGCCTGGTGTCAAAGAAGATTTCTGTCATCTCCTTTATCATGGAGTAGATCAGCAGTTCTTTTCATTGTACCCTTGCAATTAGTTGGCCTGAAAAATGCTGTCTAGAACTTATGGTAGAGCTTTCTCAACCAGCATCTACTTGTCTGCCCCCCAGCGATCCCGCAGTCAAACGAGATGATGGCCTCCTTTCTACTGTGCTCTCCACCACTTGCGCGTACAAAGAGTCAACTGAGATTTCCCCAAAACCTGTTTATCCCATTTGTACTTCTAATTACAATTATGTAACCTAATTAAATATTACATAATCCTGTGACTTTTGAGTGTAAATATAAAGAGGTATTGTTTCCTTGAGGAATCAGTTGACTGCTTTGGAATGGCTCAGTAAAGGAAGGCTGATGAAAAAGTGTTATTAAAATAGGTGAGGCAGGATAACTGCCAAAGATTTGGGGGAAAGGTGTAAAAAAGAATAGTAAAATCAATTTCTTTGTATCGGTTATTTTTTCAAGTTATTCATGTTAAAGAAACATGAGGAGCTGGAGAGGTTGTTCGGCCATTAGAAGCACATCATCCTCTTTCAGAAGACCCAAATTCAGTTCCCAGCACCCATAACCCCTTGCCACTGCAGGGATCTGCCCTTCTCATCTGGAACTCATAGGCATATATACAGGACATACATTCACAGACACGTAAATAATAATGATAATAATAATTAAACTTGAATGTATCATCATTCTACAATTAGTAATGCCATACTTAAAGTCTTTAAATAAAGTATTAAATAAAGAACTTTAAATTCAAATATACCAATTCCTGCTTGGGCTGAACTTTTGTTGAAGTGGTTAGTCTTTTTTTTTTTTGTGGATATTAGATAAGGGGTTGGGAGGAGGGACAGAGAAAGGGGGAAGGAAAGAGAGAGGTAGAGAGAGAAAGGGCAGAGGAGGGAGAGGGAGAGAGTGAATGTATGAAGGAGAATTGTCATACAGGGAAACAGGCATGTATACTTTGTGGCGTGTTTGAAGTTACTCTATGCAGATCTTGTCTCTGCCTCATCAAGTCGGGCTCAGCTTTCTTCAGAAGCTTTGCCATCCTTGACTTTCCAAGCTTCATTATAAATCCATGTGGTTTATAATTTTCTGTGTCAAAAGGTGAGCATTGAAATCCTAGTTTACATCTAGACCATGAATGTTCACATGTTCATCTCTTTGAGTCCAGCTTTCTATGTTTTGTTTTGTGGCTAGAAAGGAATTTTATTTATATTTTTTTAGTGTTGTTTTGTAGCAGAAGATTTTGAAGGAATGTGCACTAAATAAAGTTTGATTTCTATCTGGATCCTCTTAGGCTTGGTTCCATGATGGGCTACAATTTAAGGTTCAAGGTTAGGGTCAAGTTGTTATTTAACCTTTGTACTCATGTGCTGTCTAAACAAAACAATTATTCTACTGTGGAGCAGACTTTTTCTTTTGAAATGCCTAATATAACTATCATGTCTTAGTTTTAAGTAAGACTGTTTGTACAGAAGATGCACAGTTGGAAGA
The DNA here is from genome assembly GCF_907164565.1 of Psammomys obesus. Classification (NCBI taxonomy): domain Eukaryota; kingdom Metazoa; phylum Chordata; class Mammalia; order Rodentia; family Muridae; genus Psammomys; species Psammomys obesus. The sequence goes on along the minus strand of NW_026593286.1, from coordinate 34,039,199 downwards.
AATATTCTGTCACAAGCCAAATGAAACAAACAGAAAAAAATTCTTGATCCTTTTATTAAAGAGGGAAAAGAGGAACCCTTAGAGAAATTGGGAGTCCTCTTGATTTTTTTGTCTTGTTTTTTTTTTTTTCACAAATAGCAGAAACAGAAGTGCACATAATAAACTTGAGTATGAAAAGAATATTCCTACCCAGTACAATACTGTGCTTTGAAGGAATAAAAGTTGCTGTGTTAAGGTACTAATTGAAGGATGCTGTAAAAAGCGACCCCCACGTGCTTCATTTCAGCAGGTTTGTTGCACATCTACATGTTGGGCACAGCATGGTATAGGATAATGATGTGGCTCTCCTTCCCAAGAAGAAGAGTTTCATGAATCTTTCAGGCTATGCATGTGGTTGTTCTGGAGCCAACAAAGAATGTTCATTGTTAGTGATATAGATCCCTAGAGTCTATAGTGACCTAACTGGAAGCTGAGCAGAAGCTATCGTCCATACTGGTAGATATTTGAAGAGTCTTTTATGTTATGTGTCATACAATTAACACGGGTCAAGACTTTCCCTAGTCAATGAGTGGGCCAGAAGCATGTAGAGAACTAGAGACATGGTGGATGAGAAAAGTCATCAAAACACAGTTGAAATGGAGAACATGCAGTGTTTACAGGAATGGCATAAAGATCCCTCCTCACCTATGAAGAACTGATGCTGAGATTGGAGTTAAGAAGGAGGACTATATGACAAATGAATTTGTGGTGTCTTAAGTATGATTTAATATTCAAGTGTTGTAGAAAATTGTTAGTTATACCTTCTATTAGTCCATAGATTATTATCGTGGCTATTATTTAACCTGCTATCATATCAATGAAAGACACAGACACTTATCAGATTTTTGTATACCTCTACACTGGAACTGGGAAGAAACTCACCCCTAAGCTACATGTTATCTCCCTGAACCACTTCTCATGCCATTTGCTTTAATCATTCCTATCTGGGCTATTTCCCATCCAAAATCCCATAAATACTTGCATATGTTTTTCATCTGGGCTGCTTCTCTCCATTTGCCAATCCTCAGAGCAGGCTTTTTCTAGCCATGTGCTGCTAGTTCATGTTTAACCCCTGGAAACTCTGCTTTCTTCTTCTCCTTTCCTGTACCTCTCTCCTGCCTCTTCTCCCTTTCATGATCCTCCTGTCCTCCAAGCCTGTGAACCTTAGCTCTGCTTCTCTTCTGCCCAACCCAGGTATAGGCATTTTATTAGACGATCAGAGATAATTTTGGAGGCAAGGTTACACAGCATCATTTGGTATACATGAGCATTTGCTTGTAGAACAGTAAAGTTCTCTGGGGACAAGACATTAATTAAATACAAAGCACAAGACCATGCCATAGCATCCCAAATCTGAGACTGAGATGGCTGCAGCTTTCGTTTTTTTCGGTATACTTCCTTTATTGACTCTTTATACTAAAATCCACAGAGCTCATGCTTGTTCTCAGCAAAGAAAGCAAAAATAAAATACAGGCAAAGAGAGCATGGTCTGAGACGCTCAACTGAAAAACTGACTCTCTGGTTTTCAGTGTTGAACAGTTCGCATAAGAGTCTTACTCAGTCATCATTTCACAGAAGCTATTATTTGTCACTTTTACTTACTGAGAGAGACTGTCTTATTTCAGCATTTTTCCAGGAACTGCTATTGGGTCTTTTTCTTTTTTTTAATGTAACATAACAGAGTAATGTCAGCAAGTGTACAGCTCCCTGGGGACTGGTGGCGGGGGTCGGGGGAGAGGCACACTTGACCAGGCCTGTGAGCTTTTTCTCAAAGTTTTTCTTTTCTTTTTTTCTGCTTTATGAAAGATTATCCTAATTTATTTCCCCCAAAAGAAGAGGTCAGCCACTGTAAAGCTGGCTATTTTGAAGTCCTGTGTGCCAAGCAGCTAAGCTCCTGGAGGCTTCCTAGCTGGGACAAACATGTTGCCATGTGTTTTACGTTATGTGAGAAGTGCCCGAGATGCAGGGGTTGAAGTGGGCCTTCATTTGATTATCTCCTAGAGTGTCACATAGAATATGGTAGATGGAATGACTGTATCTAGATATTTGGGCCACATAACTGTGGGAATGTGCTGTCTCTCCTGAACAGATAGAGCAAGGAAAACACTATGAGAAAATCACAGGGCTGTTAAGCCCTGGTCTATAGGGAGGTACGAAATTGACCCTCTTGCATTAGTTGCTCCCCTCTGGAATCTTCTAGTTATCTTCTGAAGCTGCTCTCTGGCTGACTGTGGTGTCAGACTGAAGACTCTTAATTCCTGCGCTGAGCAGTGTCGTTCCAAATTAAAACACTTTGCTTTCCCTGCCAAACTTGCAGGAGATAAGTTAGGACACTAACTAATGCTTAGATCTGAAAGGTTTGAAAATGACCTCTCTGTTGGCTTTAAAGTTTACGTTGTTGGTTTTATTAGCTTTCTCAAAGGAATGGATTATTTTGCTACCTTTGCTAATGTTGTACAAATCATTGTTATTTTCTTGTCTTATGGAGTATACTTTGACCAAAATAAGTAGATAATGTCCTCTTTTCAAAGTTATTTTTTTAACATTTAGCATTTCATAAATTGTTCTTTCACAGGATTTTGAAATCAGTAATTTACTAAGCATATATAGTATTTTCAATATTTACAAGATTATCATATTTTCAGTACTTACAAGGTACTGAGGCACACAAAGGGAATCTGACGCATTCTCATAGCTTATGTGGATTATAGTACTTGTAGAGAAATGAAGCCAAGTCGGAATAAACAAAGAAGAATGAGATGAATGCTCACTGAGGCCATGGCTTACTCTAGGAACCACCTGTAGGTAAACACTGCATAGGGATGAATGAACGGATGAAAATAGTTACATGTTTTAGATTGGGATAGGTTATTAAGTGGATTGGATAAATTAGAATCATGAAAGGGAAGTAATATTTGATAAGAGCAAGTATTGAGGAGATATTTTCAAGTAAGGAAAGTAAAGGCTGAAAGGTAGAACTGGATAAGGCATGTTTGGAACAAGGAGAGAAGAGACCAGATGACAAAAACAGGAAGCACAGGAATGAAAACTCAGGATGGGCATGCCCTTTCCTTGATAAGTGACCTGTTTCTTTCCTGTCTCTAAGAGATGGATTTGTTTTGTCTAATCTCCTCAAATGATTCTATCTTCTATTTCCTCAGCATCCTCTGTTTTAGGGCAGCTGTATGTGCTCTTTCTGGTCTATCTGAAGACTACTGATATCAATTATAGAAATGTCATTGTTCTCTTAGTAGAGTGTTGGAGACTCCGCCCCCATTCCTTGAGTGAAGGTACAGAGTCTGGATCTACTACATAGCAACCCCACAGTCATGGGTGAAAGGCTGAGAAGCATTGTTTCTGGCACCACTGACTATGAGAGAAGAAAAAAAAACCCAACCGTTGTTTATATAAAACATGAAAGTCATGATTTTTCTTTTTGTTACATGTGGTGTTTTTACAATATTTTGGAGAGGAACAGTGCACAAGGGAAACTGGAAAAGGATAAGATCTGAGGTGGTGGTCAAGTCTGATATGAAGTTCTGTGCAAGTCTTGTGGAAAGGAGAGTGAAGGAGAAGGAGGCTGGCATTTTAGAGATCTAGGTATAGACTCGGTGAAGGAGAAAACCAGATAAAAGAGGAAGATGATGGTAGCTGCTTGTATTTGGACATAGGTAGATATGATGGTGACAATGGGCTCCTTCGATGAATCTGTCATGAGGCCTATGACCACAGACAGGAGCATACAAAAAAACATCACGGCCTCTGGTTTGAGTTGAGGAGAGTAAAGAAGGTCAGGCATACACCTATGGAGAAAGAAAGAAAGTAACCCAAGACTAGAGGATGAAGCAGACCAATATCGCCAGAGCAAAGGGTGCTTAGTGGGGCGTAAATGAGTTCATGCTATAAAGAAGAATACAGTAATCCTCAGTGTCTGATGATAGAGAGGCCAAGGAAGATAAAGACAGAGGAGAGAAGAAATCTGATGGAGTGAGAGTGGAGGAGAACATATTCAGAAAAAACTGGAGCAATGATTTCTGATGCAGAAGTTTCTACAGGCTTGAAAGTGATGAAGTGGTGCCAGCATCTGAGAAGAGGATAAGGAAGTCAGAGGAGAGGAAAAAAAGCAGAGGCTCAGAGGGACAAAGAAAGATCGTCCCTTGAAGGAGTGTGGAACTGTTCAAACATGTAGAGAAGGAGCGGAGAATGGATGGTACCTCAGAGAGGATCTCATGTTTAGGGAGGCTCAGGCATTCCTCTGAGGTTGAAGCAGGCCACAGTAAGGGCATTCACAACACTAGCAGTAGAAGCAGATACAGGTGCATCTCCACAGGATTAGCTAAAGTTGTTTGTTAGCTGGACTGTGGCGGGGAGCCACGAGAAGGGACCTTTGGGAAAGACAAATTCTGGAGCCTATATTGTGAGGATCTGTGTCATAGAGGCATGCTTGCAGAGGTCATGGGGCTTGTCTTAAGTTAGGCAGTGATAGTCTAGCAAGGCCAGGGCTACATAGTCTATATTTCCTCAGGCAGGGCTATCACAGAGGCCTGGAACTGAGCAGAGACCCAACGTTCAGCAATTCAGCCCACAGACATGTTTCTTCTACAAGTGATGGTGCTTTATTACAGCAGTACAAAAGCAACAAAGACACTTGCTAAAAAGATCAGGGAAAGGACAGGAGCTCCAAAAGGAGAGCAACAGAACCAAAAAATCTGGGCATGGGGTCCTTCCTGAGAATGATACTCCAGCCAAGGACCATTCATGAGATAACCTAGAACCCCTGCTCAGATCACATGGCAGCTCAGTGTCCAAGTGGGTTCCCTAGTAAGGGGAACAGGAGTTGTCTCTGACATGAACTCAGTGGCTGGCTCTTTGATCACCTCCAAGGTGAGGGGGGAGCAGCCTTACCAGGCCACAGAGGAGGACAATGCAGCCAGTCCTGATGAGATCTGATAAGCTATGGTCAGCTGGAAGGGGTCCTCCTCCCCTATCAGTGGACTTGGAGAGGGGCATGGGAGAAGATGAGGGAGGGAGGGAGATGAGGGAGATGGGAGTGGGAGGGGATGTGGGAGGGGCTACAGCTGGGATATGAAGTGAATAAACTGTAATTAATAGAAATAAAATAAAATTAAAAAAAAAAGAGCAGGGAACCTAGAATGTTTCTGGAGAGGCTGGAGGAGGCAAAATGCTTTGTGCCCAGGAAGAGGTTAATTTCCAAGGAGACAGGGAAATTTCCCAGAAGATAAAAAGTAGTTTTGGAAAGTATGCTAGGGAGTGGTGGGGCCTGTGTAAAGTAAATCCAGTTCTCAGCTGTAGGTCATGGCATGGTGAGGCCCTGTTTACAAGAGGTTTATTCTTGTTCTTTAAAAAACTTCTCTTTGATTTACAGTATTTATAACTACTAATTTAGCAGAACTCAGTTTTAATATGTGCTACTTGATAACTCAGCACCACGTATAATAATCAAATCAGAGTATGAATATTTGAATAACTTATCCATTTTATCATGTAATATGTTCGGCTCTGGAAGCTTTCTCTCTTCTCTAGTCATAAGATATGGAAAAGATGAGGAAATAATTCTTGGATGTATTTTCAAAACATATTGACGAATTGTTTATTTAGAGATGCAGTTTAGACTGAATTTAAAGTTGATAAGGCTAATAAGTTCTATCTCACTTTGCTAAGGCTTCCCGTGTTGGCTTGAAGGAGAAAAATCTCCCGCAAACTCAGATGTTTGAATTCCTGCTCCCCGGTTTGTGGAGCTGTTTCCTCCAGAGGCTTGCTGGAGGAAGTGTGTGCTTGGGGCAGGCGCTGAGATTTTAAAACCTAGTGCCGTTCTGTCTCTGCTTCCTGTTTGAGGCTTGACATGCCTGCTCTGGGCTTGCTGCTCCAGCTGCCCTGCCCGCCTCCAGCCTCACACCTCCACGGTGATGGTAATGGACTCATCTCTCTGGGATAAGCCCATATAAACCCTTCCTTGTGTGAGTTGGCTTGGTTGTAGCATTTTATCACAGCAAAAGAGAAGTGACCGAGACAATTTCTAACTAGGGAATAAAAATCTCTCAGTGCTCTGCCAGTGGCAGTATCTTGTTATTTGATGGATTCAACTGGGTTCTTGCTGGACCCAGCCTTGGGCATCCTTCCGTGTTCCAGAAGCAGCCATGCATTCGCAGAGGCCTCCTCTCCCAGCGACACCTACCACGCAGTCCCTAAATTGCATGCCACCGTAGTGAGACGGCAGATGGTATGCTGCATGAGTTCCTGGATGGTGTTAGTTCCTTTCGTGCTGTAATTGAGCCATGTGAAGAACTTCGCTCAGGAAGAATCCTGTGAAACTCAACCTCGTACTTACTTTCAGAGTCAATTTGTACGTTTTGGGACCAAATATAGTATGTCTTATGACACCAGCTTTATTTACGCAGTAATGGCTTAACTTTATGATGGGTTATACTGTATTCTATAAATGATTACCTCCAGCCACAGAAAACTTCTGTCTTCCGCCTTGATTATAATTGCTTATTCACAGAACAAGGCACGGAAATTAATTTTAAGTGATTAACTGTTTTATATTGTCAGGTTATTTTTCTTTGAACGTGACTGTGTTCACTCTTGCACTCTATTTCCTAATAAAGCTCAAATGGAATTAACTAGCTATTCATGACAGGTTTTCTCTCATCTTTTAAAATGTTTATTTAGTTTCAATTAATATTGTCATTTTATGAGAGTTATGACTCACAGCAGTCTAGATAATAAAAAGCACATTGCATTATTCTAGGTGGAAAGTTAAATTGTACTTTGGATATGTTGTCCTAATTTTTATTACATAAGCCATCTTATCATTCTGTCAAGTGTAGACGTATTTTTTTGTTGTTGTTGTTTTGGTTCATCTTGGCTTATGTAATTATTTTAACATAAGCACTAGAGATGTAGCCAAGAGGAAGAGGGGGATGGCAATCCAGGGTGTGCATTCTAGAGTGATGAATGTAATCATTGTAATCAATAAATCAGCCAACGGTTGACACCTTAGTTTGTAATAAATACACGTTTATTGAGAAATTGACTTGACACCAGTCTCATAAAACATGGAAAAAACTGAAAAACAGCAGATAACACCTATTTGGGTTTTGCTCTCATTATCTTTAGAATGGAATCCTTAAGGACACAGTAATCTTAAGGGGGCATGGAACTCTTGGGAGTGAGCTCTTCCGGCATACACATGTAGCCCTTAATTTGCTAAGGATAGCCATATCTTAGCTTCCATTTACTCAGTAGTTGGATGTTTCTAGTTAAACTGAGTTAGGGTTAAAATGGTGAATGGTAAAGCGGTGGCACAGGGTTGGGAAGAAGGGGGTAAGGATGGGAGACACAGGAGAATAATAGGGGCTGAAGTGATCAAAGTACATCATAGACATGCGTGGAAGTGTCATGTACAGCTGATACATGCTAACATCAATGTGAGAAATGAATATTTTCTGTTCAGTGTTTTCACAGTTTAAGATTAGCACACTGCTGCGCATATATGAAATCCCAAAAAGGAGTAAGTGTTTTTAAAAAATGGTTAGCAAGCTATGATCTGCAGGCCTCATCCATCCTTCCATTGCTTTTGTATACATATCTATAGATTAGTAGTTTTATGCAAAGATGCAAGATCTGTAGACTATATCTGTCTACATTTTCCCAACTGCTCCTGAACCTCCTATCACTTTTTCTTTCTTTCTTTCCTTCCTTCCTTTCTTCCTTCCTTCTTCCTTTCTTTCCTTCCTTCCTTCTTCCTTTCCCCTTCCTTCCTTCCTTCCTTCCTTCCTTCCTTCCTTCCTTCCTTCCT
>NW_026593286.1:34019722-34031328 GCF_907164565.1 Psammomys obesus | reverse complement strand
CCTTCCTTCCTTCCTTCCTTCCTTCCTTCCTTCCTTCCTTCCTTCCTTCCTTCCTTCCTTCTTTCTTTCTTTCTTTCTTTCTTTCTTTCTTCCTTTTTCCTTTCCCCCTCCTCTTCCTTTTCTTCTTTCTCCTCCTCCTTCTTTTTTTCCTATTTCCTTCTTCTCCCCACAGAATACAATTGATGTTGCCCATTTGCTCATCTTTGTAGGGATACCGACTGATGAAGAGGCAACCTATTATGGGCCATTTCACTGAAGAAAACTGATCATCCCTCCCTCAACAGGCATCACTTGCCAAAAGCACCCCAACTCTGGGTTGGTCCTCACAAACCTCTTGATTCTTCATGAATGCATGTTGATTGGCTTGGTTTTCTGCAGACAGACACAGCTTCTATGAGTTAAAGGGTACAATAGCCCTGTAATGTTCATAAGGCACTGTTTTGAAGGAGCATTCCCAAGCTTCTGAATTTTATGTTCTTTCCACTTCTCTTCTGTGAAGTTCTCTGAGCTTTAAGTGAGGACGAAGTGTGATTTAGATATCTCAGTTAAAGCTGAGCTCTCCACAGTCACTTATTCTTTTGTGCTTTATCAGCTGTCTCTCTTTTAATTGCCATGTTTTAAGGAAAGAAGCCCTGATGAGGGATGAAAGTGCACCCATTTATAGAAATTAAAAACCATTTCAAAGGCAGTTTGATTCTATGTTCCTTTAGCAAAACAATAGTAATAGGTCCCTCCCCATGGCTCTCCCCAGCCATGGCTTCTTGGTCAGGTTTACAGTACTAGTTCCCTACTGTGTAGCAGGTCTAAGTCTAATGAAAAAGCTGTTGGTTACTCTATAATATTCATTCCACGGTTGTACCAATGCACAGTCTTTGCTAAAGTAGACATTATTGAAGTCTGTAGACCTGACCGCTGAGTTATTCACACAATTGATGCCCTCTGCACAACTGATAGCCCAAAGCCTGCATAGCACCTTCTGGTACCATGAAAGCCAACAAGAAAAGATTCAGGTCAGTACCAGCTTTATTTCTCTATGTTTTTTTTTTTTTATGAAAATATGTGTTGTCTTCAGCAGTATGGTCTTATGATCAGTTTCTGATGGGTAACCGAGAGCCATGGCAGTATTCTCTATTGTTTTAGGATTATTTTAGACCATCCTGACCAAAAACTTGAAGGGGATATTTATACCTAGCACTGAGTGTTTTGCTAGGTAACCTATGAGCTCTGGGTAACATTGGCCCTTTGTGTTGTTGTATAGGGTCATCCAAATTAAACATACTGATTCAGACTCATGCACACATAATTTTTTTAGTAATCTTAAATAATAGATTTCCATATAGTTCTTTTAAACATTCTTAGCGTTACTTATACCTTCCTCTGTCCTCTGCCTATCCTGCCATTTCCCCTCTCACTTAAATCTCCCTTTTCCATTTTCAGTTTTATTAGATCACAGACACATTTGTTTATTTGTTAATTGCCTCATTTGGTGCTGTTGAGCAGTGCTATGGAACCGCAGCCGAGGGTGTCGACTTCAAAGCCTAAAACTTTAGCTCTCTAGTTCTTTACTAAAAAAACTTCTAGAGTGCATAAACTAGTAGTGTTTGTAGTCATATTTACACCTGATAGCACACTACTGCTTACCTGTCAGTCTGAAACCCAGTTACCAAAATACAAAAAGGAGGTAGAAAAGTAAGAAAACGGGCTTGGGAGATAGACACCAGTAAAATACTTACCTTGAAAGCATGAGGACCTGAGTTTCATTTCCAGAAAAGTTCCAGGCCATGGAGAAACAGTACCTTAAAACACAAGGTGAATCACACCTGCATAGTAGCATGTGATATTGTCCTTCTCTCATTCACACACACACACACACACACACACACACACACACACACACGTTCATAATTGCACAATGCACCCATATAAGCACGTAAGTATTCACATACATACCTTCGTACCCGCACACGTACACACACGGTGACACAGAACAAACATGTACATACGCCTGTACCGGCACATATGCACTGGCATGTACGCGTAAGTGTGCACACACGTGTGTACCTGCACACATGCACACGCACCAACACACACACATGGACATACACAGACACGCTTACCTGCATAACACACTGATGTATACATACGAGCACACACACACAAAAGTGAAAGAACTGTTTTTGTCTCAGACAACTTCCCAGGTGAGACATATACCAATAAATGGCAGAGACACAGAATAAATGCCCGGAATCCAGGAGTAGACTGTGCAACAGTGGGAAACAGCGTTTTTTAACATGGTGCGTGGAGAGCATACAGGATATGAAAGCTACTTTCATTGGATCAGAGCTGAATTCATATTACAGTTATAATATGAATGCACTGTGTTTGGGCATCAGGTAGTTTTTGGGCACTTTGACTCGGAAAGAGGAGTATCAAGTTTTGCCATTTAGTTAGATTTTCTTTAGTGTAAACCAGGGTTTTAAAAGAACCTTAAACCTTTCTAAAAAATGTAGGATCAGAAAGGATGTTGTACTTGGCTTTATAAATATAGACTAGAAAAGAGACATTGTCTTAGGATAATTGAATCACCAGTGTGTCTGTCTATGATCACTTTTTAACAGGACCAATGTGGAAAGGCTTGGGATGAGAACAGAGTAAGATCACACTTTTGAGGATTAAGTAGAGCTGGGGCAGCTAACACAGTGAACAACTGGGCATGAGTTTGGGAAAAGGGTAAATTTGGAGGAGCACTAGAAGTACAAATTAGTGTGATCCACAGGCTGACATAGTGGCATGAGGCACTTTGCTTCATTACATTGTTGATCTTATGCCTTGTTGCTAAAGCAGGTCCTGCCATTAATCAGTGGAGTGCCTCTGCTCTTCTTACCATGGGCAACAGAGAGCAAGGGAGTTACAGTGTGAGCACTGAACAGTTACTCTCATGGAACAGCTCCTTCACAAACAGCAGAAGGTTAAGAACCCTCTACAGGAGCACCAGTGTGTCATCCTGCATCAGCTACAGAAGTCCATAGAATCAAAGAAAAGAGGGGTTAAAGGTAGTAGTCGTTGGTCTGGACAAACTAGGGAAAAGATTTATGGAGAGCATTGGATTTGACCTCAGTCTTTCGGTGAAGAATTAAATCAGCTTCATGGAGAGATACATGAAGAGGGTTGTCTTAGTTCCTTTTCTATTGCTGTGATAAAACACTGTGAAATCGAAAGCAGCTCTGGGAGGAAAGAGTTCATTTCAGCTCACAGTTCTATATCAAAGTCCATCATTGGAGGAAATCATGGCAGGAGCTTGAGGCAGAACCCTGGACGGAACATCTGAGGCAGAGGCAGAAGCTGTGGAGGGATGCTGCTTACTGGCTGTCCCTCATGGTTTGCTCGGCTTTGTGATACCACCCAGGACTGCCTACCCAGGGATGGTCCCACCTGTGGTGAGCCGGGCCCCTCCACGCCAATCATTCATAAATTAACTGCACTGTAGACTTGCCTACAGGCGAATTTTATGGAGGCACTTTCTCAGTTGAAGCTCCTTCTTCTCGGATGACTGACTCTAGCTTGTATCAAGTCGATGTAAAACTAACCAGTGCAGGCTTTGAATAAATGTCCTACTCCTGGAGGGATGTCATGGAGCAAGTGTTTGAACTGAGTAATTTATAGAAAAGACATTTGTTGTTACAGATGTGAGGCTGAGTAGTCCAGGAGCAAGGCGCCAGGAGGCCTGGTGTCTGATATGGGTTTCAGTCTCAGGAGTGGCCTTCTCCAAGTCTTCATGCAGCCAAGGGAGTGTGCAAATTCTCTCAGGCCTTTTATAACTGCCCTGGAGTTCCCCATACCGGTTTTCCGGTATCAGTGCCCTCAGAGTTCAGTGTCCACGTGTAAAGGTTAGGGTGAGACAGACATCTGGATCGCAGCATTTAGCAGTTTGTGCAGAAGAGGCCTGTGCAGTGAATGCCGTATGCTTCACGTGTATATTCGTTGAGTGGCTAAGCAGTGGTGTGGAAAGAGTCAGGGAGTCAGTGGGGATGGTGGAGCATACAGCAAGAAGGCAAAAGCATCACATGGGATGTAAATAGGAAATGAAATTGCCTTTGATTGTATCACACTGCAGAGCTGGTTCCAGATCTCCTTTTGAGCATGGCCACAGAGGGAAAGGGAAAAGAAATAGGACTCCTTCCCTCACGTCCTCAAATGGACTTTCCTGAGAGCTGCTCTTTCATGAAAGTGAATGGATGACAGAATACATTCAATGCAGTTTCATCACAGTCTCCTAAGTGGGGTGGGGTGCGCTGTACCCCAAGGATGACAATGGAGCTGGCAGAATCTGCAGAAGCAGCAGGTGCTGAGAGAGAGAGACCCAGTAAGATCCAGCTCATTAGGACTTCTTCAAATAATAACATTTTCACGCCTTTTGAGTGAAACTTGGCACCTCCAGCTTACCACTCTGTGGTGGGCACACTGTCCTTCACTTCCGTAATTTAATAGATGATACCTCCCACCGAACAATAAAACTGGTGAGACCGTGCCAGTAATGATGGATTGGGAAGCAGAAAGATGGCAAGAGGCTGCCAAAGTAGCCTGTCTTTTCCAACAAAAAGACTGGAAATATTAAGAGTCGGTGGGGGCATCAATCATCCTGTGTTGCTACATCTTAGAAGAGCTTGTGTGTGTGAAGGGCTTGAGAAACTTTAGCAAGCACTACAAAGAGTGTGGGGCTCTGCAGCCTGGTCCAGAGGCAAAGCTTTGGGGCCTAGTGCTCAGTCTGATGCAGCAAGAGTTTGACTCACATTTCCTGGTTGCCGCATGAAATGATTCCGGATTGATAACATCTGGGACAACTGTTTGCTAAGGCTTGTCTTTTCTTTCCTTTTTTCCTGGTGATTAATACTGAATGTTAAAGAATTGTAGATGAGATTTGAACAACAACAACAAAAAAGACAAGGAAAATCAACATTATAAGAAAGTCACTCTTTCAGTATAATACGATACTATTACAATAACATGATCAACAGACATTTGAGGATGCTTGTGGCTGTCCCAGGAAAGTAGGTGATGGTGAAGAGTAGGTGGAAAAAAAGAGAAAGGAATGAAATTTGTCTTTTATTTGATGTAGTAAAGGTATCTTTGGGGCCCGCTGAGAGCGAGGCAACAGGAAGAGGTTTCGCAACAGGTACCAGGCTGTGCTTAGCATGAAGGATGCTCTCTGGAGCATGTGTGAGCTTTAGGGTCACTAAAGTAAGCAGCACAGTGACAACTGCTTCCAGATAGTTAGGAGACGGGACACTCAGCATTGCTGCCACAATGAAACGGTAACCATGAGAGATAATGACTCTCCTAAATACTGTAATTTGATTTTAACATAGTATATACATGATTTGAAACTCACGCCATGCCATAAAACATGTACAATTATTGTATGTCAACTAAGTACAAGATAAAAGAGAGGTAGAAATGATTTGATACTTGCAGTTCAGAGCTGGACCTATAACATTGTTGTGTGTTATATATAATGGGAGGGATTTTCAAATGTGCCTCATGGCCCTCCTTTAGGGCCTTCGAGACTCAGGTGCAGATGATAGAGCTGATGGTTTGATTGATGCTAAAAATCTGAATGAAAAATTGCTCTTTCTGGCTCTTTTCCTTAAAAACTCCCCATCTCCTATGTGCTCCTTTTCTCCATTGCCTCTTCTTTGTTAATTCTTCCTTCATTTATCTCATATGTGAGAACACCTGTCAATGACCTCGTTAGAGGCTTCTATAATCCTGGAGTAAGCAGTGTCACCTCGCCGACACCTCATGAGCAGTTTCTGATGTTTGGAAATTTGGTTTTCTACAAAAAGTCATATTTGAAAATGCTGTGCAGTGTAACTATTTGAAGGGAAAAGATTTTAGTACAACTCAGGCACAGTGTATAAAATTGAAATTTAGCTGAGTCAGTTCTGTCTCTTTCAAGTTTCAATTGCTTGATTTTTCTGGCTTGACTACAAAAATGAAATAAAATTAAAGAGGTGGGGATGACAAGGTTATAATGAGAACAAAAGCCATCAGAAAGGGGACTAAAACCTGGCAAACAAGAATAAACAGGGGTTTTCTATTTCACTGGAAAAATGTTCCCAGGTTCCAGCATGACTTTAAATATGCAGCACATTTTAAAAATAAGTTTTTATAGTTCCATCATTTTATATTAATAGGAAATTCATAAAGATAGCATAGTTTCTGAAAAAAAAATCTTTGCCAGATTTCTCTCATAATAACATCGTAAAATTTTATAGGTTTGAGATTACTATAAATGTGAGTCTCTGGTTTTTATATGCCAACATTTTAAAATTTTTATTTTAAAAAACTCAACTATAACAACAAATTTTGACCATGTTTCCCCTCTCCCAATTCCCTCAAGATTTTTCCTATCCACACAACTTTATGTTCTCTCTCTCTTTCAAAAGGAACACATAAAAACATTGAGATGAAAAAACAAAGCAAACGAGCAAAAGACCAATAAGACAAAAAAAAATGACAAAACAAAACAAAACAAAAAACTGAAAAAAAAAAAAGTCGTAACAAAATGCATGGAGTTCATTTTGTATTAGCCAGTTACCCCTGGGCATGGGGTCCATGGCTGGGTTGGGGACCGCACGTCCACTTCTTCTTTTCGGTGCTGGAACACCATCCAGTTTGAATTTGTGCCGTCTCTGCGAGGCGAGTTCGTGTGCGTCAGTCTCATTGCGTCCGGAAGACGCTGTTTCCTTGTTGCTGTCCGTCATCTTTGGCTCTTACAGTGTTTCCACGTTCTCTTCCACATGGACCCCTGAGCCTCACTTGACGGGAGGGGTTTGATGTGAGCACCCCATTTAGGACCAAATGCTCCACAGTTTCGCAGTCTCTGCACATTGTCTCCCTATTAATTCCCATCCACTACATGAAGAGTCTCCTCTGATGAGGGTTGAGTGAAGCACGGATCTGAGCTAGTCTAGTGTGGTTACGGGGGAATTCCCGTAGAAATGCCTCTGCCGGCTGGCAGATGACACACGGGAATGGGGATGAGCTAGATGGAAAGGCTGAAGGGTGACTGGAAGGACCCAGGGCCCTGGGTCCATGTTTCTCCTTATGTAGATGACGTAAGAACCAATGAGTATTCTGCCCAGCATTTTATAGTTTATCTTTTAAGATGGCAGGGTATCTTCTGAAGTGTCTAGTTCCCATGAGACATGGATTGTGCAAGGGAGAGGGAGGCTCATCTTTTCCAGCCTAAGAGACACCCCTCTCTCCAGTCTATCTACAAGGACGAAGTGAGAAAGGGCCGGTTTTGTGGGCCTGGCTCCTCGTTGACAGTCGTTCCCACCTGCACAGTTAGCTGATGGCCTCAGCCTCCTGTCTCCCTTACTGTTCAAATCCACCTTTGAGCAACTCCTGGCTGCATTCGTACTAACTTGCATTCATACCCAAGCTTTCTGAGTTAGAAATGTTGCTGGGACACTTTCCCCTGCAACTTCCATTGGTCAATCTAACTATCTTCATATTAAAAAAAATGCCCATTAGCTTATTTTAGAGCAGAATATAAAATATGTATGTCTAAAACTAAGATTTGCTTTAACATGAGACTCTTTAGCAATCTCTGGAACTTTGTATGCCCCATGGTGTGAGTTCACGCTACCCGCCTTGCTACAGCTATTGGGTTGAAAGAAAAGGGGAGGGGGACACCACACCCCCTTCTATATGCCTGGCTATAAACTTTCAAGTGAAATGCTAGAATCGATCAGCACAACTTCTTCATGTGGAGTTCCTCTATTCTTTTAAAAGAATTGTAGGCGTACTCAGTGTCCAGCATAGGAAATGTACATTGAATATGTACATTTCAGCATTTGGCAAATATGCTGAGTTATGAACGGAAGGGTGGAGCTTTATTTTGAATACTGAGGTCTTTCCTGCACCCCTGAAGCCTGCCTGTGGAGTGTCCAGGTACTTGGATAAACCAGGCTGTGCTGTTTACTCCCCTGTGTTCTAGGCTTTGTCCCAGACAAGGTAAAGAGCTTATTCTCAACCCTTGGTGCTGGGGCCCCTCAACAAGGTGAAGTACTTCCCCTCTTACTCAGTGGTCAGGCTGGGAAGAAGACTGGAGCTTGGGGTCAAAGCACTGGTCTCTATGTCTGATTTAGAAGTGACCAAGTATTCTGTCTCACGATGATATCAATGAGGAAGATGAAGAATGCCTAGCAAGAAGAGGAAGTAGAGACTTGGAAGAAAATGGCTTAAATTCTGAGAGACCAAAATTCAAGTCCCACTGTATTATTTCTCTTCAGGTCTGGTTTTTACCTTCTTGACTCTCAGTTTCTAAATATGTAATATGGCAGTAATCAGTATTACTATGTGCAAACTACATCTAAGAGTGTTTAGCTAGTTGGTCACTAGACAGTTTTTGTTGTCAGTTTTTAAGATAGTCTTGTTGTGTAGCCTAAGCTGGCTTTGAGCATGCTGTTATCTTTCTGTCTCAACCTGCCATGTGCTGAGATTATGAGCACGAGCGATCTACCACTATTGAATGCTTTGCTGTAAGATCTACCCTTGTTTCTCCGAGTTTGCATGGCCGAAGGTCTAGTCCCTGCAGGTTGGTTTCAAAGCTCTGCCTTTTAGCTGGATTTGGTTTACAGTGGCAACCACTGAGGAACAGGATGATAGAACAGCCGGGTTTGCTTTAGGGTTCCAGTTTCTCTAAGATCCACTCTAGCTGACCATGGGGGGCAAGCAATACTTTCTTCATCTGGCCCACGATTGTTTTTCTTGGCTTCTTGGCCTTTCTAGCACATGCACACCCAGTTACCTGTATTAAATCCATCTTTTAAACGCATAGGTGTGATTTGTGACTCTCTCCCTGGCCTGTTCTTGATGCATTCTGTCTCAGTTTCATATTGTGATGTGAGGAGACTACAATTAAGTTGTAACAGGATTAGAAGGGAAGGTGATAATCAAATGTGGATAGGACAGGGTCCTAACTGAGTCTACACATGGGACAAAGTTAAGAAATTAGTCAGTTCATCCGATGATGATGATGATGATGATGATGATGATGACGACTACGATGACTGTTGTCACAGGTGACAGGCTGTTGGGAGGGAAGCTGGGTTGGAGTAACAGCAAGGATTTGGTGTAAGCATGTCAAGAGAAGGTTGCATTTAATTTCCATCTCTGTGCCCATTGCCTTCTCCAGTGTGCTGCTTTATACAAACCTTTCTGGGGTTGCTGTTCTCTCTTGGAAAGGGTTAAGAGAATGTTCAGAGGAGAGAGAGAGGGAAAGGAAGGGGAAGGGAAGGGAATGGAAGGGGGAGAGGGACGAATATAGGGAAAGGAAAAGCAAGGGGAGGGGTGAGGAGAGGGAGGGGGGGGAGACTTAGCCCAGAAGGGAATGCCCTGTGGAAACGTGAGGGGCTGGCATGAATCTCTCCTATGTCCTGCAGGCTCGTGTGTGGATTTTTCAGGGAGCAGGGGGAGGTACTGTTGCTCAGAGCCATTCATTGCCCGTTGGGCAGCAGCCTTTTACTGTGAGATCAAGACGAACGGCTGCTCCTCTAGCCTATGCAACATTCGTGAGAGATGCTCTGTGGGAGGAGATATAACAGACTTCCACGTGGCCTGTAGAAAGCCAGACACACTTTTGGGACCAGCTTTTAGGTCCAGATTTAGGGGGGAAAACCAAGCAGAAATGAGAGGCTTTGATCTCTCCACGGGTGAAGATAGGTTGAGGACTGTCAGCAGAGGACTGCAGCCTGGAGTCGACTTCCTTGGGGAACTGAGGGAGAGAAGTTATTCTGTGTCTTTGGGAACAACATCTAGATATATTAAGACATGACCTCAGATGAAAAGCAAAAACAGCTTGTCAGCTCAGAGAGACACGTGGTATGGATTCATGAAGTATTATATATGTTGGGAAAGAGAGGATGAGGCTAATACATGAAGACAAACAGGAAGCTCTTCCTCAGCTTTCTTTCCAGACACTCTCCAGTCACGTTGCGCAGGTCGAAGGTTCTGGGAAGAAACAGCGAGTTCTCTGCTTTGCCTTCTACAAATATAATGTTTCCTGTTTTGTGGGAACTGGGGGTGAACATGTGCAAACCAACTGATAGACTTATGATTTTAACAGTCCTCAAGGACGGCCGGTCAACCTGTGTGTGTGTGTGTGTGTGTGTGTGTGTGTGTGTAGGAGACAAGAGACAGAGATGCACATCAAATGGGGAAAGACATAGCTCCACTTCTTATGTCCTTGAGTGTCACATTTTGTCTAACTTATATGCAGTTAATTGAATACCTGCTTCATTTAAATTTTAAATGCATCAACATAGTAGCTTCCTATGCCTTTTTGTCCTCTTCTTCCTACCTCAGTGAATTTGATTTGGTTGGAGGAAACCATTTTTCTGTTATCCTGGGAAGTATGATAAGCTGAAACATGAATCTCCTTGCACTGATGTTTACGTTAATAACGCCTTTGTCTCACAACAGTGTAGATAATATGAAATTAAAACCAACTGCTGACCTCAGAGAGCAAGCAGAATTTTATGGTAATGATTGTCCAGCCACATTACATCTCTTCTTTCCTTTTTAATAAACGAGGGAGGCTCTGGTGCTGTCGTAAAATCGCATTTCTTTGCAGTGGTGGGGATGAAGCTGATTCCTGCTTCATCACCCTGACCTGCAATCACACAAACACAATGGGACCTGACATGCTGGCAGCCTCAGCTCATTACAGCTTCCACCACGCTCCAGGCTCATGGCTGCAAGTCAAATGTGGTGGGCTGGTTCCAAGCAGACGGGAGAAGAAAGAAAGAAACAATTGGCCTCCGAAAGAAAGGGGTTATTAAAATTTCCATATGAAATTTCCACCATTGCTTGGCTTTGGATTTAGCTCTTTTAAGATGACTCTGTTTCAATTTTGAAATGAATGCATGGAAGAAATAAAGAGCACTGCTACTGACGACCACAGTCATTTCAATAACAGCTCTGCATCTTTGTGTTCCGTATCCCATCATTAATAACCTGGTTATGCAAAAACAAAATAATGGAACGTTCTAGAAGGAAAGCTTTTTCACCAGGGAAAGTGTTTCAGTTTAGGAATTTTTGTCTTCCTTTTATAATGCAGAACTGCTCTTACTCAAAAGTGACTGATTAGCTTAAAAAAATCACTCTAGACAGCAGGGGAAAGTGCAATGCATTGTATGTAAACATTCGTGGGGACAGAGGCGATCACTCTTGATTTCTCTAAGCCCCAGTGTCATATACAAAGGAGGGATAATGGAACCCCTACAAGGAACTTTTGTGGAAGAAAATGAGAAAATGTGTAAAGAGTTGCAGACCGGGCAGTCTGGCATACAGATAACAGTTCTGTTTCTCTAAAAAGTATGTGTGCATTATTTGCTTTGTAGCTGTTAGTACTCAACAGTCTGCTTATTACATCACTAAGTGTTGTCTTCATGGAGAAGTAGGCATGTAATAGTTGAGACTTTATCGAATACATAGATATGCTGAGGAGCTGAAGGTGGCTGATGCTCCCTCGACCCCCAGGGCACCACATTCTAAGGGTTGCCGATGTTCCCTCGACCCCCAGGGCACCACATTCT
>NW_026593286.1:33875125-34019712 GCF_907164565.1 Psammomys obesus | reverse complement strand
TTCTAAGGGTTGCCGATGTTCCCTCGACCCCCAGGGCACCACATTCTGAGGGTTGCTGATGCTCCCTGGACCCCCAGGGCACCACATTCTGATGGTTGCTGATGCTCCCTCAACCCCTGGGTCCCACATTTTGCACCTGCATAGCTTTAGCAGCAATGGCAAATCACACATCTAATTTCCATCTGTGCATCTGCAGTCTTTAATTCTGGCAGCTTGAATGGAGTTTCATGCTTGAGAATGTAACACGATTGAGCTGCTGGCTGAGCCTGCACCTGGCATGTGTGGGTGCCCTGGTGAAAACCTGAGGAAGTTTGCCATTGTAATTTCAACAGTACATAGCACGGCGAAGAACTAAACTTGTGAATCATCTTAGCATCCACTTTTCTTAATGGAGATGGGGCTTTGTGTTTCTAAATTAGGATCCTTAGTGTGATTGCACTTCCTCTCAGACACTTGGAAGTACTCACCTTCTAGTGGAGAGGGTCTCGCTATGAACAGTCTGGGGAAAGGGATGTTCCAGGCTCTCTGTGTACTAGGATAAGGAAAAGAGGCATTGATTAGGGTGTGAGCAGGAGAGCATCCTGCTATGGAAAAGACTGAGGGAATTGGAATTTATTTACCTGTGTACATCGTTTTATTTGATTCTCTCAGTACATCTTCAAGGCCTGTATCACCATGCTTAATAGGATGCTTTGTCCAAGATCACACAGAGGATAGAAAAGCAGTATTAAAAGGTGGATTAAAAATGCTATTTTGTTTATTTGCTATATTTTGTGAAAATGTACTTGTATATGTCACCTACTTTTCTGTTTATGTGCTATACTTCTATACAAATATTTCTAGAAACAAACACATTCTCTGAACTTGATGTCTATGCTTCTTCCTCTGTACCAACTCAAGTGATTCATGAGGAATTTCTTCCATCAGTCGCAGCCAGGGGAGCCCAGAGGAGCTTCTCCAGACGACTAGATAGAATTTTGAAGATTTGACTAAGGTTGTATATGTGTGAGACTCAGAGGATTCCAAAACACCTGCAGAATTATATCAAACACTGAAAAAATTGTGAGAAAAGATGATTTAATAAATGAATACTGTAGTGGTGGCTTAAAAATCCACTTTGAATGATGCTCATGTTAAAGTCATGAATATATGGGGTAGAAATGGCCATGGAATTTCATCCATGTATCATGACACTTTATAGATGTTGTGTACAGAATGTGTAATGTTGTGTACAGAATGTGTACCTAAGTAAGTCCCTGGAAAGATGTATGATAAGGTACTAACAGTGTTATGTCTGTAGTTTGTGATATCAGTTGATGTCACTTCCCTTTCTATACCTTCCTATCCTGCTTGGAATTGTTTTCCTATAGTTCTATACACAGAAATTTTATTTTTAGTAAAATAATGCCAGCCAGAAAAAAAAAAGCTGCACCCTGAATTCAGTATGTGCCTTCTCAAGGTTTCTTCCATGAAGGAGGAAGGCTCCTTTTAAAGCAGGAGTTTTTGACACATTAAAATATTATGTTAGAATTAAACCCAAAGGAAACATTTTCAGAGGTAAGATCAAACATGCAATCCTAGGTTAGCTTCTTTAAGTACCTCAAACATTGTGAAGTAAATCATCTACAGTATTAAGCATGATAAAATATTTTTGATACCGTGTGTGTGGAAGCATGTCACCATGTGTGGAAGAATGTTACCATGTATGGAAGCATGCTACCATGTGTGGAAGCATGCTACCATGTGTGGAAGCATGTTACCATGTGTAGAAGCATGCCATACCATGTGGAAGCATGCCATCACATGTGGAAGCATGTTACCATGTGTGGAAGCATGTTACCATGTGTGGAAGCATGTTACCATGTGTGGAAGCATGTTACCATGTGTGGAAGCATGTTACCATGTGTGGAAGCATGCCATCCCATGTGAAAGCATGCCATCGCATGTGGAAGCAGACCCGTAGTCATCTTAGGGCCCCACAGTGATCTAAAATGTAGTCTACTCACCAAAATATACGTCTTTGTTTTAAAACTCCTGTGTTCTTTAGATGTTTACATAATCATTAAAACGTGATTATTTATTCTATTTTATTTTGGTGTCTACCCTCTTACAGCCAGGAAGAATAAGGACAGTGACTTATACCTTATATCATGCAGAAACAGATAATAGAGCAGGGTATGGCTTTCTTTTCTTGCCTTTCTTTTTGATTTCTAAGAACTTCACATAAGAGAAGCCCGAGTGCATCTCTCTGGAGGCTTCAGGAATATATGCTGTTTCATCACTACAGGCCCACTGCAAATCCAGAGCTCCAGCTGATGTTAGAATAACTACCTCCCCAATAATTAACAGCACCTGAGCAGTTACCCCTTTGGGGAAGTGTGTTCCCTGATCTGGAATGCACTCTTCCACCCCTGTCTGAATTTATCCATCATTAACCGGTGACACTTCCAGGCGTCAGCAAGCTCTGGCTTTTGAACACATGTGGCTCTGAGCATGAAAACGTGCTCTAGTAAGTTCTCTCTAATTTGTGGAGTGATTCATGTGTAGCTACAGAGTTTCTAAAAATAAAAACAAAACACACTTAACAAATTTCTTTTATTAGAATACACGAACCATAAGTATTTTTTTTTCTGGAAACCCCGCTGCTTAGTTTTCATATAGTAACAGTAAAATTGATTATGAGGTAGGAGGAACTATGTCTGAAAGACATCTGTTTCACTTCAGTTAGGTGAGGCACTTTTTTTCATTTGGGAGAAAAAGGTGTACGTTGCTTCTGGAGAATGAAGAGCCCCTGATGGGTGCAGCGGCAGCTAGGAAAAATGGAGCTTTCACATTTAGGAACCACAAAATGGGGCTGCTGCGAAAAAGCAGCGGCTTCTCCCATCCTGGCACACACGCTTAGGTTCCCCAGTGAAACTATCAGGTTTATTTGTGTGTGGGTTTTGGGGAAATGTGGAAAGGTTCTGAATAGTATATTTTCATTAAGTGTCCTACAGAGGTAGCCTAGGCAAAGGAGAGGAAGTGGGGGGCCGTGGGGTGGTCTTCATGTTGTAGGGACTCCAGAGAAACATGGAAGCCAGGGGGAGATTATGCTGTGTTGGGCTGTGGGTGTGGAGCTGTATCCCACTGTACCCAGTCTCCGAGGGTGTTGGGCGGGGCTGGCTTAGCAAGCTTTGGCTCCATACAGTGTAATGAACAGTGCTTGTCTTTCCTGGATCCACATATACAGGAGATAGGGTGCTCACTGTTCACAAGTGTCTGCTATACCACTAGGACCCTTTAAAATAGCCAGACATGGTAGTTCATGCTTGTCAAAACCAGTGCTTGGGAAACGGAAAAAGGAGGATCAAGAGTTCAAGGTCCTCCTCATCTACATAGAGATCAGTCTGGACTATAGGACATCATATCTCAAAAACCCAAAAAGAAAACAAACCAACAAGTAAAGAAGAATTAAAAGTTATATTTTCTTACGCCTGTTACCTTAAACATGAAGAAATCAGAAACCACCATTCCACTTTAAATGCATAGAAATAAGGCCTTTGATGTACAGCCCGTTTGCTTCCTGCCGTCCTTCCCACAGGAAGGAAAATGTAATTCTGAATAAGGCACATGTCTGTGTGTTGAAGCTGCTTCCGTGGTAAGTCACTGCGGCTGTTAAATTTAGCGCAGACGTACGGAAGCCTGTGTGGGAGCTGCTGGGTGCTGCAGCGGTCAACAGCGCCGCTGGCTCTGCTGCTCAGCCGGCTCAGACGGTTTTCCCACTCGGCTGCCTGCCGCAGCGCTGTGGGTGAGTGGGAGCCTCCGGCTCACCCTGCTTGAGTGTGTCCGTGGAGACGGTGTGGCAGGAGGCAGACACCTGCTCCCGAAATCTTAGTGGAGCCCTTCCTTTTCCTTCCCGGCTCATCTCACAAGACTTTAGTACCAAATATTTTAAATAATTTCAAACCAATGCTTTGTAAATAATTAACTCACCGAGCCCAGCTTGCACAGCTATTTGGCCTTAAAAATCAAGTTGAATTCTTGATTTTTAAGGTTTCATTCCTGAGGTGACAAGTATCTTTGTCCTGTCAACTTCCTCTAAAGTACCGTTAAGGTAACTGAACACAAGGGATATTAATGGGATATTAATGGAACTGTCTTAGATTAATTAACTGATACTGTGGTTATTTGCACAAAGTGTTTATTGTTTAATAATTCAGCAACCCTGTGGAGCTTAAATGGAAACCTTCTTAGCAACCTACTTTTGGGGTGAGCAAAAGTAAGGGCTGCAAATTCAGTGCAGCCAAGTGTAATGATTAGCAATGGAAATGTCCCATTGTGGAACTCCAACTCCATCTGCTCCTGAAGAAGAGCATGTGTAATTATAATCCTGAATGCAGTGTGTGGAGTGAATGAGACATAAAGGGAGTGATTGCTCGCACAAGCCACCGATCACGGTTGTGAGGTGAAATTCTTATCTGGAACCTGCACTTTGTTAATTAGCAACTTTCAACACATGCAGCTTTTTGAATGCCAGAGGATGCTCGGGTAACAAATTCACTCTGAAGAGACTTTAGCCATTCCCACACGGGAACAGTCCCCCCCCCCCCCCGGGGTAGGTCTCCAGAGGAGCGATGAAGCAAAGGCTGAGAAGGGAGTTAAGAGGCGCTGCTGATGAAGACGGTGTGGCTGAAGTGTGGTGTGGGGGCATAAGAAACCCTGGCTTATCAATGATGGCGTCAGTCCTGTCTATGAATGCGTAATTAAGAGCAAGGGTGGAGCTGGAGAGATGGCTCGGTGGGTACAGTGTTTGCTGTACAGGCATGAGACCTCCGTTCACATCCCCAGCACCTACATAAAAACCGGTGTGACAACATTTGCCATAATGCTGACACTGAAGGACAGGGGTAATGGAGGCAAGTGCATCCCAAAGCTCCTTGGCCAATCAGCTTCGCTGAAATTGAGAGCTACAGAATTAATGAGAAGATCCTTGACTCACCAGGCAAGGCAGAGAAATGACGGAGAAGACATCTTCAACCTCTGACCTCTATGCACACCCACACCGATCAGCCTACTCCCCCACACACGTGCTGACCTGGGTACACAGTACACCCACCAAAAATACCCTCAAACCGATAGCTGATTTTATTCTTACTTTTCTACCCCATACACTTTGTCTGACACCACAACACAGTGAAAGAATATGTGATATTTCACCTCGTCTAGCTTGACATTGGTTGTACTGTGAGGTTAAGACAGCTCCCTTCCCCTGAACTGAACACACTGAACAACTGAAAGCCATTAAGCACAAATTTGAATTCTCTAGATCCCCGTTAAGCCGATTGCTCATAAAAGTGGAGATTAAAAGGAGGTCCCGGAGGGCTTCAAACCAGAACTTCAAAGTTCGTCTTGCTAACACGTAACTAACTTAAAAAAAATGACAATGACAATCTTTCTGATAAATTTTGTGAATTAAAAACCAAGTATTAGTTATAATAGAGTTCTGGTTTATATAAGATTGCTGCGATGAATTCTTTCTGTGAGGAGGACTCCTTTGTAATGCAAATAGACCTCTTGGCAGTTTCACCTGACTGAGTGAATATTGGCCTTTTCTCTATGCTTGAAAAATGCTGCATAGCTGGCTATCCTAGTCTCCACAACGCTGGAATAGTATGAATTCTCTAGAACAATTTTTCTAAAGCAGAGTTGCTTGCCAGTTTTCAACAGCAATACCCTCTTCCTGATTTTGTCACAGCCTTATCCTTCTATTTTTTTATTTTATGTCTTTTTTTTCACATTTTCCTGACATCATATTTATTTATTTATTTTAAAATTTTTATTATTAGTTACATTTTATTAACTCTATCCCAGCTGTATCCTGCTCCCTCATTCCTCCCAATCCCACCCTCCCTCCCTCATCTCCTCCCTGCCCGTTTCCAAGTCCAGGGAATCATATGAAAGAAGGGGGAGTTAGTATAACATGGAAAGGATAGGAGCTCCACAAGGACCAAATATATCTGGGCACAGGGGTCTTTTCTGAGACTAATGCTCCACCAAGGACCATGTATGGATATGACCTAGAACCTCTGCTCGGATGAAGCCCATGGTAGCTCAGTAACCAAATGGTTTCCCATAGTAAGGGGAACAAGGACTATTTCTGACAGGAACTCAATGGCTGGCTCTTTGACCTCCCCACTCCCCAAGGAAGGAGCAGTCCTGTTAGGCCACAGAGGAGGACTTTGCAGCCAGTCCTGAAGATACCTGATAAAACAGGGTCAGATGAAAGGGGAGGAGGTCCTCCCCAATCAGTGGACTTAGCCTTACCCTTCTTTTTGTTCTAATAATAGAATTGAAACGACAAAAGAGCCATTTCAATATAGGTGTTTCTGACTTGGAAGTAAGCAGCACACAAAGAAATGTAGTATTTGTCATCTCAGGGGAACTACACAAACTAAGGCATCCTGATTTTCAGTGTGCTCAGACGTCCCTGACTACATGACTAGAGGTGAAAGAAGGTTAGGCTTTGCTAGTGTGTGTGTGTGTGTGTGTGTGTGTGTGTGTGTGTTTCCTAATCTTTCCCTCTACGTTACTCAATTTCAGAGAGAGGATCTGGAGACACTCTCTTACTAAGCACTCTCTGGAGATTTTAATGAGAATGTACAATTGGGACCGGGGAGATAGTGCTGTAGAACTCCGAGGCACACAAAAGTCACCCTTGTCTTAGGAGCCTCCGGAAGGATTCTGGCAGTGCTGCCGCTGTCAGGTCAGTTCACAGGACAAGACACACTGACACGGTGGGAAGTTGGCATCAGGATACATCTGGATCCCGTTTTTCCTTTGGGGAGTTTCAGAATAGTTTCCTAGCAACTCGGAGTACTTATCTCTCTTCCTCTATTTTCAGTTTTCTCACAAATTTATATACATACACACATGTATGCTCATGGGTTTAGAAATTAGGAGTGTCATAAGACAAGGGTGATGGCACCTTGAAGTCTTAACAGCACAACAGCAATGGTCCCAATAATAAAGGTCACTTTCTAAATCGTAAAGAGGGCTTGTAAACATCATTTATTTCTTGGTCCTACCCAGCTGATTCAGAAGGTTGGAAGGGCAATGAGGAATCTGTGATGGTCTGGAAACACCATAAAATCTATGATGGATGAAGTGCAGTGCAGAGGGACTCTGAGAAAGAAAAGGCAGAAATGACACCAAGCAGGGAATCAATGCTACACGTCAGAGTGGGTGAGTGGTCACCAAAAAGCCAATTCCAGTAAAACAACCCAACCTGCATGCAACTTGAAAATCCAAGGTGAACCTGTTAAAAGTCAAGATAACTTTGTGAAAAGACAAAGGTTCCTTGGCTGTTGGAGTACGATAACATTGATTAATGTTGATGCTTTTCCTGAATCATGTTCGTTGAGATTCTGAAAGCCCAGATACAGAAGAGAGGAAAACAACTCCCAAACAGAGAGAGTAACTGTTGAGAGATGTCCCCATGTTACCTGAGGGTAAAAATGATGTCCACCTGCTCCTAATGCAGGCGATTAACGGATGTCATATTCGCAGCTCTAACTGTGGTCTCAGAAAGAAGTATAGGTGTCATTGAGGAATCGAAATGGTTACTCAGTGTGTCCTTTTTTCCATTAGGTTTTCATGCGAGTCAAATATCTAAGATGTATTATTCTCCTGTAAAGCCAATTTAGGTGTAAAAACCCAATGGTCATGTAATGCTATGTTATATGGAGATAATGAACATAAGAGCTCAGCAGTCAGACTTGGACTTAGATCTGGGTTTCACCACATAGCATTCTTTGCTCAGTGCCTAGGCCACAATGCTTAAATGAATGATTACAGAACATAGGTATGGGATTTCTGCAAAGCTTTGTTCAAATACTTACCCAGGCCTAGTGGTATGACTGATACACAGTCACAGCTCCTGGGGACATCAGTGGCCAGTCAGGTCTGGGGATTAGGGTGGAACCTCTGAATAAGGAGTCAACACAAAGCACTCACTGCTAAAGAAGCAATTAGAGCAAAAATGTCCATTCCAGTAAGCTGGCTTAGGGCCCTGTGTTCAAACAATGATATTAGTTATAAGCAGCTTGTAATTTTTATTCTTTTTGTTGCCCAGAGTTTCTTCTTTAACTGTACCCCTAAGTTTAATAGTTTAACATATCAGTTTGCAACTCAAAAAAAAAGCCAAAATCAAAATAAATTTGTGTATATCAGTTCAAACAACAGTGGATTATTTGTGTTTTACTCTCCATTTGATATAGTTTTAATTTTATTTTACTTATTTTTTTAAAATTTTTTATTTAACTTTTATTAATTACACTTTATTCATTTTATATCCCCCATAAGCTCCTCCCTCCTCCCCTCCCGATCCTACCCTCCCTCCCCTTTCTGCATGCATGCCCCTCCCCAAGTCCACTGATAGGAGAGGTCCTCCTCTCCTTCTTTCTGATCTTAGTCTATCAGTTCTAATCAAAAGTGGCTGCATTGTCATCTTCTGTGGCCTGGTAAGGCTGCTCCCCTCTCAGGGGGAAGTGATCAAAGAGCAGGCCAATCAGATTATGTCAGAGGCAGTCCCTCTTCCCATTACTATGTAACCCACTTGGACACTGAACTGCCATGGGCTACGTCTGTGCAGGGGTTCTAGGTTATCTCCATGAATAGTCCTTGGTTGGAGTATGAGTCTCTGGGAAGTTCCCTGTGTTCAAATTTTCTTGTTCTGTTGCTCTCCTTGTGGAGTTCCTGTCCTCTCCAGCTCTTACTATTTCCCACTTCTTACATAGAATTCCATTCACTCTGCCCATCAGTTGGCCATCAGGCTCAGCATCTGCTTTGACAGTCTATACTGCAGAAGCTTTCAGAGGCCCTCTGTGGCAGGTTTCAAGGTTGTTTCCTGTTTTCTTCTGGCTTTCAGAGGCCCTCTGTAGCGGGTTCCGAGGTTGTTTCCTATTTTCGTTTTCTTCTGATGTCCATCCTCTTTGCCTTTCAGGATGGGGATTGAACATTTTAGTTAGGGTCCTCTCTTTTGCTTAGTTTGCTTAGATGTACAGATTTTAGTGGGTTTATTTTATATTGTATGTTTATATGAGTGAGTATATACCGTGAGTGTCTTTTTGCTTCTGGGACAACTCACTCAGGATGATCCTTTCCAGGTCCCACCATTTACCTGCAAATTTCATGATTTCCTTATTTTTCATTGCTGAGTAATACTCCATTGTATAGATGTACCACAATTTCTGCATCCATTTTTCAGTTGAGGGGTATCTGGGCTGTTTCCAGCTTCTGGCTATTACAAATAAAGCTGCTACAAACATCTTTGAGCAAATGTCCTTTTTGTGTACTTGAGCCTCTTTTGGATATATGCCTAGGAGTGGTATGGCTGGATCTTGAGGAAGCGCTATTCCTAGTTGTCTGAGTGGCCACAATTAAAATGTATTTAATTTACTTGATAATTTCATAAGAATTCTACTTTTTGCGGTTTAGTAACTTTCATTTTGTTGATGAATCAATAGCTATTGATTCCTAAATTTTTGACATTTTTTGTCATCTTATCTTGAAATTTGAAGTAAAACTATTTTCCTGAGCTCACAAGAAAGTTCAGTCTTATTAAAATGTGCTGTAATCATATTAGTTATTAACTGTGACTCGACTTTCCCCTTTTAAACCAATTTAAAACAAAAATTAAATGAAACTCTACCTTTTGCATACAAGACATCATTCATTTATTTTCAGGTAAGTGCACTGCTGGAACAATTTGGTATTACCAAATTGTTGAATTTGAATTGTTCAAATAGAGGTTGAATGTGAACAGGGTAAGCGGACTTCTTTCTCTGATACACAGAAGATATTCCAACATTTTTTCTGCTCTGAAGTCAACCTAGCTGGAAGATCTTAGTACCCGCAGTATGCGTTAGAGGCACAGATTTGCATGTGTTGAGACCCGACAGAGCCCCACAAAAGCAACAAAATACAGTACCAGAAAATTAAAAACATGATGGAGATTTGAAAAATCTCACAGACAATAACCTAGGGTTTCAGTGGTGGTTGGAGGGATACATCATGTGACCGATATCCAAAAGCAGTTCATACAGGATCTGCAAGCCCCTAGGAGCCATTCTTAATGCCTCTTTTCACAGGGTCCTAGCCAGAATGTCAATAATTTGGCCAGGGAAGGAGGATGATTGGTTCTGACATGGCTTAAGTTTCAGAAAATAAGACTCATAGAAATGAAAGACAGTAAGAGTTTTGAAATGCAAGAAAGTATTGAGAGGCAGCAAAGAGTTTGTAAAAGCACTGAGGATAACATGTACATGCTGAGATGAAATAAATAAAGCAAGGTAGGGGGAGAGAGAGGAGGGAGTGGTCCTGGGGGGGGGCAGTTGGGAGAGGATGAATATAATTAAAATATGTTGTGTGAAGTTTTTCATAGGATATATTCTGGAAGTGGGATGTGTCCTGTTCATCTGAAAGCCTAACAGGTGACTACAGTCGCAGGTGCGGGAGACAGGTCTCTGGAGCACAGTGACTACCCAGTCTGGAAAATCAGAGCTGAGCTCAGTGATCAAGGACCCTGTCTCAAAAGATATGCAGGCTGCACATCCTCAGACTAGAATAGAAGGACATCAATCGTGTGGAGGGTCAGGAATAGCATACAGAGAGCACTGTGCATCTGAGTCGGTGTTCTTTTCTAGAGAGGCGTAGTTATCACCTTGTGAGAGACTAGGAAATGTCATTAGAAAATCTCCTTCTTTTGCTAGAGAGTTTATGTCATCTGAAGGCATGCCCAACTCAGAATAGGCCAAGAGAATAAGAACGATTTTGAGGGAAATCTTAATAATTTCATTCTTACCATCTTCACTTCAGTTATTTGATAAATGTCAGTCCAGTGAAATGACTTTTACATTTGAATCATGGTAACAATACTTTTGTAATATTTTTCAGAGTAGTATTCTTTCTTCTCCAAATATTTGATGTGTTAGTGGTTCATCTTGCTACCCTATCTATATATATGTATGTGCCTTTCTGTGATTTATGGTAGGGTCCTGTTATTTGGCCTTTCATGAAGATGCTGATTTAGTACCCTCAAGTGTTTGCTTTATTGCACTGGAAGGGAAGAGAGGAAATGATTTGTGTCACCAACAATAGAGATTATTTCGTCTGTTTGTAGCTCTTAAATAATGTAATGGAATTTATGGGGGTCTTTTCTTTCTTCATTTGATGGGAAACAAATATCCCCTGCCTTATCATGCTTACAAACATGGAAAGAAGACAGACATCTTTTGTCATTTGCCAGCCTAAGCAGATAAACAGCAAACAACTTTTTATTCTGTCATTTTTATATTTAATTATCTCTTCAAGCCTGAGAAAATGGAATATATTATTAGCATTTTTATTTTGGTTTGTTACATAATAGTTTAATATACAATATTTAATAGTTTAATATACAATATACAATATTAAACTACTAATATATCTAAGAGTTACTTTTTATGATGAAAATTTTAAAGGATGTGACTTATTTAGTGGAAAGTTTGATGTTTATATTACTCTGAATTTTCAGTAACCAGTGACGAACAGACTCTCCACCGTGCCAGCCACTGTTTTCTATGGAGTCTCTCTCTTGCTTGCCACAAGGATTATACCAAATGGTCATGTCAGGATGCATGTGGTAGCCAATCAAGTTCACAGTGTCTTGAGCAGAAGTTATTGGCTCAATCTCCAAGTCTGGGAGTACTGAGCTGAGCCCAGGGTAACAGGAGGTCATCAGAAGCCTCTCCGCTGTCTATAGCTCTGCCCTGTGTTTCTCAGTTACCTCCCGATGAGAGCGTGATGGGTGTCAGTGGCTTCACTGGGCAGCAAATGCCTTGGTTGATCAGCCTGAGCATGCCAACACTAAGGATTAGGTCACTGACTCCCAACCCAGAGGGACAAATTCTCCCAGCTTCATTTCCAGATTAGACACTGATGTCAGGGAAAGATGATGCCCTAGGTAAAAACACCTGAGAGGGATGTGGGTGGGACTGAACCAGGCCCCGAGGACCACCTGCCTTGTACTCAGCAGGCTCCTGACTTCTTTTCTCTTCTGTTCTGCTCTGAACAAGTGACTTTACCGTATTCTTGAGAGATTAAACATGTGTCCCCAGATGGAAAGTCCACCACTTGTTTATCACCTGCTTCCTTTTCACCCACCTTCTGTGAGAGCAGAGGAATAATTTCTGTTCTCAAAGCAACATAAACCCAGACCGCTTCTCTTCCCCCACCCCTTGCTTCCTCTGCGCCTTTATCTCAGCTGCTCTCCCTCTCTTGGAACAACAAACATCCACAAGATGGTCAACCTTTATATATATGTGTCTCTACATACACTGCTCTGTCTTTAAAAACTGTCACATTCACTTCTGGTTTCTCCCTATTGCTTCATTGTTTGTCTCCCATTTCTTTTGTTAACTTTTCTTCTTACCAAACTTACCAATATACTTAAATATTCATGTGTGTGTGTGTCTGTATGTCTGTGTATGTGTCTCTGTCTGTGTGTCTCTCTATGTGAGTGTACATGTATGTGTATATGTGTCTTTGAGTGTCTCCCTGTGTGTGTGTGCATGTATGTGTATATATGCCTTTGTGTGTTTCTCTGTGTGTGCATATATGTGTATGTGTTTGCATGTGTCTCTGTTTGTGCATGTATGTGTGTGTCTATGCCTGTATGTGTGTGTACATGTATAGTGGAACAGTACAGTACAGCTGGAATATATGCAATCCTTACCACCACGAATCGTAATGAAAAACACTAGAATAAGTAATGCAGGGGCCCAGTATGCCTACAGAAAAATGCCACCAGGAACAGGACTCTGTGGACTTGGCGACGCTCTGCCACTGAATTTTACGCTTTCAGCACGCCATTTAGTTTCCTAATGGCTAGGGTTTTGCCATCTTTAAAATCCTACAGAGATTTCACAAGGAAACAAATATAAAAGCCCCTGGAAAGGTGTAAAATTTCTTAGAAATGTGAGCCACTCCTGCCTTCCATACCTGTCTTTCATGTATAAATGTGATGTGATCTTGCTTGTAGGTTCTTAAAGTGGTAAAGGACAGAGTCACTCTCATGGACAGGATGAACTGTCACTATCTCTCGGCTCGTACACGTTATTGTTAAGAAACTACCTCAGGACGGAAATGTGAAACTAAGTAAATACAGTGAATTCATTACGGATTCCCACTTTACGTCTTTCCTCGCTTCCCCGGGAGCCGCGCTAATCGAGTTTAACTGTGTTGAGGGTGTCAGGTCTCTTTCTCTGAGAGATTCGTTAGAGACCAGGCTCCACACTAATTGTAAATTACTGTACTTTTTCATTGTTAAGTGTTTAGTGGAAATGCTGTTTAGGAAAATGATTATAGATTATAAATGGTTTCATTAGGTACTTCATTTCTCTGTCATTCCCCAGGTCTACAGAAATAAATGACTTTAATATTCTTTGTACTGATAATTTAAATGAGATCTGGAAGATGAAACATTATTTTGAAACAAGTTTAATTTAATTGACCCAGCACGGCTTGGAATCCTTGCTCCTTGTGATACTTTTATGATTAAGTACCAGAGAAGAATTTGTTAAGTGACGATTTTTCTTTATTTCCATGGATGAACGCTGCTTTGGAGAGACAATCTCTTTCTAGCTACGTCAGTGAATGTATTATAATGTTATCTTCTCACAAGTTCTGCTCATCATTTTCATCCACAAATGGCAACTCTGATGGGCCTCTAGCAAAATGGACACCTTATTGTAGCAACCAAGCAAAAACGAACCAACCAAGCCAAAACCACAGCTCTGCTTGGGTCTTAAATAGCTGTGTTATGCCAGACTGATGTTCTAGTAAATGGGATGTCATAGTTAACTTAGCTTACTGTACCAACAGAGGCTGTGATGCTCACCTCATCTAAAAGCCACTAAGAAGGGCAAGCAAAAACATTGTAGGCTTTATACAACTTTGTAACCTCCCATTGGTGCCAAGAAAGCAAGCCACCTGCCAGTATTATTATTTTTTTTAGTGAACCAGTGCTAAAAATATGTCCTAGAGCTGGGCACAGTGGTGGATGTCTTTAATCCCAGCACTCAGGAAGGTAGAGGCAGGCAAATCACTGTGAGTTCAAGCCAGCCTGGTCTACAAAGTGAGTCCAGGACAGCCAAGGATACACAGAGAAACTCTGTCTTAAAAAAAAAAAACAAAACAACAACAAAAGATTACTAGAAGACACAGTGTTGTGACTAAATTTGGCTTTGATGTGCATAAGATATGAGGGCAATCTTACTGCAGCTTCTTTTATTTTTATTTTTTTTACTCTACTGTTGAAGACTTTATTCAAGTGGGAACTGTCACCAGCCCAGCGTGGCTGCAAAGGCCTCCTCTACCGACTGCCTGCAGTTTCAGCTGGAGAAGAGAAACCAAGGCAGGAGGGTGGGTAGGAGACTTGGAGGCATTCTGGGAGAGGGGGAGAGCAGGATCGGGGCCAGTCCAAAGCCGAATTCTGGGGAGACACATCCCCTCAGAGATGAGGGCCACAGACAGTGATCTCTGCCTTGATTTGGTCATGGCAGATGCATCATGGGAAGGCTATGAGTCTTAATGAGATTTCACTCCTTCCTGTCATGAGGTGGTTCTATGAGGGAGCAGCCAGGTCTGAGGGCTGTGACTTCAGGGCAAGGAGCCAGAATGGAGTGATGGCTGTCACCTGTTTCCAGACTTGCCTGCACACCTGTGTAGCCCTTGCCTCTCAAAGTAAAGCAGCTTCTTGGCTACTGTCACTTCACAGAGCCTGCCGCCTAGGGAGTCCCCGTGACCCAGATGTCCAGACACAGGGAGAACTTCTCCTTGGGCTAGAGACAGTGGGCTGGGAGCCTCAAGCTCCACAGAAACATGTCTCCAAGGGTACGCACCCCAGCTCTGAGGACCTTGAGGCCTCCGTTGCAATATGAAGATTCTTTCCTTTGAATTCGAAGGCAACAGTCCTGATGAGCATTCAGGAAAACGTTTACTATTTTAAGTGACACTCAGGCAGAGTATTGGTGGCATTAGCTGAGTGCCCTCAGCTTCACGCCGTAAATATAGAATGAAGCACGGTTGGTCGCAAAGTGGTTTCAGTGAGGGGGAAGGGCAGAATTGTGCATGTGTGTGTGTGTGCCTGTGCATGTGCGTGGGGGGGGGTGCTCTCATGCATGTGTGTGTTGAGATGAACTCAGATGAGAAACCATTATAGTTGAGGATGTGTGGCTAAAATTAAAGAAATAAAGGAATGTAGGTTAGAATACCAGGAAAGATTCTGATATGCCAGGTTGTGTTTTCTGAAGACTTGGGCAGGAGGGGGGAGCTCACAAGGACTCTAGAGAAACACAGGCACAAATCTAGACCTGACTATGAAGGGTCAGGATGAAACCACCTGGCGAGAGCAGCTGGGGCTGACCTCTGCACTTGAGACTTAGGGCTGAAAGTTCATCATTAGGCTGTGGGGTGATTAAATACTCGTCCAGATGGAATTCTTCTCTGAGATATAGTTAAGTCCTAATTTACTACAACAGATTGGCGTCTCATCATCAGTGGAGTGCATTTAATAGAAATCAAATTGATTTGAGCAATCAGTAAGGAAATGTCGGTTTAACCTTCCCTTCTGGGAATGTTTATCAACTTAGATTGGCTTTTGAGGCTCAAGGGCAGACAGAGCTCGACTGAAGGAGAAATGACAAACATGCAATCGTTTTAATTGATTAAATACTGACCAAAATAATTGTACAGATATGTTATAAATACCAATTGTGCTTTCCGCATTTTTATCACCCAGGCTAGTTGTAGTCCATAGTCCTGATGTAGAAGATTCTAAAATAGTTTATAAATCAAAGTTTTGTCAGTTTTGAGATATTTTGCCATAGTATGTTACTAGTATGCTGGTCATCTCTAAGGACACTCATGTTTAAGAAATAGTATTTGATTAAAATTTCAGTGCAATTAAAAAATTCTTATGTGCATTGAAATTTTAATTAAATCTCAAATAATAAAAGTTAGAGATATTAATTATCTTTATAAAGTTCATCCTTATAATAATTAATGAAGTAATTACAGGACTAACATTTAAAAAATATCTTTAATATGGCAATATGTTTAATGTTTTCTCATACAAATATGCTAATATATGCTAATTTAAAAATAATGTCCACAATATCCATCCCATACTTTGTTTCCTTCCCCTTAGAGATATCCCCATTATAAACTACAATGCATCCCCTAAGACCTGTCTTAAGTAAATGATGAGGACCCACAGATACACACATGCACACACAGTGTGTATTTTTGGGTTTGCAGATCTATGCTAAGCATCGTAAAATGGCACGCAGCAGTATTTCGTTAAGGTGCCATCATTTGTTTGCCAGTTCTTACTGGGCATGCGTATGTATCTTAAGTTTCAGTGAACTCTCAGCTACTTATCGCTCCCATTTTTCCACGTAATTCCTTAAAGTTTCACCAGGTCTTCATACCTGATATTATTGGGTTTCAGTCCATGTGTCAGTAGAGTTTCAAACACATTGTCAAATTATCTTTTTGAAAAGCTAGATCAGTCTACATTCAGCATAACATGCTTGGAAATGTCTCTTTCCCTTCCATCTCACATTTTTAATATTTTTGAACAAATACACATGTATATATGTACATGTAATTTATATTTGAATGTATTTTTAAACAGTTCAGTAATTTTGAGATTTTTCTCTTTTTTCAAAATTAGCTTGTAACCAAGTTCTAATTTACGAACTTCAATATTTTCCACAGTGCACACCCTGTCCTAGTTTCAAGTTTGTTTTGTTTTTTTTCATGTGTGTTCAAACCTAATCTTTCCTTTTATGATTTCTATGATGTCTCTGGTAATATGTGTAAACATTTATTTATTCAGTCCTTCCTTTTCAAATTTTATGTGAAATACTTTTTCCCATGTTTTGTAACATATACTCCTCTCATGCTTAGCCTATGGTGTTGATTTGTAAAGACTTCCTCTCAACCTCTTCTCCTGAAAGGGTGGTCTGTGAGGCAGGTACTCATTTGTCTGTATGTTGCATTTTGTCACTCTTACTTTTTACTGGTTTTTATTGGTTACTTTTCTTTTACTGTTTTTTTCAGTTGATGTTTTGAGCTTTTTCTAAGTAAATCTATTCTTTGCTAACAGTAAGTATCTATCACCTCCTTTGGGATATTTCATAATTAAGTTCTCATTCTCTCTCTCTCTTTTGTGTGTGTGTGTGTGTGTGTGTGTGTGTGTGCGTGTGTGTGTGTGCGTGTGTGTGTGTGTGTGTGTGTATGTGTGTGTGTGCGCACGTGTGTGCGTGCTTAGAGATAATTTTGTATAGTCCAGGCTGGCCTCAAAATCGTCATGTGACCTGAGATGACCTGGAACTCCTAATCCTCCTGTCTCTGTGTCGCACATAAACCCATGTGCTAGTCCATCTGATTTTCACATTTAATTTTCGAGTTCCACCCACTATGTTGGTTTAACCATCCAAACTTCTGATCCAACAAAGTCAACCATGGCCTGTTTTGTTTTTTACTGGAATGAGAATGTGTCCAACTCCTCACCAGCTGTTATTTTCTTCGGAATTCTGAAATTATTTTGATTGTGTTAAGGTGGTTTTCATCTTTTTCAAGTTTACTAAGAGTTTTGCTGAGAACCAATGTGTTTTAGCAAATGTCTTCTGGAAGTTATAGTTATTCCATAACTTTCTCTTTGACTTACTCCTGTTCTTTTAACCTTTTTTATTGAAATACATTAATGGATTGCCCAATGGTGTTCAGTCTTACATACCTGGAATAAACCTGACTTTATGAAGCATTTGTTGCTGTTTTAATACATGAATTTACTCACAGATCTTCCGGTTGAGAATTCTATCACACGGCACTGTAATATGCCTCTTTCTTTTTTCTTTAACATGGCTCTTTAAATTAGGTCTAGAATTGTATTATTTTTGACAAATGAAGAGTGAAAGTTATAAATTTTAGTGACCCAAAGTCAAAAAAATAAGAAATACTGTTGAGTAAAATTCATTAACTCCCCAATTAAGGTAATTTCAGGAAAATCCAGGGAGAAGAGATTTAATTATTTCAGTCACTTCTACCAGCTCAGTATTTTTAAGCTATGAATTTTGTTTTCTCAAATTAAAAAAAAAAATACCTTTACGTGGTTTCCTTTTTCCTTTTTCTACATTAACGGGAGTGGATTTATTTCTCCTTTAAATGTGGAGGCTTCGCTGAGAGGGAGAAGGCAGAGTTCACCCGGAAGTAGTCTCTGTGGCCAGGAATGTTCACTCTGTGTGATGAGCCATCTGTTCCCTGCCCATGGGCAGATGTTGATGTTCAGTTAATCAAAGGTAATGCAACAGGATTAAAGTGTGAGATGGCCTGAACCCATTCCGGAAGCTTTGTGTCAAATTGAAACCTTTAATCAGATCCATCTTGACGGTCAGCTAGACTGTTTGATCCGATGAATTTGTATCACATTAGTAACTAATGCCAATGAACATATTCTGTTTTCATCGTAGGAGAAAAAAAATAAAAATATGTTTGCACAAAGTATTTGAGTCAAGAGAATCGGCATGCTATTTTCTGCATGATTCAGAGAGCTATGTTGTAGAAAGCTAGCATATTTTAATGAAGGATTTAATAAGTTAGAAACATTGCATTGAAAGACTTTATAAAAACTGGTCTATTTAAAGATACTACGCACCTATTAATTAGACTAAATTAGATTTCTTTGAGAAAGATGAATTCAGGTTGTTCCATTATTTCTTAAGTTTGAATAAGATTTTGTTTGCATGTCACTGAAGTGGAATAGCTTTTTCGTAAGTCAGAGTTATAAAATATTTTAAAATAAATTCCTTGGATTTTTTGTTGTTTTTTGGGGGAGATTATTTGTTTGTTGGTTGGTTGGTCTTTTGAGAAAGGGTTTCTCTGCATTGCCCTGGCTGTCCAGGAGCTCGCTCTTATAGAGAACTTACACAAATCGGCCTGCCTCTGCCTCCAAGTGCTGGCATTAAAGGTGTGCACCACCTCTGCTGGGCTTGTAAATTCTCTGTTTTAAAATAGTCATTGTTTTCTAGTTCTCACAGTTTGCCTGCAAATTTCATGATTTCCTTTTTTTTTAATTGCTGAGTAGTATTCCATTGTGTAAATGTACCACAATCTCTGCCTACATTCTTCCACTAAGGGACATCTGGGTTGTTTCCAGGTTCTGGCTATTATGAATAAAGCTGCTATGAACATAGTTGAGCAAATGCCCTTGTTGTATACATGAGCATATTTTGGATATATGCCTAGGAGTGGTATAGCTGGATCTTGAGGAAGCGCTATTCCTAATTGTCTGAGAAAGCACCAGATTGATTTCCAAAGTGGTTGTACAAGTTTGCACTCCCACCAGCAGTGGAGGAGGGTTCCCCTTTCTCCACATCCTCTTTAGCATGTGTTGTCACTTGAGTTTTTAATCTTAGCCATTCTGATGAGTGTAAGGTGAAATCTCAGGATAGTTTTGATTTGCATTTCCCTGATGACTAAGGACGTTGAGCATTTCTTTAAGTGTTTCTCTGCCATTTGATATTCCTCTATTGAAAATTCTCTGTTTAGCTCTGTAACCCATTTTTTTAATTGGATTACTTCATTTGCTGGTGTTTAACTTTTTGAGTTACTTATATATTCTGGATATTAGCCCTTTGTCAGATATAGGGTTGGTGAAGATCCTTTTTCAGTCTGTAGAAAAGATCATCCTGAGTGAGGTATCCCAGGAGCAGAAAGACACACATATACTCACTTATAAGTGGATATTAGTCGTATAATATAGGATAAATATACTAAAATCTATACTCCTAAAGAAGCTAAACAACAAGGAGGACCCTAGGAAAGTTCCTAAATCCTCACTCAGAAATCAAATGGGATAGACATTGGAAGCAGGAGAAAACAGGGAACAGGACAGGAGCCTACCAAAGAGGGTGTCTGAAAGACTCTATCCAGCAGGGTATCCAAGCAGATGCTGAGAGTCATAGCCAAACTTTGGGCAGAGTGCAGGGAATCTTATGAAAGAAGGGATATAGAAATACCTGGAGGAGACAGGAGCTCCACAAGGAGACCAATAGAAGCAAATAATCTGGGCCCAGGGGTCTATGTAAAGACCAAGGACCATGCATGGAGATAACCTATACCCCTTGCTCAGATGTAGCTCATGGTAGCTCAGCTTCCAATAGTAAAGGGAACAGGAACTGTCTCTGACATGAACTCAGTGGCTGGCTCTTTGATCACCTCCCCCTGAGTTGGGGTGGATCAGCTGTACCAGGCCACAGAGGAGGACAATGCAGCCAGTCCTGATAAGACCTGATAGGCTAGGGTCAGATGGAAGGGGAGGAGGACCTCCTCTATCAGTGGGCTGGGGAAGGGGCATGGGAGAAGAGGGACAAGGGTGGGATTGGGAGGGGACGAGGGACGGTGCTACAGCTGGGATACATGTTTATTCTCACATAGTGTCAACTCTGGTCTCTAAGCAACAGGTTAATAGTGACATGTTTTATTCGTTGCTTGGAATTTATAAGTGGTACATATAATCTAGACTCTTGGTCTTATGAAATGTACAGGAAACCACAAATTCTTGGAGATCATTCTTCAAGCTGTACTTTATTAATGAAAACTTTATGCTCTAAAGCAAGGCTGATTACATTTCTTATTTCTACTTAAGGTATCTAATTTACAGTTATTTACTTACTCTTATGATATCTGTTTCTGACTCAGCCTCAGAAACAGGTACTGATAACGCATGGTAAAATTTACATTGTGCCGAAACATACTGGCTATTGTCTTTTCAGCGTTAAATATACCATATTAAAATGAAGTGACTGGAGAATATATCTAAATTTAGAAGCAACTGACATTAATGTAAACAATATTGTTTTCTCATATATGAGGGTAAATATTCCAATTACAATAGAAAGTCCACAATGAAGGAAGGACTATTTTGTGACTTGTCTATTTCGAACATAAGAATGGGGGAGGGGAACTCTTGTCGGGCACATTTGTGAAATGAGTTCTATTTCATAATGTTTCGTTCTTGTTAATATTTAAAATTTCAAATCCAGTATTTTAAGCAACATTAGTTAGAATGATAAAAGTAAAATTACGCATATATTTGAAGGAGCACTTAAATAGATTTCTGATGAAGGCCCTAATCAAGCACCATGCTTGCGTTTATGCCTAGAAAATGACTGTGTCGTTACATTTAATCTCTGCAGTGATCCACTGAACGATATGTGTTTGTAATGTACATACAGATTCAAAGCGATGGACATTTACACGTTCACCACTGTGGACTTGGAAGGAAACACAACATCCTATTTTTTATAAAGCTAGCCTCCAGTTAATCCGCACAAGAGAAACAATCAAGGTCAGCCAGGATTCCTGTGTCCTGCTGCGCAGGGGTCTCTTGGGGAAGGGGAAAATCGTATCTCAGTTTCCAAGCCCACTGGGTTCTTGGCATCTCTGCTTAGGAGTCACATGGGCTTCTGATAAATTTTGAATGCAGTGTGTTTGAGCGTGAGGCAGACGTCTCTCCATCCTGGAGGAGCAGGACTGATAGCCACAAACCCTTCCCCAGAGGATGCTGAAGAATTGTCAGATGACCTTTCGTGGCATCTCCCTGCTTTTGTTCATGCTGGTGTTTCAGCAGCTGGATCACTGAAAAGGTCATGTTGTCTAATGTGGCGTGGAAATGCCCTTGACAGTTG
Source organism: Psammomys obesus (assembly GCF_907164565.1). Taxonomy (NCBI): domain Eukaryota; kingdom Metazoa; phylum Chordata; class Mammalia; order Rodentia; family Muridae; genus Psammomys; species Psammomys obesus. The sequence goes on along the minus strand of NW_026593286.1, from coordinate 33,997,939 downwards.
TAGGTAGAGTGAGGGATGCCAGAGGAGAGCAGTAAGACTGATGAGAGAAGCAAGCCCTTGGAAGGCAGTTAGAGGAGCGCGTGTCGACTTGACGGGAAATTGAACTGAGAATAGAAGAGCAGTAGCTCAGGGAGGTTTCCCAGTAAACAACTGCAGGCTTTGTGTCCTGATGCTGAGGAGAGACAGAAATGCCAGGGATCGATGGAAAATGGAATAAACTGATGTCTGGAGACTGGGAGTTTCTAAAGCCATTATTTGCCTGGTTTCCTCTAGCCCTGTCCCCTCATGTCTATACAATTTAATTTTCTTAGTAAAAAATAATTTTTAAATCCCAACAAGGGTGACAGATGTTTGTTCAATGTGTGAGAACTGCTGGGCAAATGAAAATTTGGTGACTTTTGGCTGATCTTACTAATTTTGTTTTTCAAATATGTTAGAGAAATGAGGGGCTCTAGAGAAGGTTCAAGGATACTGCTTTGCTTCCCCTGTGTCAGTGATTAAGTGTTCAAAGAGTATTCAAATATTTAATAAATTATGTATTCCAGATGTAGATCGTAGTGCACCATTCTTTAACTTGTTGCTCAGCAGTTATTTTGGCCTTCCTTAGTTTTGTCATTACAATTCCCTTATCTTGTTTTTTTGTTTTCTTTCTATTTTTGTTGTTGTTAAACATTTCAACCATTATCTTTCCGCATCTGTGAAAAGCATGATCTAGGAGACAACAAAGAAACCTCATGTCTCAAACATGGAAATGATGGCATGTAACTGATTTTGCCATTCCAGTCATCTTAGGGGACATTAAAAAAAAATGTCTTCTTTTTTTTTTTTTTTTTTTTGTTTTTTAGAGGACAAACCACTGCATAGCACTTAGCACATTGTAGACACAGAGGGAACTTGGTGAAAATAAAGATCAGATTTTAGATAACACAAGGTACACAGGATAGGAGTCATCTTTGCAGGGGAGTCACCCCTAGATAGAAGCACACCAAAGAAGAGCCTGAGTTAACCACTCTGCGTGTCCTCTCTCAATGACTTCAGGGTAGCATGAGGGATGCTTGTTCTTCTTAACAAATAAAGTCCCAAGAAACTATGCTGGAATGGACTTGCTGTACACCATCTCCTCAGCTTTGTCTCTGAGACAAAGTGGGGTTCCTTTCAAAAGAGAAGAATCATTCAAGAGACTAAGCGCAAACCTCAGTCACCAGCTCCAAGTATTTTAGTTTGCAGAAAGCACCTCATTGACTGAGCTCTGTATTTTATTTCGGGTTCATCCCTGTTTCTTGAGATGTTTCTGGGTGGTCAGTGGATTTCATGAAATGGATGTTATTTAATAATGAAATGTGGGCCTCAACCTGGCCATAGAACTTAATTTGGATGGAAGAGAGCCATCGGGGGAAGCTCATGGTTCATGGACCCTGAGCCAAACTCTAGCTTCCTGACACTGGTGAGTAACCGGGGCTTATTGCCACTGCGCATGGCTGTTAGCAGTGACCCATGTGTCAGCCACACACAACTCTGCCTTAAGCGATTAGAGTTTGAATGGAAAAATAACTCTGGGAGTTTTAACGTGGAAGTCGCGGTGTAATCTAGGGCTGCAACCTCCCTTTGGCTGGAATGTGAAGGCAACAGGGTGGGTATGACCGTGCTCGCTTCCCTCACCTTTGCAGTGTTGTGTAAAGTTAGGCATCGTATGAGAGAACTAAGGTTTTTCTTGACTGTTTGCCAAACGTTTATGTGTAGTTGGGTGGATGAGGGAAAACGTGTGCTTGAGAACTGAATTCCACTGGATGATAACCAGAGTGGAAACAAACAAACAAACCAGTCTCTGCTCTGCTCTGTTTCTGCCTGTTGCTCTAGCCTCATTTGGGGCCAGTCTAACCTTCCGTATTGCACTGCTGCGTCCTGGCCCCTGGCCCCACAACAAGACTGGATGCTGGATGACTGCTTTTCTCTCCCCAGTTCTCAGTCTCAGCAGTTCTCATGGCTGCAGTTTGGTCTTCAATATTCTGAATGGAGCATAAAAATCTTTTCTTGTTAAAGTTCACAGGAACGTGTTATCTGCAGAGTCCAGGGAACTATCATAGGTCTGAATTTACAGCCCTCTCTGCTGTGGCCTCTGTGAGAGCTCTTACATCTGTTTTCTTCCTCCCCCCTCATCTTGTTATTCTTCCTCTGTTTCCTCCTCCTTCCCATCCTCCTCATCATCATCATTTTACATCTCTTTCTTTATTCAGCTTCTAAATTTGAATGACCCTATGGGCTTAGCTCATATTTCAATGTTATTAGTGTATGGCATTTAATCTTTTCAGCTGTAACTCCCAGCTCCAAAGCTTATTTGACTACCAGCTCCCGGAGCTATCTTTCCTTTGGAAATGTTTGTGTAGGCCATCCACAGTCATCTAAAATCCAAACTAGCCCACAGTAAATACTTTCTCTTTGATGCTACCACCCTTGTATCCCATAATCCACGCAGTGGTACTTATGTTTACTTCTCATTGAAGCTAGGAACCTACAAATCGTCCTACATCAATAACACTTCTTGTTATTTTTCCTGTTGTTTCTTAGAAAAGCTTCATTGCAGTTATCTATTTATGTGTGTGGGGGAAGGCATGCATGTATCATGCATGACACATGTGTGGAGGTCAGAGGACAACTTGCATGAGTCAATTCTCTCCTTCCACCATGGGGGGCCCAGGGATCAAACTCAGTTCTTTAAGCTTGATGGTAACTACGGTGTCTCTTGCCTCAGTACAGTTTTCCCCTAAAGATATTTTATTGAAATCATGTTTTCATGACCAAGATTTAAAACTGTGATCCACCAAATAGACTTTTTTTTTTTTTGTGGGACTTATCAGTGCATTGGGAAGGAAAGTTATTTTCCTGTTATGTTCCTGCATATTAATGTTGTTAGATGGAAAACAAGAAAGTAAATGTCAGTGGGAATTTGAAGAAGCAGTTTTTATTAATTTAGCTTATATGAACTCCCTCCTGTCCTGTTTCCAATCTTAATTTAATGAAATATGTTTAAAGAGCTTCAATTCTTTTACTGTTGTATAAGCAGGATTCTCATTTAATTATGTTTGGTTTTCTTTTCTTTACCATAAATTAAAAAAATGTAGAAAACAATGAAAAACAATATCTCACTATTTATCATAGCATTAAAAATTATTTCTAGATTAAAAATTAGTGCTGATACCATGAGATTATGTGGAGTTTTTTAAAAATGATACGAATGTACTATGAATAGTGTGTTAGGTTAAAAAAATGCATTGTTTTATCTAAAGGTTGGAATATTTATTGCATGCTACAGGGACCTAAGGATCTTCTGGTGCTGGTGGCTAAATCCTTTATCAGTTAGTGTTTTTATTTACAAAGACTGTAGTTCCAAAACATGAAGCAATGCATAGAGCCCTTCAGGGACCATATTAACCCATCTTGGCCTATTTGTTTTATTGTTTAGCTTGTTTAAATGCGATTGCTTCACAGAAAGCGATCATTTAGACTTAAGTGAGAGTTTCAGGACATTGAAGGAATTATGCTAAGGATCTGAGTCTTATGTTCTCCTAGACTTGGAGGCCAGCTTTTGACTTAGGGACAAAACCACCACAATGTGCTATTTTATCCTGGTGGACTTCATCCCTTTGTCTTTCTTCATAGGGAGGAAAGTTAGCTTTGGGAAGAACTAAAATCTACTTTCTTTACCAGAATCTCTTAGTTACACGTTCTGGGTGTTGGAGTCTTTTCCATCATCTCATTGGGTGGAAGCTGGAAAGAGCACACCTAGACTGAGATCAAACCTGGCTCTTCGTGGGATCTGCCCAAGTGCGAGTAGGGCTGGTCTCCACAATATACAGATAACTGCAAACTCCGCTCATTATGTAACAGCTGCTTGGAGTTTCTATCTGAGTCCTACAACCAACACTAATGTTTATCAGGCTATTTACCGTAATTTACCGTCCAGGACCTTATCTGCCACTGTGTTGCATTGAATACAGGTATGGGGTATAGAGCACTTGTCCAGAAGGTCATGTGAGTCAAGTGGCTCCAAAAGAGACTGTCCAGCAAGATGATGTCCCCACTGCTTCTCCCAGCCTGCCCCTGCAAGAACATTGCAGTAACAGTCTGAGGACCGCTGTCCAGGGCCAGCCATTTTCTTTTTCTATGGCAGAACTAGAGGAATACAGCATCCTGAATCTTTTCCAGCATATTTTAATATAAATAACCTTGGCTCTAGCCATCAGTAGACATGCTAATTACTTGTTCACACATGCATGGCTGGTTTCTGGCTCGCTTGGAGACTTATAATAACTGGATTTTATCTTTTGTGGAATGACAACATGAGAGTCACATTTTTTTTTTCAGATCCCACATTTTGAGGCACTTTGGGATATATTTTATAATTACATGTGAGTTTCAAGTCCTGGCAAGAACCTAGCATCCTAGAGCAGGTAGATTCTTTTATAGACTTGGTAGAAAACATTCTTCCCTTGAAATCTCGTCTTACTAGTGGCATAGTAAGCTTACTCTAAGGAGCTCTCATTACAAAGAAGAGAGGCTCACATAGGAAGCCGTCCTGGCAGTGGCGGATGGTTCTCGCAGAGAAGTGTCTGAAGTCGGGAGAGGAGCGGTAGATCACAGAGAGGCTACTGCAGTTGCACACAGGGCCAAGGAAGCAAATGTGCACTTAGAGGGACGCTGGTTCCCCATTTTCAGTTTCCTGGGAACTGTTGTAGGTTCTGTGACTCTGCTGACAACAATTTCATCTGGAATATGATCTCAAATAAAGTTGTTTTTTTTTTTTTTATGTGAAGCTCTTATTAGTATAAAAGTCTAGGCAAATGGTTACCTTGAAAGCCGAATCACACTCTAATTTGCTCCACAATCCAGTTTTCCTCTCTATTTTACTTGGTAGATTAATCTCAGCTAGCAGTGTCATTAAGTTCCTACTTGGATGGGGTGGAAAAATACACACAAGTGTCCGGTATTTCTGAGCCTGTGGGCTGTGATGAGCTTAAAAGTGTTCTGGTGGAGCATATGTGTTGAAACAGCTGAAGATTCATCATTGTTTTTTTAACTTAAATATGGAGGAAATTGACCACTCTGGGATAATTAAAAATAGCAACTCTCTGGGAAAGAACAGCCAAGTTGTCAAATGCCACAGAACCAAGGGGCAGTGTTCTGTAACACAAATTGGGTAATTTATATCTGTGTCACTTGAAGATCTGATATGTAGTTTAGTCAATGAATCATCCCAACGGTATACTATAACTAAAGTGAAATTTATTTTCCTTTTGCCTGCAGAGGTTTAGCCAGTTAAATAATAAATCATTCTGCCTTTGCTGAATATAGGATAAACAGGCTGATGCGGGCTGGATGGATTAGATGATGCCATTGCCCCAGAGAACAGAGTCTAAAAAGATGCCAGCAATGAGACAGCCCAGATTGCCTTGGTTTTACTTTCCAGTGTTGAAAGTGATGATATCATTTGGATGTTTAAAAATATTTCAACTTACTATTGAAGGTTTCTCTTAAATATTTAAGAGTCAGGAATGAGTTAACGTCTTGCTAACTCCCAGTATTCCAGCCGACATCTATAGATGGCCTTATAGGCACAGGGAATAGAGACAATCTTCCTTTCAGAAGAAAACCTTTGTGAGGACTTATCATTTACAAACCAAAATGGGCATGAGTTTTTCTCTTTTGAGTGTCATGATAACACGGAACAGTAACATAAAGATTATGCATTCAAATCTTACCTGAGAAGTGGAAATTAAGATTCAGAGATGTTAAGTGGCTTATCCCAGATAACATACCTAGTGACTTGAATAAAGGAAATTAAGGACTACTTACTTTTGCCTCGAGGACACTGTCCTTTGAAGCATTCATACTCCGTCGCTGGCGTGCTTATGAGATCTAGCACTCTAAGCATATTACAGATGCAGTTTAGGAATATGCTCTGGGGGGAATAGTTTGAATCAGTAATGCAGCCGAGAACTGGTTTAAACTTCATTAAAATGAAGACTTACCCAGTTTTAAGTGGAAGAGGTCAGGTGCTCGGTGTAAATGAGTTGGCAGCAACAAAGAGAGCAGACAGTCCAACACAAAGATGAAATCCATCTTCTAGAATTATGATATTCATCGGCCCGGACATGTGCTTTAGGAGGGACTGTAAGCGAGAAGGGCTGCAATGGGAAGAGCCACAGGACCCATGTGCCCTGCTGAGCACGGTCCATCCGGTGGATGCTGTCTGGTGTGCTGGGCTTTGTTCTGAATATTTATCTTAACTTGGAGTGCACACGTGCATCTGTGAAATGAGTTTCCTTTGGAGCCTAAGGATATCACTCCTCTCCATAATGTATCTTCTGAAACAGTGAAAAGGTAAATGTCAGGCTGGCTTCTGCCCTGTAACCAGACTGTCTGAACGGAGTTCGAGAGCCTCCTAGAGCGTTACTGACTTTAGGTCTCCTAAAGGAGATTGATCAGACTTTTCTGATTATTTTATAGGATCCTTCAAACCAAAAATGTGGTGGGAGGAAGAAAACAGTGTCCTTCAGCAGCATGCCGTCAGAGAAGAAGATCAGCAGCGCCAGCGACTGCATCAGCTTCATGCAGGCTGGCTGCGAGCTGAAGAAAGTACGACCGAACTCCCGCATCTACAACCGGTTCTTCACCCTAGATGCAGACCTCCAGGCTCTCCGCTGGGAACCATCCAAGAAAGACCTTGACAAAGCCAAGCTGGACATTTCCGCCATCAAAGAGATCCGGCTGGGCAAGAACACAGAGACATTCAGAAACAATGGGCTCGCCGACCAGATCTGTGAAGACTGCGCCTTCTCCATCCTCCACGGGGAAAACTACGAGTCTCTGGACCTGGTTGCCAATTCAGCAGATGTGGCAAACATCTGGGTGTCGGGGTTGCGGTACTTGGTCTCACGTAGTAAACAACCACTTGATTTTATGGAGGGTAACCAGAACACACCACGGCTCATGTGGCTAAAAACGGTGTTTGAGGCCGCAGATGTTGATGGGAATGGGATTATGTTAGAAGACACTTCCGTGGAGTTAATAAAACAACTCAACCCTACCCTGAAGGAATCTAAGATCAGGTTAAAGTTTAAAGAAATCCAGAAGAGCAAAGAAAAACTAACCACCCGGGTGACAGAGGAGGAATTTTGTGAAGCTTTCTGTGAACTCTGTACCAGGCCAGAAGTGTATTTCTTACTTGTCCAGATATCTAAGAACAAGGAATATCTGGATGCCAATGACCTCATGCTCTTCTTAGAAGCTGAGCAAGGGGTTACCCACATCACTGAGGATATGTGCTTAGATATCATCAGGAGGTATGAGTTTTCCGAAGAGGGCCGTCAGAAAGGGTTTCTTGCCATTGATGGTTTTACCCAGTATTTACTGTCTCCAGAATGTGACATTTTTGATCCAGAGCAAAAGAAGGTTGCCCAAGACATGACCCAGCCCTTATCCCACTACTATATCAATGCGTCTCATAATACCTACCTGATAGAAGACCAGTTCAGGGGACCAGCTGATATCAATGGGTATGTGAGGGCTTTGAAAATGGGCTGTCGAAGCATTGAGCTCGATGTGAGTGATGGTTCGGATAATGAGCCCATCCTTTGTAACAGAAACAACATGGCCACACATCTTTCCTTTCGAAGCGTTCTAGAGGTCATCAATAAGTTTGCCTTTGTTGCTTCAGAATACCCGCTCATCCTCTGCTTGGGGAATCACTGTTCTCTACCTCAGCAGACAGTCATGGCTCAGCAGATGAAAAAGGTGTTTGGCAATAAACTCTATACAGAAGCGCCTTTGTCATCTGAATCCTACCTCCCATCACCCGAAAAACTAAAGAACATGATCATTGTAAAAGGAAAGAAACTGCCTTCAGAGTCAGATCTGCTAGAGGGAGAAGTAACTGATGAGGATGAAGAAGCTGAGATGTCTCGGAGGATGTCAGGGGATTACAACGGTGAGCAGAAACATATCTGGCTCTGCCGAGAGCTCTCTGACTTGGTATCCATCTGCAAATCTGTTCAGTACAGGGATTTTGAACTGTCTATGAAAACCCAAAACTACTGGGAAATTTGTTCATTTAGTGAAACAGAGGCCAGCCGAATTGCAAATGAATACCCGGAGGATTTCGTCAATTACAACAAGAAGTTCTTATCAAGGATCTACCCTAGTGCCATGCGGATAGATTCCAGTAATTTGAACCCACAGGACTTCTGGAATTGTGGCTGTCAAATTGTGGCAATGAATTTTCAAACTCCTGGTCCAATGATGGACCTCCACACCGGCTGGTTTCTTCAGAACGGGGGATGTGGCTATGTCCTGAGGCCATCTATCATGCGAGATGAGGTTTCATACTTCAGCGCAAATACAAAGGGCATTGTGCCTGGGGTGTCTCCCCTGGTCCTTCACATCAAGATCATCAGCGGTCAGAACTTCCCGAAGCCCAAGGGGGCGTGTGCCAAAGGGGATGTCATAGACCCCTATGTTTGTGTGGAGATTCATGGGATTCCGGCTGACTGCTCCGAGCAAAGAACTAAAACTGTGCAACAGAACAGTGATAATCCCATTTTTGATGAAACTTTCGAGTTCCAGGTCAACCTTCCTGAGCTGACCATGGTCCGGTTTGTTGTTCTGGATGATGATTACATCGGTGATGAGTTCATCGGGCAGTACACGATACCGTTTGAATGTCTGCAGCCCGGGTACCGGCATGTCCCCCTGCGCTCCTTTGTGGGGGACGTCATGGAGCACGTGACCCTTTTTGTCCACATAGCAATAACCAATAGAAGTGGAGGAGGGAAGGCGCAGAAGCGTAGCCTCTCTGTGAGAATGGGGAAGAAAGTTCGAGAATACACCATGCTCAGGAATATCGGTCTGAAGACCATAGATGATGTCTTCAAAATCGCGGTTCATCCCTTACGAGAAGCCATAGACATGAGAGAGAACATGCAGGTAGGCAGACAGCCCCTCCTGCTCTCCCTGCCCGTTACCCACGCCCACTTACATGAGTGACGGCCGTGGTTCTCTAATGGTTGGTTCGAGTGACTGCTGTGGTTCTCTAAAGGTTGGTTTGCACATGTTCAGAAATATTGTGTGGTCCCAGGCACCGCTACATCCTGCTCCCTGTCACCTGTGAGAAAGCAGGTTGGTTTCTAATTGTGAATGCGAGGTTGAGTTTGGCCAGGTAATGGTGCAAAATGTATAGCAAAATGCTGGGTATCTTTCCCACATGTTTAGCTTGTAATAACTAATTAACAGGAATATGTACATGGACAATGTGGAAAACGTGAAATATAAAACATGTGAGTAAGAGCTGGGGACGTGGCTCAAAAGGTAAGAGCACTGGCTATGCAAGGGTGAGGAGCTAGGTTTGAATACCTGGCATCCGTATAAAAAGTGTGGCTAAATGTGTCTGTAACCTCCTGTTTAGTGTGAGCAGAGACAGGAAGTTCTCTGGGGCTTGTTGGCCACTAGCCTAGCTCCAGGTTCAATGAGAAACCCTGCCTCAAAGAAGTAAGATGGAAAATGATGGATGGATCAGGTACCCTGCATTCTCCTCTGGTCTCTTTGTGAGACAGGCATATCTACATGACATGAACACACACACACACACACACACACAAACACACACACACCCCTCATGTGGGTGGTGTATAAAATACATACCCAGACATATGCATGTGATTTCAAAGCACATATGTAAAATACTTACAGATGTGAATATAGAAGAGAATTTGAAGTCATACATTATAAAAGTCATGCCTAGTATACTTTTAGTTATGTAAGCATGTACCAAGAAGTTATTGCCCACAAGAGAAAACACAGCTAACCAAACAAAACTTGCACTTAAATTAGAACCAACATGTATTTACCTTTCTCCTAGAAAGGTGGTTTAATTGAAGGAACGTGAATTCTTGGATGAATCTGTCCCTGTGTGGTCCTGGTTTCTGATCATCAGTTTTCTCTGCATAAGGCAAGACCATGAGACTTCTACTGCAGGACTGCTGTGAGAACTGAGTGAGAGCAAATAGCAGCTGCCCAGCTTTGACCTGGAGGAGCCCACAGTGCCCTTCCCTTCCTTGTGATGCATAATCAGACATGATTGCAAACTTCTTTTCACACTACTTAACATAGTTAATTGAGGATAGCATTTTTGAGGCCTGAACAGACAAGTATTCACTAAGGTCTTGTATAGAAAACTGAGAATAAATCAGTTACTTCATTCTGCTAGCTAGAGTGTTTATAAGAATACTCACCCACCCAGAAGCTCTGCCCTCAGGAGAACAGATACATTAGAAAACGTAATTTCTCAAATCTTGCAGTTAATAAACATCAAAGTTAGACTTTAAATCCCAGAATGCCTGATGCCAAAATCCGTTATAATTCATGTAAAGCAGAACCACCAAGCTGTGACTTAGTGAAATTATTAACTCATAGAGAAGTTCTTCAGATATCCAATGCTGGAAAATAGTGTGATATGAAAACTCACCTATGAATACCTGCAGTCAGAGTGTTCATGTATTTGGTTCAGGATAGGCTGCTTAACCACTTCGTTAAAATGAGCCCCTGACTGTGCTATTATCTTCTATCTCTTATGTAAATATGACTTTATTGAAAAGCCCTAGATGAGACCAGCTACAAGCAATTTCTGAACCTAACTTTATTAGAGGTCAGCTCTATGTGTTACTATGTAATTCTTGAAATACAACCTTTTGATCATATTTTTAGACTCTCTTGAGAAGAGTATTTTGCTGGGGTTATGACTCAGCCAGGAAATCACTTGGGGTGGAGCTCAGATCCCCCAGAAGAACCCGCTTAGAAGATGTGTGGAGACCTCCCATGAGTACAGTGTATGCCTGAGGCCAAGGACCACTGGAGCAGGACAGGGAGCTGCATTACCAAAACCCATGATTTCTGGATCTAGTGAGAGAGCCCGCCTCAATATATAAAGGGTGATCGAAGAAGACACCCAGGGCTCCGCATGTATGCCCATACACACGTGCCCACAGATAGAAACACACACATACACACACACACGAACACACACACACACACACGTGCGCGTATGCATGCCGCATACACATACTCAAAAATAAAAGCTGTTCATGAGGATTTTTCAAGCAGCGTTAATAATTAATGGTATTCTAACAAAGTAGTTTGGATAAAGAATTGTTTGGAGAGCAATCTGAAAGAGACAAAACTACTGTGATAATTAATGCATTCATGAGACATTCAGTAGATTAGATGCTGCTCATTATTAATAAATGTAAAACACACAATTTCTATTCCAAGTTATTACTTGAGCCTCAGGTTGAGCACATTAATAAGAGTCCCAGAGTGCCCAAAATGTGTCACTGTCTTATTAAGAAAAAGAAACTAAAAAAAATCACTTCCCATGGTATAACTTAACCAAGAGTGAGGCCAGGCTTGAATCAGCTCCTCCTTTCTCCCTTTGTCTTCTGTCATTTCTCTGTTGTCTGACTTTTGCCTGTCTGTCTTGTGAATCTTTCTTTCTATGTGTGTCTGTTCCTGTGTGTCCACAACAAAGAGCTTTTGCTGGTGTGGACTGAATAGCACTGAGAGCATCACATGGGTAAGGATGGGACACTTAACAGAAAGCTTTGGTTAGGGACTTACAAGGGATCAAGTCACATACTCCATCTGACCCCAGCTGACCCAGGTCGCAAACAAACAAAGGCAAAATCCATAGGTTGTCTTCAACATTTATGGCAGATACTTATTTTATAATGTTGTTCTCAATCTACTTGCCATTTCCTGCATTTATTACCATAACATACGTACACACATGTGTTACTCTTGGGTCAGGGGCATGGAAGAGAAGACAGTTTCGGATTAAGCTATTAATTAGCTTAGGTCATGAAAGGTGATTTTCTGGGAAATCCACAGCAAATAAGATTGGTCATCACATTTCTCTCTTAATGACAGGGTACACAGTAGGATATCGGTTTTAAGTGACCTCAGGGCTTGTTACTAACTGGCTCTGCAGCACAGCCAAAGTTCCAATCTCTTTGAATATGAGACATTTTCTTAACGTTATAGTGCCTCGATTTTGTTAAAGATTGTAACATTAATGAATAAGATGCTCATCCAGGCCCCTTTCTCTGTGTGGCACGCATCTCTGGTGGGGCCGCAAGGCAATATTGCTTGGTCAAATGGAGCCCGGTGAGCACTGTCTTGAGATGCTAAGGGACATGGCAGTGCCATGATGTGTTTTTTTTTTTTCTGATCTGCATGATGAAATTCGAATCAAGTATTCATGTCTAGGCACTGCTGGTGTGTGTGTGTGTGTGTGTGTGTGTGTGTATCCCAGTTGAGCAGCATCTACTTTGTTTCTGATGGCCGTCTGCGGTCAGGCTGTGAGGCAGCTGTGTCTCACCTGTGCACCTGTCCCAGCAGATCGGCTTGCCTGTCATCCAGGCGGCACTGTAAAGTCTCTGAGGGTATGACTTGGTGAGTTCACATGGGTGTAAACTGGGGCGCAGTTCCATGTGGTCAGACATGTGACTCCATGTTTTCTCCTCGTAGAACGCCATAGTGTCTGTTAAGGAGCTGTGTGGACTCCCGCCCATCGCCAGTCTGAAACAGTGCCTGCTAACCCTGTCCTCTCGTCTCATCACCAGTGACAGTCTTCCCTCCGTGTCTCTAGTGATGAAGGACAGCTTTCCTTACCTGGAGCCTCTGGGGGCCATTCCAGACGTGCAAAAGAGGATGCTAGCTGCCTATGACCTGGTAAGCGGCTGCAACTCCCCGTTTCTTCTCTCTGTGTGTAGAAATCTCTAAAAGCAGACCTTCTTGAGTGGGTTTCCAATGCCTAGAACATGGCGGCCGCCTGTCAGATGTGTTTGGAGGTAGCAGCCAGAGCTTGCCACTCGGAATGTGTCAAGGCCCAGGGAGACCTCTGGGGACTTGGCAGATGGAACAATCTCTGCTTTGACAAAGAGTGACTTCTCCAGTCCTCAGAAGCATGCCTCCTTTTCTTCTGAACGATGGCTCCTGACAGAGAGAGTCAGGTCTCGGTGCTGCTCGGTGATGGCTGAGACAGGGAGATGGTCTGTAAACATTTCTAAGCTAATGATGCTCCCTGATCTTATTCTGACTATATAATAGAATTTATGTACTGATTAGATTTGGGAATAACTTTATTTTTGTGTTACATGCTGTAAACAAAATTAGAGAGCAAATGACAAAATGTATAACCTACCCAATTAGGAATAAATAAATATATTCCACTAGAAGAAACTCTAGGAACCAGTAGGAATAGAAAGATGTAGGAACTTCTTATATCAATCAAGATTGTATTCTCCTACATGTGATATATGACATTTCAGAGATAAAATTTAAATATATATATATTTTAAAAAGCAACCTAATTATGGCTTAAAATGCAAACTTTTATTCAGAAATTTAGACAGCAGTTATCTGTGGATGCTTTTGCCAAGTTCTTAGGTGCCCAGACTCTTTCTAATTGTTCTTTTTTCTATTTCTAGAATTTAGCCCTTATCTTCAAGGTCCACAATGGCTGCCTACACTCTACTTGTAACATTTGCAGTCCAGCCATCAGGAATGATGGAGAGGACATGTCTTCCTTCATGTAGGATATTATTTTCTGAAACTACAGACAAGAAAAATATTACTTTCCTTCCTGTTCATCAGCCTGGAGCTAATAGATGGCCACAGTTAATTGCAAAACACAATGTAAAATGTGTTTCAAGGGGGCTAGAAGTTGTCTCCTCTGTTACTGAGAATGGATGTCAGAGGACAGCATAGATCCTGCTGCAGAAGTTGACAGGCAATCCCTATTGCTTAAAAACAAACAAAAACTATCAATGAAATATACGACACATTTATCTTTAAGACAAGTTCTAATTAGATAAGCTAATATATTAAATTAAGCATGATGGTATACCCTTACAGACTCAGCTACTCCAGCAAGACAGTTGTTTGAGCCCAAAAGACCAAGGCCAATCTAGTCCGGATAAGATAACAAGACCCATGTCTTAATAGTCATGTAACAAGATATCCCCCCTTTTATGAAATCATCAGCTATGCCTTGTGCTTTTAAACACGGTGCTTCTATTCAGGAATTTAAGAAGACAGTGGTCTGGGGAGATAGCTCAGTAGGTAAAGTGTTTACTGTGCAAGCATGAAGACCTGAGTTTGAATCCCCAGTGCCCACATAAAATGCCACATGTGGCCAAACAATCGATAAGCACAGTGATGGGAAATGGAGGCAAGTAGATCCCTGGGCATTCTGACCTTACATTTAGCCAAAACAGTGAGCCTCAAGTTCAGTAAAAGGTATGCTCACACACCAAAATGTGATAGAGAGCAAGTGTAATCTGTGGTCCTTGCTTATATATGCGTTTACGCATGGGAATTTAAGAAGATAGATGCTTTGCTTTCTCTGCCTATAGTGCAAAAATAAATTGCTATATACATTGTTGGAGAAAAGTCGATAAAACTACTTGAAATGCTTGTTCATTTGATTTTTTTTTTAAAGTTTAACATTAGGGTTTATATGTGAAAAAATATTGGATTTTCATAATGTTGACATGGAGGGATTAGCTAAATTACAAATAGGAACCCAGGAACTGGAGAGGTGGCCCGGCAGTTCAGAGCTCTTGCTACTTCTGCGAAGGACACAGGTTCCATTCCCAGTTCCTCCATGCCAGCACACATCTGTTTGTAACTCCAGCTCAGGGGATCTCGCTTCCTCTTTTGGCCTCCACAGGCAACCACACACGTGGCATAATTTATGCAAATGTATAAATTGAAATAATATAATTTTTGAGAAGATAGGGATTCATCAAAGAAAACCCTTTGAAGCTGTCGAGATCGGTTGTTTAGAAGATCGTAGTGGTATGGAGGCTAATTCAATTTGTTCTGTGAGGCAGTCTGTTGTAATAAGATATGTGCTGGGAGATTTAAATTGCATTTGTATGTATATGCACACGCAATGCCAGGAAGACGTAAACAGTGATTACTTTTGTTTGTCACGAGTGAAATTATTGTCTTATTTCTTCTTTTCTATATGCTTCCTGTATTCACAAAATTCTTTCTAACAAACATGGTAAATTTTATAGTTAAATAGGCTGTCAGTGAAGAAAATCCTAATGTTTTACCATTAAGTATAGCTAGGAGAAACGCATCTGGTATAAACGTTTTCTAAATGAGATGGAAAAATATCTTCTGAATGCACTCTGCCCACAAACGCTTGTACGGAGCCCGCCTTTGCAGGGTGGGTAGGGCTCACCTATGGCCTGTGTCACAGTTTTTTGTGAAATCAATTTCAATCATGAAAGTGGGGATTGAAAGCTGTTCATTGAATAGGTATAATTGCCATCGAAGAGGTGAAATTAGGGTACTAGTTGCCATAGAGACAGACGGTAGACATCACTTACTCCCTTGTGAGCTCAGAAAGGAAAGTAATCTACTGTGAGGGCAGCCAGCAGTCAGAGCTGGCTCTGTATGAAGCAGAATGGCTCCCAGTGGTTGCCGGACAGTTTCTGCTTCCCATTGCAAGTGTCTGATGGCGTTTTTGTCCTTTCCGTTTTACCTATTAAATGCAAATCTGAATAGTAGCCTTTCTTTCATTTCTGTTATTATTATTATTATTATTATTATTATTATTATTATTATTATTATTATTATTATTCAGTTTAGAATTGTAGGCAGAGCCAGGTTTTAACAAAATCTGAAATAGTTTGCCATGAAAAGCAGAAATAGTTAAATGGAGTCCAGTTAAAATTCGCCATAGAAATGGCTTTTTATTTTGGTGGGAAATTGAGTGAAAATAACCTGCTCCAAATTGTGCAGCCAGCACACTACAGACATGATTGAAAACACTGTAATGTCTCTATTGGTTATTTCTTTTAACAGTGTAGGGGGTGAGGAGGGGATAGGCCTCTAATGCATTGACCTGAAAAAAGAAGCATCATTTTCACTTTGTAGGACTGTGGTGTTGTTGGGCATCTTTTCTGCTCCCAGTGTGTTTTTAAGAAGTTTGCTGAGATACTACACAGGCCCAGGGTAAGCGTGTGAAAACGTGGACTACATCACGTCCCAGTACTTCATCAGATTCTGCGGTGGCTGCAGAGTTAGGGTGCTCTGTGATCTAATGCCTCTACAGAGGTACTGCGACCCCCACTCTCATGCAGCAGCCATACTGGCTTTCTTCAGTAAGACTGAGTCTGTTCTGGTCTCCATTATGAACCCCAAGGGCATGTCTCTGAAATGCCCTTCCCTTGCCTGGAAAGTTGCATTTTACCCCCAAATTCTTAGCCATACAGTTCCCACGAGAGCAGTGACCTCACCTGCCACTCTCTCTCACAGGTGTTTCCCACCACACTGTTCAGAAGCATGAGCAGCAGTCTGCTTGAGCTTTTTTTTTCACTTTTTAAATTACATTTTTATTTTTTTTTACATTAATTACATTTTGTTCACATTGTATCCCAGCTGTAGGCCCTTCTCTCATTCCCCCCAATCCCACCCTGCTTCACTCCCTCATCTCTTCCCATACCTCTCTCCAAGTCCACTGATAGGGGAGTTCCTCTTCCCCTTCCATCTGACCTAGGTTATGAAGTCTCATCAGGACTGGCTTCAATGTCCTCCTTTGTGGCCTGGCAAGGCTGCTCCTCCATTGGGGGTGAGGGTGGGGTGTGGGATGGTCAAAGAGCCAGCCACTGAGTTCATGTCAGAGACAGTCCCTGCTCATCTTACTAGGAAATTCACCTGGATACTGAGCTGCCATGGGCTTCATCTGAGCAGAGGTTCTAGGTTACATCTATGAATGGACCGTGGTTGGAGTATCAGTCTCAGAAAAGACTCCTGTTCCCAGCTATTTTGATTCTATTGCTCTCCTAGTGGAGCTGTTGTCCTCTCCAGGTCTTACTAAATCTTCCTTTCATATGATTCTCTGCACTCTGCCCAAAGTTTGGTTATGAGTTTTAGCATCTGCTTTGATAAACTGCTAGGTAGAGTCTTTCAGAGGCCCTCTGTGGTAGACTCCTGTCCTGTTTCTTGTTTTCTCCTTCTTCTAATTTCCATCCCCTTTGTCTTTCTTTTTTTTAATTTTTTATTAATTACACTTTATTCATTTTGTATCCCCCCATAAGCACCTCCCTCCTCCCCTCCCGATCCCACCTTCCCTCCCCTTTCTGCATGCATGTCACTCCCCAAGTCCACTGATAGAGGAGGTTCTCCTCTTCTTTCTGATCTTAGTCTATCAGTTCTCATCAAAAGTGGCTGCATTGTCCTCTACTGTGGCCTGGTAAGGCTGCTCCCCCCTCAAGGGGAGGTGATCAATGAGCAGGCCAATCAGATTATGTCAGAGGCAGTCCCTCTTCCCATTACTATGTAAACCACTTAGACACTGAACTGCCATGGGCTACACCTGTGCAGGGGTTCCAGGTCATCTCCACAAATAGTCCTTGGTTGGAGTATGATTTTCTGGGAAGTTCCCTGTGTTCAAATTATCTTGTTCTGTTGCTCTCCTTGTGGAGTTCCTGTCCCCTCCAGCTCTTACTATTTCCCACTTCTTACATAAAATTCCATTCACTCTGCCCATCAGTTGGCCATCAGGCTCAGCATTTGCTTTGACAGTCTATACTGCAGAAGCTTTCAGAGGCCCTCTGTGGCAGGTTTCAAGGTTGTTTCCTGTTTTCTTCTGGCTTTCAGAGGCCCTCTGTAGCGGGTTCCGAGGTTGTTTCCTATTTTCGTTTTCTTCTGATGTCCATCCTCTTTGCCTTTCAGGATGGGGATTGAACATTTTAGTTAGGGTCCTCTCTTTTGCTTAGTTTGTTTAGATGTACAGCTTTTAGTGGGTTTATTCTATATTGTATGTTTATATGAGTGAGTATATACCGTGAGTGTCTTTTTGCTTCTGGGACAACTCACTCAGGATGATCCTTTCCAGGTCCCACCATTTACCTGCAAATTTCATGATTTCCTTATTTTTCATTGCTGAGTAATACTCCATTGTATAGATGTACCACAGTTTCTGCATCCATTCTTCAGTTGAGGGGCATCTGGGTTGTTTCCAGCTTCTGGCTATTACAAATAAAGCTGCTACAAACATGGTTGAGCAAATGTCCTTTTTGTGTACTTGCGCCTCTTTTGGGTATATGCCTAGGAGTGGTATGGCTGGATCTTGAGGAAGCGCTATTCCTAGTTGTCTGAGAAAGCGCCAGATTGATTTCCAGAGTGGTTGTACCAGTTTACATTCCCACTAGCAGTGGAGAATGGTTCCCCTTTCTCCACAACCTCTCCAGCATGTGTTGTCCCTTGAGTTTTTCATCTTGGCCATTCTGATGGGTGTAAGGTGAAATCTCAGGGTTGTTTTGATTTGCATTTCCCTAATGGCTAATGAGGTTGAGCATTTCTTTAAGTGCTTCTCTGCCATTCGATATTCCTCTGCAGAGAATTCTCTCTTTAGCTCTGTTCCCCATTTTTTAAGTGGATTACTTGGTTTGTTGCTTTTCAGCTTGTTTAGTTCTTTATATATATTGGATATGAGTCCTCTGTCAGATAAAGGGTTGGTGGTGATTCTTTCCCAATCTGTAGGCAGTCGCTTTGTTTTGATGACGGTGTCCTTTGCTTTACAGAAGCTTTTCAATTTCATGAGGTCCCATTTATTGATTGTTGCTCTTAGAGCCTGTGCTGTTGGTGTTCTGTTCAGGAAGTTTTCTCCTGTACCAATGAGTTCTAGGGTATTCCCCACTTTTTTTTTCTAGCCGATTTAATGTGTCTGGTTTTATGTTGAGGTCTTGGATCCACTTGGACTTCAGTTTGTGCAGGGTGATAAGTATGGATCTATTTTCATTTTTCTACATGTAGACATCCAGTTGGACCAGCACCATTTGTTGAAGATGCAGTCTTTTTTCCATTGTATGGTTTTGGCATTTTTGTCAAAAATCAGGTGTCCGTAAGTGTGTGGGTTTATTTCTGGGTCTTCTGTTCAATTCCATTGATCCACCATTCTGTTTCTATGCCAGTACCATGCAGTTTTTATGACTGTTGCTCTATAGTACAGCTTGAGATCAGGGATGGAGATACCTCCAGAAGATCTTTTATTGTAGAGGATTGTTTTAGCAATTCTCGGTTTCTTGTTATTCCATACGAAGTTTTTAAAAAATTCATTTCCTTTATCTTCTCTTTATTTAAAAGATCCATCTGACTTTAATAGTGATCAAGAAACAACCATACAACAGTGATATGTCATTGACATGAGACCTAGCAGTGTAAAAGACTGTTGACAGCTATTGTTTGCAGGGGCATCTGCATGAGAATGTACTTATTCACTACCCTTAGAAATAACACACTTGGGGGTGTTGCTTGTGGTAAGACACTTTGCCTGCCATGCCTCAGGTCCTGAGTCCCCAGCATCATAAGACGAAGGTACAAAATAACAGTTGAGTGGAACATGTGAAGCTAATCAGGAAGGAGGACCCTGGGTAAGATGCTCAATCCTCATTCAGAAAGGCAAACAGGATAGACATCTGAAGAGGGAGAAAACAGGGAACAGGACAGGAGCCTACCACAGAGGGCCTCTGAAAGACTCTACCCAGCAGGGTATCCAAGCAGATGCTGAGAGTCACAGCCAAACTTTGGGCACAGTGCAGGGGATCTTATGAAAGATAGGGGAGATAGAAAAACCTGGAGGGGACAGGAACTCCACAAGGAGAGCAACAGAACCAAAAAAAATCTGGGTCCAGGGTTCTTTTCTGAGACTGATACTCCAACCAAGGACCATTCATGGAGATAACCTAGAACCCTTGCACAGATGTAGCCTATGGCAGCTGATCCTCTAAGTGGGTTTCCTAGTAAGGGGAACAGAGGTTGTCTCTGACATGAACTCAGTGGCTGGCTCTTTTATCACCTCCCCCTGAGAGGGAACAGCCTTACCAGGCTACAGAAGAAGACAATGCAGACAGTTCTGATGAGACCTGATAGGCTAGGGTCTAGGGAAGGGGACAAGGACCTCCCCTGTCAGTGGACTGGGGAAGGGGTATGGGATGAGAATAGGGAGGAAGGGAGAGATTGAGAAGGAACAAGGGAGGGGGCTGTAGCTGGGATACAAAGTGAATAAATCGTAAAAAACAAAACAAACAAACAAAAACAATTCACATTTCCTAAGTTCTAACCAATATTTTTTTGTTCCTAAAGGATCATATATATTTGATTTTACTATGTAGCCTACAACTTCCCCAAAATATTTTTAAACTCCTTTATTTTGTCTTAATCCCCCGACTTGAGTGTGTGCTCTGCAAGGATGGAGAACTTGTTTGTTTCACACTGTTCTCTTTAAAACAGTGTTAGCACTCAATATGCTACAATCAATTTTAGTTGATTAAATAAGAGCTGCAAGCATCTGTTGCTCATGCAGATAATGTAGTAGTTTTGGGGTATGATGGGGGTCCCACTTTTGTTTTGCCTCTCTGGTGCCAGCCTTGGTGGCTTGCTCTCTGTCCTATAGACTCAGCCAGAAGGACCATTTTGACAATCTAGTTTACTATTCCCAGCCTTCTTTATTCTTCTGTCACTCCGATTTACTTCCTGTCACCTTCTCATTTTCCATCCTTTGATTTCTCCCCCATACCACTTGGAGTAACTGCCTACTCTCAGTTACTTCTCCAGTGGTTCAAGTCCAGATGTTTATTCTCACCTTTTGCAAATCAAATTTTATTAGGTAGGTACCCTTCATTTATTGACTTTATTTATTTATTTATTTATTTATTTATTTATTTATTTATTTATTTATTTACTTATCTATTTATTATATCTACAATGTTCTGTGTGCAGGCCAGAAGAGGGCACTAGATCTCATTGTAGATGGTCGTGAGCCACCATGTGGTTGCTGGGAATTGAACTCAGGACCTCTGGAAGAGCCGCCAGTGCTCTTAACCACTGAGCCATCTCTCCAGACCATTTATTGACTTTA
Source organism: Psammomys obesus (assembly GCF_907164565.1). Classification (NCBI taxonomy): domain Eukaryota; kingdom Metazoa; phylum Chordata; class Mammalia; order Rodentia; family Muridae; genus Psammomys; species Psammomys obesus. The sequence continues at coordinate 33,976,953 of NW_026593286.1, read as the reverse complement.
TACATTATATCAGCTTACCTTCTCTTTTAACATGTCTGTGTCCTTACTCTTTGTATTAGTCAAGGAACAGGCACATTTTGGATGCCTGATCTAGTCAAGGCGCTGTGTGGAGTGCTAGGGATTCCTCACAGAGTGGGTGGTTCTGACACAAGTATAAAACTTACAATTAAGAGAGAAAAGAACAGTAACACTCAGCATGCGGAGAGCGATCAGACCTTACCTTATGTCCTCAGATGGAGTCTAAAGACTTAGATCAGTGGTCCTCAACCTCCCCAATGCTGCCACCCTTTAATACAGCTCTTTATGTTGCGGTGACTTCTGACCATAAAGTTATTTCTTTGCTCCTCATGACTGTAATTTTGCTTCTGTTATGACTCTAACATGGAGGATATCTGATAGGCAGGATATCTGATGTGGACCTCTGTGAAAGGATCATTCAACTTCCAAACGGGCCTCCACCCACAGGTTGAGAACTACTGACCTGCAGTCCCATGAGACATTATGGGACCAACGTGCTCCTTCTCCACTCATCAGCAGCCCCACCGTGGCTCCCCTGGCCCTTCGCAGAATTGTATTTACAAATAATTTGGAAAGGAAAATGCTATCTGACCTTTATGTGCTTTTTTTTCTTTGGATGGCTGAGTTTTCACTTTTCTAATGTTTTGCCAGCTTAATTTTTCACTCATAGTCAAGAAGTATTGGCTTAATATATTCTAACCTTTTATGTGTTTTAAGTTAACGTGGGAGATTTTGGGTAGTTTGTGTTCTGAACACGCATCATTCAAAGGTAGATTAGTTATAGAGGGCTGCAACTATATAAAATGCAAACCAGAGCTTTCCTCAAAGGTGACTTCTGGACTGAATTATTTGACATTAGCATAAAAGTTAAAACTTTGCTATGGAAAGAGAAAACAGATTTTCTGATGAAAAAGAAGTCAGTCTAGAGAACATGAATTGAAGATTAATCATTTACTAAGTCTGTTGGGTTGTGATTTGGAAAGCAGATGGTTGTGCTGGCACAAGGAGGAATGTAGCAAAAAAGAATTATTCCCATCTAATCATATTTGGCAACTGAACTAGTGGAGGGGTATCCCAATTAAGCCAGGAATAATGGCTTGGATTAACTATACTCTCTTATGTTAGTGTTATTGCAAAAGATAGTTAGCCTTAAGATGGAAAAAAGTTGTCTGTAGTTACGAAAAGTAGTCTCCCCTCCCCTCTGTGTATTTTTACAAGTGTGTGAATGTGTCTGCAGAGGTTAGAAGAGGCTCCTGGGTCTGCTGGAGCTAGAGTTACAGGAGTCTGTGGGCCCTCTGCCATGGGTGCTGGATCCCACATGTGAAGGGAGCAGCATGCACTCCTACCTGCTGAGCCATCTCTCCAGCCTCCTCTCCTCACAATGTAGTTCTGCTTATTGAAAGCAATTTCACTTGAAATAAGTGAATAACTCAACGGTATTCTTCTCCCATCCCTGTCTCCTGTCAAGTCTTTGTAAAGCATTCTATTAGTTTGAAATTCAGAAGGTATATAAGTTTATACAACAATAGAACTCAGAAAAGTAGCTGTGTACGTGCTCAACTAGAGCTAGCTATTTTGAAACAATAAACTTGGTTCATGAAAACCTCCTCCCTCTTGGGTACAACAATGTCTCCTGAAACATTTTTCAGGATGTTGTTGAATAATAGAGTAATTGTTGTCATCTTGAGGGGTGACAGGTTGGTAACAGGTTCTTAACAACATTGGATATCAAGGATGAATCAACAAGCAACTATTTCAAGGTGTCTGTTTGATCTAGCATACAGGCCTCCCTATTTTGCCTTGCCTGCTTCACTTCTCGAATTTTTGTAACACTTTAGTTAAAGGCGGTGTGAGCCAGTAACACTGGCCTGGAAACTGTAGAATGGTTTCATGCAGTAACTAATTTTCATTGTCGGTCTAGTTGGAGTAAGGGTCCTCCATGGCTGGAATGGTGAGGTACAACTTTGGATATATCTGTAAGGACTTTTTTTTCAAAGAAGATGAATTGAAGGTGAAGATCCACTCTGAATGTGGGCGACCCTGTTCCACAAGTCAAAATTCCAAACTGAATAAACCAGGAAGAAGAAAAGTGCTGGCCAGTGCCAGCATCTCCCTCCCCCGGCTCTCCAGTCTCCCGGAAGGAAGCAGCCTCACAATCCTGCCACTGTATCTTGCACGCCCTGACAGATTGTCCTCCTCAGAAAGAGCCAAAAGGCACCTTTCTTTCTCACATTGCTTTTTTGCCAGGTTTTTACTCACATCAACTGGAAAAGTTCATAAAATTTCTTCACCTAGCAGATTTTATGAATTAGGTAAATTGTACTAAGAGCTGGCTAAAAGCCAGTATTTCAAGCAGTTTCTCAAGATTAGTTGACAGCTGCATTGGAAATAGACGAACTGAGAAGATATAATACCCCTTTATGAAGAAAGCATTGACTGTGGTAGAATTGTCACCGCCACAGATGTGGAGACAGCGGTCTTCGGTCCACTCTTCTCTGGTTCTGTGGCCCTGCACTGTCATGAATCAGGCTGGGGGTATGAGTGGAGGCCTGGTCCAGCAGGGGGAGACAGCATTGCCGACATGGGTGGTGGCATGGGTTTCCGGGCAGCCGGCAGGCATTCTGAGTTTTACATTTGTTTTTGTTTCATAGAGAGTTGGCCATCTTTTTGGGGTTGAATGCTTAAGATAAAAAGGATGTCAGTCTACAAACAATGGTTGTATTTGTTCTGTTTAACGTAAAGCATTCACAACTAATCAGAACTGTCTTCGCCTAGTCAGCAAATCCATCTGCAGCAGCAATCCCACTTACACGTGTGCTGGGTTTAATAGAATTCAAGCCTGATGACTTTCAATAATTTGAACAGAGAGTCCATGGTTCAACTAGAGACCCAAGACCTGTTTTTTACTAGAAGGAAGGCAATAGATGGGTCTTAAGGGAGAGAACATCAGTGGGCCTGCATAGCTTCAGAAACATCCTCAAGCAGTAACCTGTCCAAAGTTCTAGCTGCTTGCTAAAAGACTAGGGGCATGAGTGAGGGCACCTCTAAGTCGACTGCGTTGCGTAGGAAGACTGCTCATGACTGACGTGCGCCGTGAATTCTATCTGCAAGGAGACATGGCCATGGCAAGTTCCATTCTCATGGTGCTTCACCTGATCCGTGCTGCTAAATGATGCTTCCCAACTTGTTCTTGTATTAGAAACTCAGCCTCTCAGTTAATCGGTAACCAATCAGTTACACCGATCACGGGGTGACTCGTAAGCTTAGGTCTGGTGTTCACAATCCCCCTGTTCACTCTCAGTTGGTTCTCTAACCCTGTGCCTTTAGGCAGGTCAACTTTCAGCCCAGTTTTCTTTTTTCCTACAAAATGGCATTGTCTATGATAAACTGTCCTTAAAGTGACTCTAAGTTAAAGTTATGTGTGAATATGAATTTAAATGGGATTCCACAGAAAACTGATGTACACGGTTTTTGAGTCATAATGGGACGAAAATTTGTCACTTTGGCTTCCTTGCATATAGATGTATTCTCCCAGCAGGCTTCCTGGGCCCCTGGCACTGCCCCCTCATCCGTGCTGTTTTCTGAGCACGAAGTATAAAAGTTGTATAGTACATATGTCAGTTGGGACTGGTCCACCCAACAGTCAGTGTTTCTCTTGTAGTTTGACCAGCAGTAGCTTTCTGTAATGATCTTCTGCTACAAAAAGGAACTTCTTTGTTGAGTGGCGAGATCTACACTCCTCAAGCTGGGCTGGGCTGGGAGGTTGGATACACAGCGAGTGGGTAAGGTCAGGGGACAAAAGTGAGTTGGCTACAGTAGGTGGGGAGCATCCAAGGTACAACAGTGAAAAGCTGTGGTGACACCCAGGCCTGAGGAAGCAAGGGAAAGCTGGTTCTGGAATTCAGTACTTTTCTACATCTGCCCCTATCTGGAGCTGTTGCTGTGCAGAGAAGCTCTAACACGGTAGCCCAGCAGGGAAGGAACCATGAGAAGTAGCTCTCTTAATCCCTCTGATCTACTGCCTTCTACTCTCCATCCTCGTCGGAGCTTCTCTTGGCCAGTGTCAAGAAAAGTCGGAAGGTGGGAGAACAGGCGCAGTGCTGCCCACAGGGATCAACCTCCCTAGCCCAAGCCTGAGCCTGAACCTGAGCGGCTTGAAGAAGGGCAAGCAGATCACTCAGCACAAACAGCGCTTAAGCATTCGCTGTAAATATTGAGAATAGTCTCATCGTAAGTTATATGTGCACACTGCTATAGCAGTACACACATAATAAAATACAAAAAGTAGAAACTAGTGTAGAGTTTTCCTGTGTTCTGTGAGTGTGCCTGGCAGATTTGATCACACCGTCATGGTTTTCAGCTCCTAGTGTGTCTGGGGAAGTAATCATGGAGAATCTATTGTAAGTTGCTATTTGCTCGATCTTCTAAGATTGTTTTCGTTTTTCCTGTTGGATTTTATATAGTTTAGAACAATATAACATAAATGGGGACCACGTTGCTGCTCTACAGCTATTTGCAAATTGAGACACTCTGGAATAAATACTGGAGGACCCACTGTCTTTCAGCTTCTTTCGGATGTGAAATTAATTTCTTTCCCTGTGATACCCTGGCTACCATATTGGGAACACATGGTTTTGATTTAGCAAGGTAGCACAACCAATCCTTTTCATTTTTACAAATAAAATAAATGTAAAAAGTCCTGTTTCATCTTACACCTCAAGTACCCGTGACGTGCATCCTCACTTCATGCCACAGGGAACATGGACCTCCTGCCTTGAAAACTGTGACTGTGGGCCATTGGAATTGAAGAGAGCGGCAGTGTTAGTTATGAAATGGCAGTAATGGGTACAGAATGTTTGACTTCAAGAAGGGATAAAACACTAAGAGAAGAGATTAACAGAGAGGAGAAATAGAACTGAGAAATAGGAGAATAAGGAACTGTTTCCTACATATGTGGAAATGGAAAGGAAATATGAAACAGAGCCAGAGAACTTGAGGATAATGAGTTGTGTTAATTGCTGATCTGGAGAGAGTCAGGACAGAGAATCGGCCAGGGGAAAATGGATGATGGCCGGGACTCAAGTTTGACAGTTGAGTCCTGCACAGAGCTGAAGCAATGTATGTCAGCTGGTTTTGTCAGGAAGGAGAGTGGAGACAACTACCCAAATGTCACTGCAACACTTCATTAGTGGTTTTGTTATCTCCTTTTAAGAGATAAGACTAGAGAGGAAGAGAAAAACTACAAGTGGACTAGAAGGGGATCATTAATTAGAAAAGGGTCTCCATGAGTTGTAGGAAAAAATGACATTGACAGTCTAGACAGAACCAGAGCTGGCAAAGAGGACTCTTACATCTCTGCTTGATACAGAGGCAGTGGCATTATGGAATTTTGCAGGAAATATAGTTCACTTGTCTGAAACACAAAGGAGATCTTTAATAAAACAATGCAAAGAAAACCAGCCACAAATCAATAGAAAGAGGGCTTCTTAGTAGAGAATGATGTCATGCTGTCTTGTTTGAATGTAAAACCAACTCAAATGAAAGTGATTTCAGTTAAGATACCATCAAAGTAACTTATCAGTCACCTTTTTAAAAGATTGTCTTCCAAAGAGCAGGTTAGAATCTGGCAGTAATGGATTGTGTATATGTCCTTATTTGTGCCTGTGGGCTGGGGCAGGCATGCTCTGTGTGTGAGCCCATGCATTCTCATGTGGGTATGATGATGGCATGCAAAATCAAACAGATGACGGTCAAGAATGAAGAGGTTGCATGCCAGAAATAGGGATTCTGAGGTTGGCTCCATCATTAATTAATTCCATTTTGCTGGTCAGGAGTTTTAATCTTATAGTTTCTGTATCTACAGAAGAAAGAGGTTGATCATGGTATCTAAGTTTCCTTAAGCCTTAAAATCCATATTTTAAAAGCAGGTACATGAATTGGTTGTAGTTCTGTTACTATAACAAATACCTGAGATGGTCTGTTTGGGCTCACAATTTTAGAGGTCCCAGTGCGTGTGAAACAGATAACCAGCTTGTAGTGGAGTGCCGTGTGGTAATATCCAGGGCACTTGGCAGAGTCAACTATTTACCTCATGGCTTGAAGTGAAAGGGAGGAAGAGGAAGGGATTCCAACCCCCAGTCCCTCTGAAGGTCATGGAGGTTATAGTCCAGTGACACAAAGACCTCCCAGAGGCTTCCCCCGCCTGCTACGAGCACCTTCCTGGGGCTCCAGCCTTTAACACGTGGGACTCAGGAAACATTTAGGATCCAGACTGTAGCAGTAACATATTCCAGTTATGTAAAATGTGGGGATTGTCCAAACTCTGAGAACGTTTCTCTTGCCTGAATGTCAGGAAAACATTTTGCCTATGATTTGACTCATTGGAACAGATGATAAGTTTTGAAAATAAAAAGTCAACTGATGATACATTTGTAAATGCTGAAAAAGACTAAATTAAATTGACTTCACGGAGAATTTCCCTGCTAAACTCTTTTACTTGAACGCTTCACTGTCCCAGGCTGCCACTGGCCATTTGATGAGTTGTTCTAGGCCTACAACTCTTACTTCTGTCTCTTGTCCCTTTCTTCCCTTTTCTTCTTTTCCATCCCTGCTCTTTCTCCTTCTTTCTAGATATTTATCCCTGGCTGGACTGAACCCCACTATATAGTCCTGATTAACCTTGGGTAGGCTTTGAACTTGCAGCCACTCTCTTGACCCAGCTTCCCACATGCTGTTGGTAACAGGCATGCACCTTGGTTATCACTCCTTGGAAACTGAAGGTGTTAATGTAAATCAGCAGTTTTATTCAGTCTAAACCTTCTCAAGTTTCATGGTGCTGATTACTAATTTATAATTTGTATTCATTTATTCAACAATAATTATTTGGCTCCCACTGCATGTCTGGAATGTTACAGACACTGTATGTTACAGCCGGTGCAATTGTAAGAAAGGTGACTCCTGTCTCAGTGTCTGGATGGGAGCTGGGGCAGAGGTTTTCCCATCTTTTTCCTTTTCTCATCATGGTCCCTCATTCCTGGATGTGATCTGAGAGCATCTCTTCTACATTGTATTCCCTGTGAGCCAGTTTACAGGTTCCTAATAACTGCTCTTTGATGTTTTGTGACAGATGATTCAAGAGAGCCGGGTCCTCATAGAAATGGCCGACTCGGTCCATGAAAAGATTGTACAGTGTCAGAAAGCAGGTAATTTTTTTTTCTACTTTGTTTAGAAACCGCAATGGCAAGTCATAGCAGCTTCAAAAAGTTTCTCTTCTTCCACATAAAATTAAGATATTTCAGGCAGTGTTTGCAGCTCAAGTTAGGTTTGTCTTTGTTGTCTGGTAAAAGAGACTTTAGGTGGTGAGTGTTTATTTGTGTATGGGAGGGTGGTGTTAGAAGATGTCAGGAGGGGAGGACTTATGAATAAGCCCTGGGGTTGGGAGCCTCGTAGAGTCTCTCACTGCTAGCGAGGACACTGTGGTCTTATGTGGCCCTTTAAAGCCCACTTCACAGTTATGATTTGAACTGTAGTCCTATTTACTCCTGTGGTTTTGCTCTTCCTGGTTATCATTTTGGATCTGTTCTCTCTTTAAGGCTGGGCTAGGATGACATTTCTGTGGGCGTCCACTTAGGTTTGTTTGTGCTCACTTTTGTCCATATCCCTGGGCTTTACTTTCTTGGCTCGGATGTGCTCCGCTGTGCACACGTGAAGTGAGGAGGAGGAGGAAGGCAGGGCAGTTCTGACAGCTGCTGTATCAATATGCCTATGATGTTTGATGTGCATCAAACATCGTACTTGGTCCTGTCGTACTTGGTCCTCAGAAAAGCTATGCATTATATCCCTTATACAGATGGGATACGTAAGAGGCTGGTGAGTGATCCAGTCTGCATCAGCACTCAATAGCATTTACTTGTGAACACGGAGTCGCTTGGAGATTGATGCTCCTTGCTAAACTTACCAGCAAGCAACCTTAGATGTTTTTATTGAAAGAGCACACACACACTCACACAGATCAAAATACCCGGTGCATACAGGAGCCCAGACTTTGTTTTGCAAGCTACATATGCATTGAGCCATTTGGTCTTTACCACAGTGATACTTAATCCCGCCCTTTTACCAGGGAGGAGCTTGAAGCCCAGTGAGTTTCAAGGGTAGTTCAGACTCACACAACTAGTGCGTGAGTGAATTAGTGTGAAAGCCTGTGCTGTGTGCTCCTGTTGGTACCGAGGGGCTTTGTTAAATAAGCATCTGGAAAGCCAATGTGTTTTTAGGCCACAGTAATAAAAGTAAGGTGACTAGCATAAGGAGAATGGCATCAGATCCCTACCCAGCGTGAGCTGCTTCAAGCCCAGCTAGGACACCGTCCGTTCTAAGATACAGCTGTCTATGTTACTCAAATCCAGAAAGTCAGCTGCTGCTGTGGTCCTGCCTGGATATGCCATCCTCAAAGATGAGTCACCAGTAATCAGAAACAGGTTAGAACAGCCGCCACAGAGCACAGAGGATCCATGGGGTTTAATTCAGTAGCTTTATATATACAAAGGGCTGGTCTGTGGATGAGAGATTAGACCTTGTTGCTCTGAGGCCAGGCAGCACTGAGGATTATAAGCTCTGGGAAAGAAGATCGTGGCTCAGTGTCAGTCCCAGCCCTCCAAAGATGGAACAAATTGTCTGTTAGAGAATGTGATTCTCATCCTGAGGTTCTAGGGGAAAGGCTGCAGAAACAGATGATAGCAATGTTGTTTTATGACATTCAAGCCCGAGTGAATGGTAAAGCAAAAAGTACCTGAAAGGCTATTCCCAAAGATGAACCATGTGGATATTCCTAAGACTGTTGTTTTTTTAAAGTCTTTATTTGGGAACAGATCTGCTAATGACTGTTTAACCTGCATGGGCTCCACAGCTTGCTTTTAAACCCCAGGGCTGGTTCATTAACGAAAGTGAGAGATGTACACACACATGTGAGTTTACCTTCACACTCCACAGCTTTCCACATAAAAACCAGGAAAGAGACAAGTAAGGTCAGTGACACCCATTGGGAGGGTTTGCCTTTTATTTTTTCTCTTGTGTTTATCTATGCATCCAGGGTGCTTAAAATGTAATTTAGCCTGTATCAGTTACTCCTAGACACCTTCAACATGGGATGTATAAAGCAGAAAAAATTCAATTTGGGGTTTTAGAAATTATAAGAGTGAGCAGAAACATGAAATTATATTTTGCTGACAACATTTCATGGTAGAAACACACGTTTTCCTGAAATGTGCTCTAATGTTCCTTATGTGTGTTCTTTTCAAAGGGATGGAGTTCCGAGAAGAGCTTCATGATCTGGGGGCAAAGGAGGGCTTGAAAGGAAGAAAACTCAACAAGGCAATTGAGAGCTTTGCTTGGAACATCACTGTGCTGAAGGTACATGACTTCCCTCGATGCCTTTTTTGCTGTTTCTCTGCTTTTCTCTCTAGGGTAGAGAGAAGCATCATCGACTCAATACAGTGATTTGAATTTTAAGGCACAAGGAGCCTGATCACCAGGTTTAGCTCTAAGTGACGGAAGACAAAGCCTGGGCAGAACTTGTTTTTATTTTTCTTAATAGGACAACAAAGTTCATGATGGAGGCTGAGGACAACACATGAATGAGACCTAATTTTATTGCTGTGTGTGTGTGTGTGTGTGTGTGTGTGTGTGTGTGTGTGTGTGTTTATGAGAACACTTCTGCAAGTCAATATGGCTTTCTCATTGTGTAAAGTCATGCCAAATGCTGCTGGGAGGGTTCCAATGTAAGCAATTTGGAACAGTCTTAAAACTACAATATCTGGGGCCACTTAGGATTTTTATTTGAAGAATAGTCACTATAAATGTACTTCTTTTTGAGTGCATTTTTTTTGAGATTGTAATTTGCTTTCTGCTACAAATTTATTTTGGAGTTTGAAGTAAGGATGCCATGCTTTTATGTTCTTTGGCGTGCGAGGAGAAACAATGTAGGTGGTTAGAAAAATTTACTCTAGACATTGTGTTGGGAATACCCAACCATAAACAAAAATTAATAATTGCTACTACTTAGACAGTGCCTGTTATGCCTAGTGTCATTTAATGGCAGTTATATGAAATAATAATTTAGTACAATGCCCCCCTCCCCCCATCACTGTCACTGTCACTTACAGATGAGGAGATGGAGGCATTGAGAGCTTATACATCACCAAAGGTCCCTCAGCTAGTTAATGGCACAGATAAGGTTTAAACCCAGGGCCCTGGCTCTCACTTGTCTGAGAGAGCTGCTATATAGCTCTGTGAAAGTGAGCTGTAAGGCATATTCCTCGGGTCTCTTAAAAATTCAGTCCATTGGCATTTAGTAGCTCCTACTGTGTGCAATCTGTGGTGGGCATTGGCAGAACACAGATAATGTAAGAGTGAAAGACTGTGAGTTCATTAAGTTAGCAGCTGAGGGTGTGGTAGAGAGGGGCGTTGTTCATCTGAGGGTGGGCTCTGTCTGTGGCATTAGAAGAAGAAGAAGACACTAGACCTTTAGCACAAGATTTTTAAGCCTTCTCCACTTGGGAAAATTTTCCCTGAGATATTTTTATGCAATGCCCGGTATATAGATACATGAAATAGGCACCCGGATCATTTGCTGATGGTAACCAAGGAAGACATTCATTTTTAAACAGCTATAAAATAGATAATTATACCGTTTAATAAAGACAAATCCAAATTTTCATACTTACGAGATAGATGTAGTTATTTGTCTTCACGTAAACTTGGGTCTTGGTTAAGGATTTGATACTGCGGGGTGGAGAGCATCTCAGTGTTTATGATGTTTTGACTTTATCATCATCAGTGCTAAGATGGTCGCTTTGCATACTCCAAAAAGGCAGTGCTATGTTAGAGCCACTTCAGGAACCGTATAAAATTGCTTCTAATCCTAGGCTATAATTCATGTAATGGTTGTTTTATGAACCCACATTACCAATTCAAACATCAGTTCTAAAATCAGTAATTCTGAAACAAGTCAATCCAAAAGTGTGCCGATTTGCTATCTGCATGCTGAAGAACAAGAGTAGAAACAGCCGGTCTTTGTAGCTGGTACTTACAGGGTCCTGTTTCTGTGAGGACAGAACATTTTGTCCATACAGTAAGAACACTGCATCATGTTAAGTAGTCTCAAGAAGAGGATGAGGTCTTCAGACAGTGTTGGCTAGCATGAAAACACACGCAGGGCAAGCACGCATGCTGTATGTTAAGAACCAAGGCTGCCGTGAAGTCAGGCAGCACAGCCAGGCGCCGCCAGGAGCATATCAGTGTGTTGTAAGTTCGAGTGTTTTATTTAGTTTTGTCTGTTGTGCATTTGTCTTGCAATGCCCACGGACTGTCCTATAGCTTCACATAACACTGTGACCCAGAGTTGAGCAAACCGAACCCTAGGGCCTACCACAGCACCCTGAACTTAATATAAACTCCGTCGGAGTAGCAAGTGTTTCTTTGGGCTTGTTAAAGGGGAAGTATTCAAGAAAGCTGCTCAGAGATCTGAGAATCAAGACTATGTGTTACCTGGCCCTCCAGGGCTAGACTGAAAAGGAGAGATGGGCATACAACCACTTCCTGTTATAATTCACACTTAATGATTCAGAGTTTACTATGAGACCAGCATTCACAACTAGGTGACACACACACACACACACTCACACACTCACACACTCACACACTCACACACGCTTATGTATTTCCTCCATTACGCTTAACCAGCTGTGTGTTCTGGCAACATTACTTGTGGCCGTGATAGAGTTTCTACACCCTTCAGGTGAAGAAATGGGCTGAGGCTGGCTTGCGTTTGTTGAGTCATATAGCTAGCAAACGGCAATGCCGAGATTTTTAACTGGTTACCCTAGTCCTGTTACCCTGAGCTGCCCCCTGTGAAGCTCCAGCCATGTTTCCAGGTAGGCTTATGCAGGGATGAGCACAGATATGTGCAGGCTGCTGGACAGTGGTGAGATTTTGGTGTCTGTGCTCATGGTAAGAATGCTCACGTCGGTGATTCCATGAAGAGTTTTTTAAGTGAGATAATATAGAAAAAGAGCCAACTCCCAATGCACAAGACCGGAGGCTATTGAATCTTCTGCCATTAGTTTTCCAGATGAGACCTCGCCTCACAGAATCAGGCTTTCTTTTGTTGGCTTTATTTTGCTATTAACTTCTGACATCAGGCCACTTCGTTTTTGTAAGGTCTGCTGGTATGTTTGTTTGCTTTAATGGTGGGAGCTGATTTCTAGATGTGACCGAGCAAATGTTGTATAAATCGCTCCAAGACAGATCTTTAAAACAGAATTGATCTTCTGTAATTATAGCTGTGCACTGGCTGCTCGCATGGCAGCCCAAGCACAGAATCCTAAGCAACAATAGTGGATCCTTCCAAACATCAATTATTTCATTGGAAATATTTCAGCATTTCTCCTACTGGGTTTATTGAGCTTATTAATCATGTATCCATTATCCTAGTGCTAGAAAAGTCATGTCTTTGGAATTTGAATTATTGGGTAACAGAAACATGGCCTCTGGTCCTGTAGATGTTTTCCTATTGGCTCTGCTCTGAGAAGATAGTTTTCCCTATGAACCTTCTCACACCCAGAGAACCTTGCTGTTGATGGGTTTTCCGCCTTGGTGTTAATTCTTTAAGTTTTAATGAATTACTGATTTCTATTTGAGTTTATTTCAGTCAATTTGCCTGGTTAAGTTATTAATATTCACTTTGTTAGGATGTAATCATGGCATTTACCACAGGCATGGGGCAAACCTTTTACACCCCTCAGAGTCTGCTGCAAAGCTGACTGTAGATGGTCTCCAATATCTGGGAGAATGGAGTGTGCATTTGTCAAGAGCAAGTAAATATGTGGGTTCATGTCTCTAAGGACATTTAATTTCAGGGTAATTGCCAGGTCGGGGCAAAACAGGAGGAAAAAGAGAAATGCCCAGTGATGCTTGGTTGTCACCATGGAGTAGAAAAACATTTATCTCAGACTGAAAAGAAAATTATTTAGTTTATTGGAGAGAGACGCTCTCCCATATAGTGAATGGACTGTAATTACACTGACCAAATTTGCCCAGGGATCATACCTTGGAATCTAGCATGGAGCTGAAATCAAGATGGCCCTGAAAATTCCTATACACAAGGGGTTTTTAAATGTATATTCTGGCACCACACCTGGACCTAGAAGAGGGGCTTGCTTAACCCTTCCTCTCCCAACACTTTTACAATATGAGTGTATCAAACTGGAATAGCCAACTTCCTCTTTTTTCTTACTTTTTGTCCACAGCACTTGATTCCTCAAACAGCTCATTGCAATGATACAATGATGAGTGCTTCCTGTTTCCCCCCTTGACTGTCTTCATGATAGCCAGTGATTCTGTCCTGCCTTTTCCTTCTAAGCTAACAGTCTCTTCCATCTGTTGCTTCTCCATGGTGTCCTTCAGAAACAAGTTTTGTGTCTTAGTTTGCACTGTTGTGATAAAATAGCTGAGGCTGGGTAATTTATAAATGTCAATTTTTTAAAAAATTTTCTGGGGCCCACATAAGTCTAAGATTAAGGTACTGTCAGGTTTGGGATCTGGTGAGAGGTCCATAGCTGGCTCCAAGATGGTATATGGCTATTGCATCCCCTGGCAGGGTGGTGGTGAATGCTGTCCAAATGGCTGGCAGGAAGGAAGAACAAAAAGTTATAGCTAGCCCTGAAAACCTGTTTACAGGGCACTAATCCTGTTCATGGGCGTGAAGTCCTCATGAGGTAATCAGCATCTGAAGCCCCACGTCTTCATATTGTTGCCAGGAATCAAGATGTCAGCACCAGCCTCAGAGGCGAGACAAGCATTCTAACCATAGCACTCTGTTATTGATGGAATCTTAAACTATCACAACGGGAACGTCTTTGTTGGGCCCTAAGATTTCCCAAGGTGAAAATACAACTTTCCTTACAGAGCCGGCATACTGCTTTGAATTTTGGAAGAATTTCATTCATGCAAGTTCTTATCGCTAGTAAGAACAGTTTGATATGAGGTAGAATTGGTTTAAAGTCTTAGACTCTGTCCATAGTGATTTGACTTTTGAAATATGAGAATGACTTCTTTGAACTCCTGTCATGTCTATAACACTAAAATCAGAGACTTAGACATGAACCAAGGTGAGTTTCTCAGCATCTATTTTGTTGTTATTGTTGGCCTGGTAGGTATTTTAAGGAACTATTTTTTTATCTCTTCATTTTAAAACATTTATGAAGTTTTAGCAGGATGGGAAGTATAAAGTCAAACTGTCTAAAGTTTAGACAAGTATTTTATCATAAAGGCAAATCAGTGACATAAGTAATCACTCGAGATCAAGGGAGAAAGGACTAGAAAATGGCTGCTGTGCTAGTCATAAATTCCACTGGTTTCTAGTTGAATGACAGGTAAAAATAAAAAATGAATCAAACTATAGCTTTGTTAGTGGGGTTTCCTGTTAGGTGTTTATTTTTTCCTTGAATAGATTTTCATCTTATATTTTAATGCATGTCAGTGTGCCCTATAAAATGGCCCTATTTACAGATTTCTGTTAAGTAGGTGTGACTCATCTTTCTGCCCAACTTTTCTCACTGTGAGGTCCTTCTACCTTGTCTTAACAGCATTTTCATCTTCATTGGGAAGCGTAGGAGCTTATGTTTCTCGATCCCTCAGTTTGGGTACTTGGTTCCTAGCTTAAGCAGATTCCCTTACATAGTTCCTAGATTTCAGGCCCTCAAAACTCTGGAAAATACTGCTACATAAGGGAGACTACATGGACATTAGTATAGTAATGTGCTTTTTAACAGAGCCAGAAAACACACGTGACATGTTTGGTGGTTGTTGAAAAGCAAGAGAAGATCCCCTGTTGGGTGAAGCGTTTTCTCTTACTTTTCAGCAACCACCAAAAACGTCACATGTGTCCACCCAACATGGAATTGCAGCAGATTCTGAGACTCACAGCCAAACTTGGGGCAGAGCACAGGGAGTCTTATTGAAGATGGGGGCGGGGGGATAGAAGAACAGGAGCTCCACAAGGAGACCAACAAAGCTAAAAAGTTCTGAGCCCAGCGGACCCTGCAGAGACTGATATACCAACCAGAAACCATGCATGGAGAGGACCTAAACTCCCACCCCAACCTGCTCAGATGTGGCTGATTGGCAGCTCAGTCTCCATGTGGGTGATTGAATAAGGAGAGCAGTGGCTGCCTTTGTCATGAACTCGGTTGCCTGCTCTCACTTGCCCCTTGTGATTCAGCCTTGCCAGGCCACAGAGGAAGAGGATACAGGCAGTCCTGATGAGAATTGATGAGCTATGGGCAGATGGCAGAGGAGGAGAACTCCCCCTTTCAGTGGACTAGGGGAAGGGGACAGGGAAGAAGAGGGAGGGTGGGTAGGACCAGGAAGAGATGAGACAGGGGTTACAATCAGGATATAGAATGAATAAATTGTAAATATATATTTATATATTTACATATATTTATTTATATTTATATATTAAATATATTTATATATATTTACAATTTATTCATTCTATATCTATATCTATATTTTATCTATATCTATCTATATATATAAAAGAAAAGAACACAATGTGCCAAAGTCATGTGACTTTCCTCATAAATAAATACTTCAGCCCTACAGGGGTATCTGCTCTCATGTGGGCACACACACACACACACACACACACACACACACACATACACACTTACAAATAAAATCTTTAAATCATTGAATGATAAGGTAAGAGAAGAGAAACAAAATGATAGGTTAATAGGAAAAGAAGGTGGAGGAGAGGCGTCAGTTTATCACTGAAAGATTAAGTGAGATAGGAAGAGGGTTACAAGTACTTTATAAGATACTTTGTGTATGTATGTATGTATGTGTGCATATGTATGTGTGCATGTATGTATGTGTGTGTATGCATGTATGTGCGTGTGTGTGGAGGTGCATAGAATGTATGTATGTATGTAAATGTGTGTGTATGTATGTATAGGCTGTTTGTTAGGGGAGGGTTCCAGGCTCTTACAGAAGTCATTTATACATATGGGGGAATTGGTATTTGTCGGTTGCTCAGTTCATGAGGCCAGATGTCTCAGCTGGTCTTCAGTATACCTCAGAATCCCTAAGAGGTAGGCTCTAATGCCAGCGAAGGAACGCCTCAGCAGCAGGGTGAACCTGCCAGTGAGAATAAGGGCAGGCAGACAGAAGGCAAACGCTTCTCTCTTCTTCTCTTCATCTCCTTTATACAGGCTGCCACCAGATTTAGGGGTGTCCTCTGACTGAAGATGGTCCAAACGTAGGGCCAGGAGTTTCCCCCAACGAAACAGTTAACTAAAACTCTCTTACAGGTGTGCCCAGCTGGTTGAGTTTCCACTTCATTCCAGACGTAGTCAAGTGACGGTAAGAACAGCCGTCACACACCTGTAGACTAGGAATTAAATGAGGTGGTATACTCAAAGCGGGTTTTGCTGGGTATGAAGTAGGGTGCACAGGCTTGTTTTGTGGCTGGTATTGGGCATCACGTGCTTACAGTGAAGAGAGGGGAGGTTTTCACACTGCATCCTAACTGATTTTAAGGTGAGTACCATAACGTCCCACGTATTACTGTCATTTTACAGAGAGGGGAACTGAGGATCACAGGGCATAGAGTTAGGAGTTGATGAGGCAAGGATTTCACTCCAAAGCCCAGGAACCGCGCCATATCAACAAAGCAGCACTTAAGTAATCGAGGCTTGTGTTAGCTGAGTTCTTTCTGTGTCAAGGGAGTATCCCCTTCGCGTGGCAGCAGATTTCTATAGTGCACAGAGGTAAACCAAGGCCGTTAGAATTGCTCAGATCTAGCCCTCTGTTTCCCAAGGAGCTTGCTCACCCTGCTTTCCCGAATATACTTTTTTAGTGAAAGTAGAATGCAGGGCCCAAGTGACAAGACTATTCCCAATGGCCCAGCAGTCATGTTTCTCTTATAAATGGAGTAGTTACTTCCTTTATTACAGGTCTGTCTCCTCAGCTTTACTCAATGAGTGTGCTTCAGCCTTGTCCTTACCCATGAGAGCATGGATGCAGCTGAGCTTTTGGAAAGATGCCCTTGAAATGAGGAGAGTCAGAGAGAAGGACCAGACCCCAGGCCCTCGAGTGCACAGCCAGGTCCTTCTGTCTCTTGCCCAGTGTTGTCATTCACTGGCTTTTAGTCAACGTTCCTAGCTGCAAGTTTTCTTTTCTTTTTATTAATAAAAAAGTCTTTTCTGTGGCTTTGGGAATTGTTGTCCAGGCTGACCTCAAACTTGATATTCCCCTGCCTCAGCCTCACCAGTAGCTGGGATTAAGATTACAGGCATGAACAACTAACAATGCAGGGCCCACTCCAACTGTGCAATCGTATATGTTTGAGTGTGTGTGTGTGCGTGCTGTGTTTGTGTACGATACGTGTCAGATACGACCTGCGCAGTCACCATGGTGCATATGTGGAAGTCAGTGGACAGCTTGGATGTTGTCTTTCACCTTGAGACAGGGTCTCTTTGGGGTGTTTGGTGTTATGTATACTGGGCTAGCTAGCTGGTGAGGTTCTGGGGACTTTTACATTGCAGCCTCTGACCTGGTTGTAGAAGCTGGGATCACAGATGCTCACTGCTGCAGAGATGGCGTTCATGGGTTCCGAGGGTTCAAACTCAGGCCTTCCTGCTTGAGAGCAAGTGCTTTACCTCAGTGGCTGTCCCGACAGCCCACCACTTCTACAGGAAACGTAGTGAGTTTCAGAGCTCCGTCTCAAACACAAGCTTCCAAAAGCCTTGTTGCTTCAGCATTACTTCCTTGCTGTAGCTAAGATTCTGCGCTCGGAGTCCTAAACTGTTCTCTGCTACCTAAGCTCTTAGAGCAGAACCATGGGATCTTTTCCTTTGAATAGCAGACCTGAGCTGATTTATAAATGAAAGGTGAGTAAGCTTCCCAGAGTCCTCGAAGGCTCCTGAGAAGAAAGTTGGCTCCTTAGGATTACGGTTGATGGAGCCTTTAAGTCACTAGCCTTGACAGGTGAACATTAAGAGGGTTTAAATAAAGCTTTGAATTCCACTCTGTCTGGAAAAAAAAACATTTTCCAACAATACATTCAGAATGAAGTCTTGGACCCAAAGTTTCCTTCTGACTTATCTAAGGATCATCTAAGAGTTTACGCACATGGGAGGTCAGATTAAAAATGTCTCAGATCGTGAATTTGTGCACTGGAACTTCCGGTCTGCCACAGGAGCTCTTAAACTGTCTTGCCTCTTTTGGGGATGAGTTTTCTAAACCAAAAACAAGATCATTTTTTATGACTGCTAACATCCTTACAACCTCTTATATTTTATGATAACATAAAAGGCTTCCTTTTCAATCCTTTTCTATAATAGTTTAACTGTGTTTCCTTTCTTAAATACTTTGGACTTCTTATCACCAAATTCACCAATTGGTGGTAAATCTCTCTGCATATACATTCTTTCTTTTACGTTTGGCATCTTCCATTTTATTTTCCTTCCCACAGCCCTAAAAGGCCCTAAACGCACTAAGGTCTACTGGCGACACGCTTTGTTCCTCACGTTACTCTTTTCCAGACTGCCATTTTAAATGGGAGCATGGCCTACACTTGCCATTCTACCCTACTGGGAATTTTCGCAAACAAAATGACGTTTCCTTGTTCCCTTTTCAAAGCTGAATTGCGCTGAGGACACGAAAACAACATTGAAGAGGTTCTGGTAGTTGACGTCAGCTCACACCTCACAGCCTTGTGTCATGAAAAAACAGACACCAGTGCACTAAATTCCGTGGGCTTAGTGCCCTACAGTGAAAACACACGTCCAGGGCAGAACACGGATGACAGCTACTGTATGATGCCCACTTGTCTGCTCACTTACACCAGCCAACTCGCTGCTCAAAAATTTACCAGCCGACCGTTACAGATTTTACAGGTCAAATGTGATCCACGGCTAGTGGAAGTGGTGTTGTGCATTGGTCTGCATCGTCCATAGGCCGCATTTACTTAAATTCTTTCCATTTAAATAAAATTACCTTTCTGAGATATTCACCAGTTTAAGAATAATGTTTGAGCCTTGGTGGTGGTGGCGCCTGTCCTGTTAGAGATGTTTAGTGACTACAGCTGAGCACTCATGAGGGCCCAGTGAAGGGCTGATTCCAGGGGCAGCTGGCTCAGTCTCACTCTGTCAAGTCCTGATGCAGGCGATCTCAGCCAGCGGCCTCTGGAGGCCACTGAACACCGGGAATAGATGGATAGTGAGAGAGAGAATGGAACGATGCTTCTAGGCACACACAGTGACATACAAACACATTCACAGGGCCACACACTCACATGTACACGTGCACGACACATGCGCACATGCATATTCACACAGCGTGCGCACACACACACACACACACACACACACACGCACACACGAGTGAACGCACAGCAACGACAACAGTAACTTGAATCTCATGTACCAGTATCATTTTCTTAATATACCTAAGAATATATTTTTAAACTTCAGTGTGAAGGGTGCGCGTCTAAAAGGCACATTTGAGTTTGATGTATTTATCCTGGACTAGCGATGTAAAAAGCCATCCCCTCACAGATGTTTAGAATCCTGTTACTGCTCGTCTTATTAACATACAATAAAAATCTCTGTCTCATACCTCAAGAAATTGATTTATTCTGGTTTCAACATTTATAGATAAGGAAGTGCCAGGCATAAAAGTGACTGCTAATCCACACATTAGCCAATATTTTTTTGAGATGATCTTGTATAGAGTCTGGTTATGTCTTGAGGTTGCAAAACTCTTACCTTTGCTTGCCATGTGTTGCTGCTATCATTTTACACCACCGACGCCCAGAGAGCAAGGACTCAAAACTCGACTGTTGGGTTTTTTTTGTGTGTGTGTTGTTCGGTTTTTGTTTTTTTAGAGGTTTTAAAAATTACTTATTTATTTGTTTGTTTGCTTTGGTGAAGCCAAATCCATCCATTCCATGAATATGCTCGAGGATGACACTGTGATGGAGAGTTAAACATAATCCCCTCGGGCCCGTGGAGCTGACAGAGTTGTTACGGATACTAGACACACAGTGAGTGCTGACCTTGTCACTGGTAGGAGAGCCTCGCAGGACGACTGTGGGATACTGTGCATACAGAAGAGGGCATGGCAGTACCCAGTTGTAATTCCACACTTGAGTAGCTGAGGCAGAAGGATCACTGACCTTGAAGCCAGTTTGGGCCACATGGTAAATTCCAGGCTGGTTTGGGCTACAGAATGAAACTTCGTCTCAAAAGTAAATAAATAAATAAATAACTGAAACACAAACTAAAAAGAAGGGAGAAAAAAGAGACTGCGCCATGAGAGTTGACCTCATTGGAGAGGTCAGGGAAGTCCCACGCGAAGAAACGCATAGTGAGTACCGTAAGCCTTTCATGGACCCCAGAACCTGCCTGTGTCTTGAACCTGGACAGCGATTGTCAAAGCAATCTGAAAATAATAATGGAAATAAAACAAACCAAAATGAAGATATGGTGGAATGTTTCGGTCCGGCATGAGGTGCACCAAAACTGCATGATAATTTAATCACCATTCATCAGCCTCAGGGCTACACTGCTATTACGGAAACCTGGTCCTGAGTCTCAGTGCCCCATTGCCCACCTTCTAGGAAGTGATCTGTAGCAGCGTTTTACCTTCTCAAGTCAAAAAGTTCATTGTTGTGGTGGAAGATACTGTATACAGTTGTTTTTTGAGAGACGTAATTTAAAGCTGATAAGGGAGAGAGTGGATGAGAGTGATGAGATATATATATATGTGTGTGTGTGTGTGTGTGTGTGTGTGTGTGTGTGTGTGTGTGTATAAATGGGCAAACCCTTTTACGAAGTCACATGTTTAAAACATTGTTTTATTTTAAACAGCTCTTCTCCAGCAATGGAGGCCAGTTCAGATAAGATAGAATATTAATGCTTTCGAGCGTTAAGCAGGCTGGTCGCGTGGCGTCCGGATTTCTGCCTTGGGTGGCTGCGTCCCAGCTGTGCTGCCCCAGAGTTTAGTAGAGATAAAAGCTGGGCTGTTGACATGATTATGGAAGCGCACACCGCTTTACTTTATCTCTGGCAGAGCTAAATTTAGTCTCTTAGAGGCACACACATTTTTTTTTTTTTTTGGTCAAATGAAAGCTGCATTTTATAATGATTCTGAATAATTCAGAAGTGGCAGGAGCCTGATGAATAGATACATCATAGACCAAAGGGCTTGGCTCCAGCTCGTTAGGTTATCTAAGATCTCTTTCCTTACAGTGAAACTTTCTTTAGAGAAATCCACTTTTGCACACATTCAGATTGTGGTGAGTGGTAGCTAGAGTAAATTAAACACAACTTTATACAGCTGTCAAGTAGAAAGAATGCTGATGACAAAATGATTTCATTTTTATTTTAAATTTATGAATGAGTTCCTCCTCTGACCTTATTAGTCACTGGAGAAAAAGAAATAAATGCAAAGTGAACTCAAATCTCTGAATATATAAGTATGCGTATTGTATACATTACACAGGTAACACACATACACACATACACACACACACATTTATGGGTCAAGTAAGACAAATCTAGATTTCGAGCACCATGAGGACTTCATTTGAAGGGGGGGATGATTGAACAGAGGGCTACGGGCTGGTGCAGTAGGAACTGCTGTGATAGCTTGTTCCCATCACAAGTTCCACAAGCATCCTGAAGGTCAGGTGGTATTGGGGTCTGAATGTGAGGTGTTCCCATGTTCCACTTCTTCTCAGCTGGCCATGCTGCTTAGATGGCTGCGGAACTTTTAGGAATCAGAGCCTTAGCAGAAGCGGGTCACTGGGAGCAATGGGACTTTAATAGCCTGGCCCAGCTTCCTCTGCCCCACTCCCTGGGTATGCATACAGCTTGAGCAGCCAGCCTCCTGCTGGTGCCATCATGCCTTCCCTGCAGGAATCCCTATCTTCTCAGCCACAATGGATTGCATCTCTCTAGAACAGTGAGCCAAAATAAATGTTTTCTTCCTTAAGCTCCTTTGGCCAAAGTATTCAACCATGGCCACAGGGCAGCAACCTTCTTGTTTTCTCTTTCTTATTTTCAGGGGTTTTCTCCATTAAGGTTCCCCCTTCCCATATGATGCCTGCTCGTGTCAGTCTGACAGAATAAAAACCTAACCAGCATACCACAAAGTAATGAAGGTAGGGCCGTAGGCTTGCAGTTTGTTAAGCAGTCATGTTGCTAACTTTCAGAGATGCTGTGTAGGTTCTTTGTAGCGGAATAGAATCCTTTCTGTGGAGGTAAACACACCAACCCCTTGTGATGAGCCAGGACAAACTTACGTGTCCTAAAAACAGTGGAAATCTTCTGAGTATTTTTTTTTTTTTTAGAGGATACTGTTTCGATGGACTTCTGAGTCAATTGTGCTCTGGTTGGAGAGCTCTTTAATTGTTTTACAATGCTCTCTAGTATAAGAAGATTACTACCTAAATCTTTCATAAGCAACCCTCAGTCAACTGTCACGTGCTACTAGCCGCCAACATCATGAGTCACTCAGAACAAAAGTGGTTTGTGGGTTTTGTCTGGGAGTCTCTAATGGGCAGAAAACAACTTCAGTTTTAGAAAGTTAAGCTGCTTTCCCTAAACATGTGCCAAACAATATATTTCTCACACACAGGTAAAATATATGGCTGCCGTGGGGTGGTTCTTAATGGGTCCCAGAGCAGGGCTGAAGGCTGGCTTGGTTGCCGGCCTGTGGAGTCACTGGGAGGGGGTATGTAATTTCTAAGGGCTAGAGTGAGTGGGGGTTACTTTGCTGATTGGCCTGGAGGGGGCTGTTGATATCCACCACCCTCCCTTTTCTTTCTTTGCTTCCCCCTCCTGCACTCCCACAGTGCCAAAGGCCTGAAAGCAACAGGGCCATCTGTGGGCCGAAACCTCTGAAGTCATGAGCCAAGATGCATCTTTCACTTACAAAAAGTTGCTGCTTTCAGGTGTTTTCTAACAGACACAAACTATATGAACTACCTGCAAAAATCCCAGTTGCTCAGTCACATGTATGGGTTGGGCTTACTCTAATTTCATTCCCACCCTCCCAACCTCTGAGTCAAGCTTCATTGTTAAGTGCTTTAGAATTACTCTTGGCCTATGGGGGCACATTACTGAAATGGCATTTTATCCCTCCAGTCTGTTTTAAGGCTCACGATTTGAATTTATGCTGGAATGATTATGCAGAATTTTGAGAACTGTGCAGGGTTTACCTGCTGGTGAGAACATTTACACACTCTGCCCTCGCTGTCTTGTTACAACGTGTTGAGGGAAACTGGTTCATGCTCATTGGGGCCTTGATATATCCAAGAAACAGCTCTCTGTGGCTGCTAAACATGAAGCCAGCATGTGAATTCTTACATTTGAGCAAAGTGTCTATTAGCACTAACTATAGTGAGTAAACAGAGCCAGGGACTCTTGACAACGGACAGTGTGTGTCCCTCGTCAGCTCGTAAAGTCCTCTCGAGCTCAAGTCAGAAGAGGAGAGAGCAGCCGCTTCCTCCCTGTTCTCCTTTATGTATAACACTATTTAGCCTGGGAGAGAACGGGTTCCATTGAAAGGAACTGTCAGCTACGTGAACACATGTAGTACGTATGTGGGGGGTCGCTGCTGCTTGATCAGGCGACCCACTTTCTGAACCCACTCGCTGTAAGCTCTGCAAGGACAGATGGAGATGGGGGTAACATGCTAGAGCAATGGCACTGTCCTCCCAGCTAGCGAAATCTGTTCTCAGGACAAGCGGGGGACTGCCCAAACAGAACAACAGCTACAAGCACCGTCAGAGAGGAGATTTGTAGTCCAGGTTCCGGAAAGCATCTTCTTTGCATCTACATCACTGTAAATCAACAGGATGAAATCACTTCTGTGACCTGTACTTCATAATCGCTGCTGAAAAAGTATTGATTTCATCCCACTAAGTAGAATTTTGTTCTAGAAATTCTTCTCTGGTGAGAAGGATAGATCAAAGAGTGCAACGGTTACTACTGTCCTTGGTTTTTAAATGTTCTGACTGCTTAGACAGCTGCTCCTGGGTAAGTCGGTTCTCTGGGCTTCTTTGTCAAGGATGCCCCGTAGCTGTTTGCAGAGGGATTCAGGAATTGTACTGGCCTTGACAATTAGTCACATGAGAGTTCATGAATTTCACTGAAGTTAAACATTAGTACAACCAAATCATCTTGCTAGAAATATCTGTGACACTGCTCCTTTTCTGCATCTGAGGTTTATTAGTTAATCTGGAGCTGGACAGACTTGTGTATCCTAATACATGAGGTTTGCACTGAGCAAAGCCTTGGGGTGCTGTTCCCATGGGATTTGTCTGAATCCCATTTTACGTTTGCCATATGGCTGCTCTGAAGGTGTCGGTCTTAGCATCTTCTCTCTGGCTTCTGTCTCCTATGAAATTTTGAGTGCTTTTCACATTCATTTGTGTTCACTGTAATTATTGTATAATATAGTGATTTTCCTTATGAATATTTTACTTAACAGGGAACTTTCATAATTTCACAAGGGTCCACATGTACTGGTGAGTCTCCTTGTGGACCTGCTTGTTATCTGTCTGTCTATCTGTCTGTCTGTCTATCTATCTATCTATCTATCTATCTATCTATCTATCTATCTTCCACCAAAGCACAATAGAGAATCTTAAAGACCCAGAGAATGTTAAAAGAGGGAATTTCAGTTGCCCTTCAGCTAGATCTTAGCCTTAGATGAATTTGACAAGTAAACAATAGTTTAATTTCTAACTCCACAGGAGAATTAGATTTTTGCCAGAGCTCATATTTTCAGGACATTTGGTCCTCTTTTCAAGTCTAGTATAACGTCCTGATAATCGAAAACTCAAGGGACAGATCTTAGTCTCCTGAATAAACAAAGGCTCTGAATTTATTTAAGGACATTAAAACAAGAACACTCTTATAAATAACCCAGGCATACTTGGATGAGAGAAATGATTTGCTGTTTGTCTTTCAGATGAGAGAAAAGCCTTTATGCTCTTGGCCCGGAAAAGGCCGCTGTCAGGAGGCTCTGTGCCTTCACCTGGGCTGTGTGTTCCAGATCACGGAGCACCACCCACCCACACCAATGTGGCTTCAGGAATGCTCCCTCCTAGGTGTCCTCTTGCTCTCCCTAGTCACCTGACCAGCTAGCTTCTCTCTCAAGCCTACACAAGCTCCTCTCTTACTTTCTAGGGAAGCTTTCTGTCCACAACACTCAACACCCCTTCTCTTTAAAATTACCTGAGGCTTACACCGTGTCATCCCTGAGTTCTGCTGAGTCACCATATTCTCACGGTTTGCTCCTTTGAGAATGCTGAGTCAGCTCCTTTGGGTTGGGACTGAAGGTGAGCACAGCTATTAATTTCAGGTCAGAAAAACAAATGTGCCGAGGCCGCAGGGTGGGCACGAGACAGGTGTCTAACCAATAAGCAGGAGAGTAAAACCCTTGTCCTGTGTGACTGCAAAGCCTGCTAACAGCCTCGCTCATGTTAACAGCCTCGCTCAACGTGCCCACCATTCCAGTCTGACACCACCGTGCCAAACCTGTCCTTAATCCACAGATTCAGAGACTCTTTGTCTCTTGGGACTCAGAATACTTCTGCACTTCCTGAAGATTTCCTTCCTTCGCCTCTGTGTAACTCGGTCTCCCTCACCCAACCCCCGGTGTTCTATCTTTGTTGGCTACAGACAGGCTCGCTTACACACTGGACTGGTAATTGGGTCTTAATGTGCATTGCCATTCTTGGTTTTCTCCTCCTCTGGATGGTGGCCTCTTGACTGTTGCTGATGATTGCCGCTGGTGCACGGGTTCCTCCAGCAGCGAGTGCTCTGTCTCCCTGCACCCATGTCCTGGGTGTATGCACAGTACAGATCAGCAGAGTATGAGGATTTTTTTTTGTTGGCCTTACTTTTTATTTTATAATTCTAATGTTCATATCACATTTTCTTATTGCAAGAGAAGAAATATGGAATAGGTGCTCAACATGTGTTTGTCGAATTGACTTAGTGGATATAAACCTATTAAAAAAAGGATGTCAAAAATTGCTCTGGTAGGATAAGCCTTTAGAAACTTTTGTCCTTGGTGGCTTGTAGGAGGATCGGGAAGGACATGCATATTCTCTCCAGAATTTTGGTTTATTATGGTAAAGTCCCATTATTAATAATGCAAGTGAACTTCAGAGGTTTTCATACAATCTTTCTAAGTGTCTGGGTGACTTTTAGTCTTTGAGTTTCTTCCCCTTTTGTGAATAATCACCTTCTTTATCACTGTCACTCTTTAAATATTTATCTAAAGCTCCCCAGACATGAAGATGCTTAGAGGAAGAGCACCCTTTCCTGGACTCCAAACTGACAAAAGCCCTGCTTCTTTCCTCCCATACTTCTAGAATAACCCCTTCATCACAATATGGTCATCATTTTCATCCAGGCATGAGGGTTAGGCCAGGACAAAGATCCAAGCAGTCTAAACCTGGGGTCTTTGCTTGTAGCCTGACAACATCCCCCACCTGCTACTTGGCCATGTCTGACCCAGCGAGAAAAGAAAGGCAGATCAGCTTTTCCACTGAAAAGCTACATGGTATCATTGGACTGAGCTCTCAAAACCCCGAAGTGCAAATGCAGAGAAGGAGGCGCCCGTGTTCAGAGGGCCAGGCCGGGCTTGCTTGCTCGGTCTAGTAGGCAGCCTTGCTCTAAGTGAAAAAAGGAGTGCAGTGTGGTTGCATGTAGATAGCATGTAACTAGAGGAGAGGGGGTGATGTCACAGACTGGGTGCTGTCACCATAGCTTTATATGTTGTCATCCTAATGGCCGCACCTCAGACTGTAACCGGTTTCAGAAGCAGGACCCTTAAAGAGGTAGTTAAGTTTCTCCGAGGCCATAAAGTGGGCTCTAACATAGAAAGCGTGCAGCTGCTGCACACGGGACTTTTGTTCACGTGGGAGAGGTGGGTGTCTATGGAACTGCAGCCGTGGAGGTTACCATAGTAAAGAGGCTGAAGCGAAAACTCTGTTGCTTCATTCACGCCCTGGCTGGAGGTTGGCGCCGCTCTCTCTGCTGTCCAGTAAATGCTAGCCACGAGTGTCTATTAAAATGTGCAGTGCCTCATTAAGATTAAATGAAATTCTCATTCTTGCGTTATGGGCAGCAGACTTTCCCTGAGAACACTGTCTTGGCTGTTGAGCAACACCAGAATTCTAAAGGACAAAGAGAGATCCCTGAACTGTTAATTCCTTAGATGGTGAAGTTGGGTATAGCTACCGACCTGGCACACTCTTGTCAGCAGGTCCCAGTGTGAATCTCATCTTCATCTGGCCTTCAGAATGATGAACGAGGCTTGATCTTAAAATAGAAACACATTTCCATTTCTTTTAGTAGTCTGAATATTGAGGTTTTGCAATTAGAGTCTGTTCTTTGTATATGTTTTAAGAAGTTTGTTCCTGCTAAGGAAGTCTTTGTATTTCTCCTACTCCGTAAAATAAATGCCACGTGTATGCATAGATGAGGAGCTGTATAAAGTTGGAGACCTTCACTTTAAAGTGGCATAGCACTGAATGTGAACACACTGTGGGTCAATCTGCGTGTGTTTCAAGCACAAAAAAGGAAAACAAAACAAAACAATCTATGGGCGTAGGCTAAGAAAAGCGGCTGTGGTGGACTAATGCCCTTGAGATTAGCATTCATTTATTAAAAGGTACACTTAAAAGGCCACGGATTAGGAAGAATACTGTGTTGTATGGAATAGGGGCTGTTTTCCCTACCCCTCTCAAGCTTGCCCTTAGAAGGGAGTCGAGATGCTGCCCAGATCCACTGGTTCCTTGCTAGTTCTGAGATGTCTTCTGGCAGGTGTCAGCTTGAATAAGTGACTATGGAAAGTTAGAGTGGCTCAGGGGATCCCGCCCTAGACTATTTGGGATGCTACATCAACGTTGGTTTACTTGGGCAGCTCTGCAAACATGGCCTCATAGAGGGAGCACATGCATAAACATAATTCCTAGACATGCCTACAGCGTCCCGAATCCCTAGGTAACAGAGCTACAGGAACCTGCGGAGGGAGGTGTGCCCAGTGCCTTAAATTTGTTCCTAGAAGGGTTGTTAAGTAAGGAATTCCCTTTAATGATGTGCTTATTTTTTCGCCTGGTGGTTTTCATCTTCGAGGTATGCTCCAACTATGGTGGTCCTCCTGCAGTTCTACAGGTAGCCGTTTTGACTCCTGGCCCTCTCTCTCTCTCTGCACACTCTTCCTTTGGCTGCTCCTCACAACTTCTCCAGACAAGTACTTAAAAAGGAAGTAAACCTAAGATTATAAATTTTCAGAAAGGGAAGAAAGAGGAGAGTAAGAGATCAAAAATGTTGCTGTCCTTGACCACAGGGAGAGGCCCTTGACATCTCTACTGCACACTGGTCTTGTTATGTAGCTTGGCTTATAAACCGAAGTTTCTAACATTCATTTTTCACTATTAGCAAGTTAAAAATATGGAATCATTTCCTGAGCCGACTGACAGACGAGCAAACCGGTTTTAACTAATATCGGAAAAAGTATATGTATGTTTGTGTGTGTGAGAGTGTGTGTGTTGCATCATGGTGGAAAATAAAATGACAGGCCTTTGGAGATGCATGACAGTTTCACAGTTTGCTAAGACCATCTTCCACTGAGGCCTATGAACAGCTTGTTCACTTAGAATGGCAATGTCGACTTATGCAGGTTAGTGACACACCGTTGTGTTGGATGGCTTCGAAAGCTATCAGAATTTATTTGCAGCTCTACATGGCAGCAGAGGCATGAACTAAATGGCTTCCTAAGGATGTTAATAATCCCTGGAGCACATGGTGCTTGGACAGTCACCCTTTCCACCCAAGCTCGAAGCAGGGGTGCCGCCTGCTGGACAATGTGAAAATTTCCCATTGTATGGCAGTAGCCCTGCTTTTACTTTTAACTTTAGGTACATTTACAGATACTTAAATTGACGTGTCTCATATTTTTATTTCCTGAATAGGTTTTCCTCACACAAGTAAAGAATTCCGAAATAAGGAGAAAATAGACATTAGGATACTGGGATAAATCAAGCTTGAGAAATAGCCCTCAAGTTTAGGCTTGTCTGTACTCTGTTTCATATTTTGCCTTTTTCCTTTCACAATTCATTGTTTAGTTACTCATTGTTCAGCTTAACTGAATTTATGTGTACTTCTCATACATATGAAATACTCTTAGAAATGAACTTGGCCCCTCTAGCGTTTTTCCTGTCTTCATCCACATCCAAACTTCAGTAACAAAGTTGTTTATACATGCCGAATCCACCTCCTTCCCTCCCACTCATTCTAAACCAGCTTTAATCTGTCTTCCTTCCCAACAGGCCGTTAAATGATTCTCTCCAAGGTCACCAAAACCTTATTGTGAAGTACCTCAAACACTTCTCAGCTTTTCTCTTATTTGACTGCTTGGGAGCTTCTCCTCGTCCTCATTGTTACATGCTGCTCCTGTCTCCTTACTGCATCTAAGGCTGTCTTCCCAGAAGCCTTTGCAGGTCTCCTTCACTCTTCCCTTCCTGTTAAATCCAATTCTGGATTGGAGGTAGGATCTCTTCACCTCTCTCTCTCTCTCTCTCTCTCTCTCTCTCTCAAGTGTCGTTAAGATGGTTTTGATCCTCTCTGTGCTGTCAGGTCATGTGGCTCTGTTGCTGAGGTATCTCTGCTTATTTATGGATGATCCCACTCATTCCCACAGAGCCAATGCCTCTCCCGCCTGCTTCGGTGGCGCCTGTCAGATTCTTACCTCAACGAACCAGCGAACCCTAATTATCCCAGGCAGGAAACTGGGTTTTTGAGGGGGAGACCTTTTGCTGATCCAGGTCCTATTGGACCAGCCTCCTGGACATCCCTTTAAGAGCTGTCTTTTCCCTCAGCCCCCACCATCGTGGCTGCCTTTCCTTGCCACATGTTTGTTAATTCTCCTCTTTCTTATATGTCCCTGCCCCTTAAATAGCACAGCAGATGGGGAAACTTTCCTAAATATAAAAATGGCAAGGCCACCTTACAGCCTCGGCCTCTTTTCAAGCCAGGAAAGTGCTTGCTATGAGCATGACGATCTGTAAAAAAGCCAGGCCTGGAGGTGGGAACCTGTAATCCCAGCAGCTCAGAGACAAGAGAACCCTAATGGCTGTTGGCTTCCACTTTAGCCAGATAAGTGAGGGACACTTCTGCCCAACTTTCACACACGCATAGGTCTCGTATTCATATTCACAGGGGGCCCACCCTGCCCTCCATGCCTCCTCCCCTGAGCTTCAGTCGTCACGTCTTCAGGATGCCTTCACTGGCCGCTCCACATTCAAGCATGTGTCCTTGCTCTGAGTTCCCATGAGATCCTGTTCTTCCCCGCTTAATTACTTCCTTATCTCCCTCTTCACTCGGTGCTCTTTTCTGTTTCACACAATTAAGTAAATCTCAATGCAGCACGTTCAGACCAAGTTCTAATTAATAAACTTTTAGGATGTCAGGCGAGCTCAGAGAAGCTCTCATTAAATCCCGTGTTTCCCAGAGTAGGAGCGCTTAGTGGCATTTTTAAGGTCACTTAGCCAATTCAGAAAGTATTACTCGTTCTTCCCAGAGCTGCCAGCAGGCACAGCTCCATTCTTTCCTTTTCAATATGTTGGTTTTCTCTGCAAGGTGCCTGGGAAGCCATACAGTGTGACAGCAGCATAGTTCAAAGCTTATTTTCCCATTGTTATTGACTAGGCAAGGGGTGTGAACAAAAAGGCAGCAGGCTTGTCCCTTCCCACCTAGCACAGTTTTCCTTGAATTACAGGAACACAGACTACTTTTCTGGGTTCTTTAGCAGAGGCACTGAGCACATCTCCTGGGTGGAGCCTGGAGGCCCCTTACTCTGTGAACAGGCCATGGCGAGCTGAGCTCTTTTCCTCTCCCTTGGGAGGGGAAGTCCTTGGATGTCTTTCTGGGTCTGTGGCCTTTAGGAAGTTTCGGCTCTTCATCTTTCTCTGTTCTTTAATTTTGTGTAGCTCTTTCACGTGACACCTGGCTAAGGCTCTTTGAACATCCCACTTCCAGTCTCTGAAAGGGTTAATCAAGTTGGTTTTCCTGATTCCTACCTGGTGTTCGGCCATCTTGCAGCTCCCTGGCCCAGTTACTGATCTGGCCAGAGCAGATGTGTTCAGAGAGGCAGGACACCTCAGCTCCAGATCAGTTTGTGCTGCTTTCTTTCTTAGTTTTACTTAATTAGAATAGAATTACATTATTTTCCCCTTCTCCTCCCTCCAGTGCCTCCCCCGTTAACCCCCACAATCCCTTTCAAATTCATGGTCTTCTTGTACTTTAATTGTTATTTTTATGTATAGATCCGGACATTTGGGTGAGTGCGGGTGTAAATGCCACCTGCTGAGTCTGTATAGCATCACTGGCGACTTGAGATTGGATAACCGGTCAGGGACTCCTCTCTAAGAAAGGCTCATTCTCCCTCTCTCAGCAGTGGTTAAGTGATTGTAGCTCTTTGTCCAGTGGTGAGACATCCTACGCTGGGTTATCAATCTGGTGTTGGAATTGTTTATGTCTCATTTAGGCAGCTGTATTGCTGACATTTCATGGGTATAGCTTCCCCGTCATATCTGGAAGACACAATCCTGTAGCAGATTTTCTGCTTCTCTGGCTCTTACCTTCAGTTTCTTATTCTTCAGTGTTCTCAGGTGCAGGAAAGGTGTTGTAAGTATATAAACTGGAGTCGGGTACTCCCCAGGCTTGTTTTCTGCATTTTGACTGCGTGTGAAGGCTTTTCGTCTGTCTTCTGAGAAAAGAATGTTCTTTGTAGGCTGAGAGCTACAGTTACTGTGGGTGTTCAGAATACAGTCGGACCTTACACTGGCTTAGGAAGGTGACGGTAGGAGGCTCTCCTTTGACATGTGTGATCCCACCAGCCAGCGGTGACTGGCTAGATTTATAGTGCCTGGCACCCTTTCCCTCCTATTGAGTATGCCGTAGGTCCAATTAGATAGCTGTTGGTTACTGCCAAGATAAAAGCGCCGCTATTGCACCTTTAGGAACTCTTGCCGTGTGGGTCATTGTTGTGATTCACAGGCCTCCCAGTCAGGTAGGACTGTTAGATGTTTTCCTCCATTGGCAGTTTACCTCACACCTCTTAATACCAGGAAAGCTAGTCCTCATGGAGGGAGAGATTTCAGGTCAGATTAAGCTTAAGTCCTCTAAATCCTGTGTCTATGGTGTCTTCAGCCATAGCGCCCTCTGGGAGGTCACCAAGAGCAACAATCGCTTCTTGTTCTGGGAGTTTCTTGGACTACCTGGACAAACACCCAAAAGGAGGATTTTCATGCTTGGTCCTGGAGTTTTAGATAGTGTATGGCTCTTGAGGGCAGTATTATGGCTCCAAATGACGTAACTTCATTTAAACTATATACATACATATTAACATATATTTTTTAAATATACATGTGTGCATTTGTGTATTATGTGTAATTTCGATTAGATATAAAATTACATGATTTTATATGGCTTTTGAAAACACCCATAACATTGGCACTCAGGAGTACGCTGAAGAGGTTAAAGATGAGGGGTCGTGGGTTGCTTTGTTTATTATGGAACCATGGCTACAGAAGTTATCATCAAGCCTTGTCAGAGAGTTCCTGATTTTCTACAAGAGTAACTGAAAGTTCTTCTAACTCTTTTCTTTGTTTTCTTAGTTCACATATCAGTTTCTAAGGAATATCAGCTACTGTCTTGTCAAAGAGCAGAACATTCCGCACTGCTTCCACTAGCTCCATTTTCACAGTAATCTATTCTGGGAAGAAATCTGAAGCCCAAATAGAAGGAAGGATCAGGGAGGCGTTGGGATGACACAAAACTGTAGGTTTTGTGAATGTATGGTGGGTCCCCCCCCCCCAGGCATATACATTTATAAAGTTGATTTAAAAATAAAAAGGTAAAAATGATGTTATTTGACATTTAGAAGAAATGTTTTGACATATATATATGAGTTAGTGGTGCGAATTCCATAAAGTCAGCAGGAGTGAGATTGGGGAAACATAAGTCTCCTTGGAGATGGCGCTTGCTCGCTACTGTGGCCTTGCCGTTTCTCACAATAGTGTCTGTCTGTCACTTCTGCTTTCACTGAGGCCACTGAGGATGGAGGCATTCTCTTCAAAGGTGTTAGGGCTATGTGAACTTTGGTTTGGGCTCTGGGTTAAAAGAATCAACAGCGTCAAAGTTTTTCTGGGACGCTTAGGCTAAGTCGGTGTGTGCTGTACAGCAGATGTTAACAGTGTGGGAATATTAAGGTCCATTCCGTGGATATTAATCAGCAGAAGTATTGTGTCTGCAGAGAGATGTGTAGAGTGGTGTTACATATGTGGTGACTTGTCAAGCCAGTGTCACCTGTGTAGGGTGTTAAAAACATTCAGCACGAACAGACTCCTGCTGTGTCAGTTTGTGTTGAGGGCAGCTTGAGTGTGAGAGCCTTGTGGAGAAGGGGTATAGGCCTTCCCTTGGAGCAGCCATCGGTTTGGTGTTTAATCAAATTCTATGATGGATCTGAGACAGCAGAATAAACATTCATAACGGACCGGTTCTCCAATCAGCCATGGCTGAGTTGGCCGTGGACTTAGCTTGGTTAGAATGAAGAGGCAGAACCACCAGGAGCCTCACCAGCCTCCCTCGCTGGGTGGACAGTATATTGCAGTCAGCCCTCTGGCGAGTCTTCCTGGCAACCCTTCCCTCCAGTTTACACAGAACTGGGATGCGGGCCAGCAGGAACAGGTGCTTTCCAGTTCTGGGAATAGGCCCGGGCTACAGATGCTCATATCCAGTCTACTTAAACATTAGTCGCAGAGACTAAAGAGCGAATGTCCTTGGTGAAAGGACACGTGTAGACCAGACACAGTAATGGGGTGGTAGGGTGCCAACACCAGAAAGTGGCATGGCAGCTGTCTTTGGAGTTGCAGAACAAGGGGTTCAGTGTTAGAAAAACCTGTTTGCTTTTGACATCTGTGGGCACAGCGCCGGGGCAGAGCGGCTGAAGCTGTTTTGAGGTCAGTTCACCTTTGCTGCGGGCTGTTGGTTTTACGCCTGCACTCTTATTCTATCAAAACTGCCTTTGATGTTCAACCAAGTAACCACTAATTGGAGCCTTGTAATTAGAAACTTCTCAAAAAGAAACCTTACGCAGAAAATATCAGATTGCACTTTAGAAACATGCCCTTCTAATACTAGTAAGGACCGCTCCAGCTCTTGTCTGCCAGGACCTTTGGAGCATCCTACGTCTTTCAAGTTGTTATGGGTGAGTCTTTGGAGATGGAAATGGTTTGAAGCTTCTGCAGTGGTGGCTTCTCCAGGTCTTTCAGTGCTGTCCGATGGCAAACATAAGGGATGATAACTTAGATTTCAAGGTCATCCCCCCCCCCAGTGGAAGGTCCTTTGAGATATTAGAACATTGCAACAATGCTAGTTTGTTGAATTTTTATTTGAAATGCAGGAAGTTACATTAGCACCAATGCAGAGGTGAATGTCAATCCTTTATCTTTTCTTATTAGATCTGTTAACCTAGAGGTGGAGAGCATAAGCATGCAAGGCAGAGTAGAGGAATCAACAAGCCCTGCCTTCTGTCATCCTGCTGAATGGTTCTTTTGTGAAAACAGTGGCAAGGATTCTCTAACACTGGGAACTGAAATTCATAAAGCTTTCGGAATCGCATTTTTCAAGTTTAGCTTAGGTTTTTCTATTATTCAGCTCACTGGTGGTGAAGCAATTTTGTTGACATTTTCTGCAAGTGGATTAGGCTTGCAATCATTGCCCGCAGCACCCAGATGGCCTTTCAAATGTTGCACCCTTGAAGGAACCCATCACAGGGAATCTAGAGAACTATAGCAGGTCTGTCACAGACAATGCTGTTCACCATTAACACCTTTTGCTGACGGACGTCTTCAGTTCATTTTTGCTTTCTCCTGTTTAAAAAAAAAATAGCGGTTTAAAAAAACCTTTACTGTGGAGTGAGCAACTCTTCTGCGTATCACACAATTCTATAGCCTTGAAGTGATGAGATAGTCAGTTATCGGAGGTGAAGGAGGATGACTCATCCCGGGGATCCCCAAATAAGCTTCCACATTCGTGCAGGTACCTCTTAAAAAACAGCCTGGGTCTTTTCCAGGACAGATTAGTGTTGCAATCCTGATTTTACTCGTGGGACCATCTTCCCAAGCTTCCTTGAATTCTTTGTGTCACTGTCAAAATGTCTTTAGCTCTCAAGGTTCATCATTCTCGGAGTTCTGGTTCTTCCCAAATTTTGTGGGCTGCCATCTTTGCAGACCAACTTGCATGGGAGGTCACCTGGGCTCATTGCTATTACAAGGAGGAATCATCTCTGAGAATTAAATAATGAGTCCCTCACACTAATAGTGTCCTTCAGAGTCTTAGTTGATGTCCGTTAGGAACTGAGTTCTTTAGTGATCTCTTTGGAACTGATCTATTAGGATTTATGATGGTATCTTTTTAAAGATTTATTTTAATTTTATTTTTGAAGTGTTTTACCTGCGTATATGTCTGTGTGTCATGTGTACCAGTGCCTATAGAGGCCAGAAGAGGGTATTGGACTTCCTGGGGCTGGAGTAAATGACTGGAGTAAAATGGAAGTAATTTCCTCATATATTAGGAAGTGGACGGCACTGTTACTGTTGACAGTAAAGTATTGTATTACTTACTGAGCAAGTGAAACAGAGACATAGGGGAAACCCGCATAGGTAGATAATCCCACACCTGGAACAGCACTCTCCTAAACAACCTGGTGGTGACAGGTGTGGGAGTTTTCCTCAGGAGCTGTTGGTCAGGGAGGCTTCAGAGGCCCCCAAACAATGCAGGCTCTAGTCATTTCTACTGCTGTCAACCAGGACTAGAGAGTAGACCCTATCGCTAAAGACACCACCACATAGCTCAGCTGCAGGCTGGACTGGAGCTGGAATTGTCCTCTCTACCGGTTAATGTTCAAAGTGGGAGAAGGTAAATGCAGACACATGGGCGAGAAAGGGCTTAGGTGGCCTTATCCAGTTACAAACTGTGAATTATAAAGTCAACCTTCCAGGCAAGAAATGCCCAGATATAAAACAGTAGCACAACTGTTATGGGGGCAACCAGCTATCCTCTGGTTGGATTTGAGGCCTGAACCACCAACTGAGTCCTCTGAGTAGTGCTGTAAACGCAGCCAACAACCCACGTCTAGGCAGTTCATAGCCTAAGTGGAGAGCTTGCTACTGTTGTTTGACCAAATTCACACGGCACCAAATTTTCTTCCCATTGTCTGTGTTTACACCCATGACAGAAGCTACTCTCAACTTTAACCAGAGGATCTTCTCTTTTTAGTGAACGTTAGTAAATACAGAGAGTATGGATAGCCAAGATTCTGAGAATAAGTAGTTGTTGAAGACCCAGCCCTAAATAAAATATTCTAAGTTTCAAAGAACATTGTGAAATAGGGGATAAAAGAAAGGTGAGAGCTAGAATATGGGGATAATGGCTGTTAAATGCCATCATCTGGGCACAACATAGCCATTGCAGTCATGAACTCAAAGCAGCTGGGTTGCTAGCTGGGCAAGAACAGTCAGCAGTCTTGGGGAAAGAGCTCATGGGCCCCTGCTACTTACTTAAACTGTTGGCTATTGAATCAGGGAGAGGGGAAGTCATTCTCTTTGGCTGTATATCTACTGCCAAGCCCAGCAGACTCCAATAATATAGCTTAAATCCATGGTCACACAGATAGCTCTCTGTTGGTCATAAAATAAAATGAATAGACAAGAATATGAGACAGAGATTTATAGAGAAGGGAAGTAGGCAGGGGTAGGAGGAAGGTAAAAGAAGCTATGGGATGATGAGAGTAATCAGCATGTATTGTATACATGTAAAATTGTCAAAGAAAATCAATTAAAAAAATCTAAAAATCTAATGGATCGATGAGCGTGTATAATGGAACTATCTTTTTGTTTTATAAAGTATGTAAATTGTAGTTTAGCATAATAGTTTAAAAAGCAATGTTTTGTTTGTTTGGGGCTCAGAGCTCAGAAAAGCCACAGCCAAAGCTGTGTTAAGCTGAAACTGAAAGCATGCATGCTCATTGTGATCAATCTATAGTTCTCCAAACCCCCTTGAGTTAAAAATTCAGCATTCTTCTTGTCATGACGATATGTATGGAACAAGGGCCTCAGACGTATTTCAACTTTTTCAGTGGCAAGTAGAATGTCTCTAAAATATACATTGCCATTTTTCCCCAAAAGTGAGCTGAACACTGATAACTTAAATAAGACCTTCAATCATTATTGCAATTAAGTGACACATATTCTAATAAGCAGTCCCGTGCACCCTGTAGCCCTTGTAAACATCTTCATTCCCCACACAGTTAAACTGTCATTCTGTGGTGCAACAATCCCAGGTCATGTTTAAATAGTTTCATGCAATATTCCAAATACAGCAACATTTTATACAGGTGCTGTTTTAGTTTCTCAAGTGAAGGATGTTGATAAAGGGGTTTTGGCTTATTTTTTTTAATGCTAGTTTTTCTTTTTTGTAAAGTTCATATAGTTTATAAAATATTTTGTTTGCATCCATCCACCATTACCTCTCTCCAACTTTCATAGTCCCACCTCCCACCTCCCTCTCAACTTCGTGTCCTCCCAGTTCACATTACCATTAACCCCTTTTGCCACGGACCGGCCCAGTCGGGCTCCCGGCATCCTCGGGAGAACAAGGGTATGGACAGGAAGACACGGATGCGGCGAATTGACAGACAGAGACCACCAGTGAGGCTTTGGAATCTGCTGCAACTTTACTGAAGTCAAGCTAGTATTTTTATAGTGATCTCACAAGGAAGCACCTTACAATTGGCATGCTTTCCAGAACATTCAGACTTTTACCAAGGATATAAAGTTTATGTTTTAACATGGGGCAGTGCCCACAAGAAATCTTTGCCTAGAAACTTTCTGATCAACACAAACAAGAAACAAAAACCTCAAACTATGGTTTCATTATCACTGACTAGTGAAGAGGAAAAGTCAGGAGCTGTAATAGTCCTCTGAGCCAAGTCAAATACCTGCCAAAGTCTAAACACACCTTTGTCAACCATCCTCCCTTATGTCCTGCTAAAGATTTATGATCTTCCCTAGGAACAAGACGCTGAAGGGAGGGGTAAACTCGTGCCAGCTGTACTTCTCATGTTATTTTTCCTTAAGAAGGAGCCCATTATTTTTTTACTATTCCTATAATGCCTTTTGATACTGAATCTAATTCATTACTTTTCTTAAACTTATTCCTTTTACATTTTATTCTTATTAAAGCCTTTAATAATCTACTAATAATAAATTTCTTTATAAAATTAGTTGTGCTGTTTCAGGAGTCACAGAGAAAGATCAAAAAACTCATTAATCCAGCCCCAGAACCGCAACCGAAAAAGCGTAGAAATCTCAGAACGCGTCTTTTTGCCAGACGGGGGGTTCTGCCAGGGACCTCCAGAGAGCATAATCCCGAAGGACACACATCTCTTAGTCTGAGTAGCGCTATCTATTGACAGGCTACACCAGGCGCTGAAGTGGGTGTGGCACCTTTAGTGCAATTCGTGCTGTGCTTATGCACATGGACATGAGCAACCCCCCCATCAGCCGTGTCTCCACACGAGAGGTGACTTCTCCGCACTCGGGAGCCATCAGATGCCAATAGTTCCACGTCTCCCCATGCAGGAATTCTGACAGGCTTTATCTCGTGCGCCTCATGTGCGGGTGACGACAGCTGCTGTGAGTTGATGTGCTTAGCGTCACGTTCAGACACCTGCATTTCACAGCTCTTCCTCCCATCCGCCGGCTCTCGTGTTCTTTCTGTCCATTATTCCAGGGTGTTTCCGAGCTTTGGCTGGGCGATGTGGAAATGCATGATGCACCGGCTGTTGATCACTCATCTGTTTAGGCTTCATATTTTGACTCATTCTTAATCTCTGCATTAATTCTGACCAGAGCTGTAGCAGCACAAAGGTGTGGGGTAAACATAAATATTTAGAATGCAGTTTGGCAGCGTGAGCATTTAGCAAAATAGCAACAGTAGGATAGTCCACAGGGCTTCTCCCCAGGTATGCACAACCAGACATGAAATTGCTCCTGTGGAGCAGGCCTTCTCTCCAATCAGAAATGGCTTGTTATCCTCATAACTGCCACGCCACTCTTGTACCCGTGCACACATCTTGCAGGAGGGCCAGTATTACAGCGTGCAGAGTCCACCACTTGGTGAGACTACTGATGTCTTTTCTTCCCCAACAACACAGAGCACTTTCTGGCGCTGTGATCTGGAGGTTGGTTTCTTTGTGCCCAAAAGTGGGCAGTGTCTTCAGGCCGTTACCATCTACTTATGGTGGGTCACTGTTGTAGGGTTTCTGTTGCCGTGAAGAGGCACTGTGACCACGGCAACTCATAAAGAAAAACATTTCATTGGGGCTGCCTTACAGTTCAGAGGCTTAGTCCATCTTTGTCATGGTGGGAAGCATGGTGGCATTCAGGCAGACATGGTGCTGGAGAGGTAGCTGAGAGTTCTACATGTGGATCGACAGACAAGCAAGAATACACACACAGAGAAGGGGGAGAGAGGAAGGGGGAGAGAGAGGAGAGAGGGAAAGTGGAAGAGGGGGAGAGAGAGAGAGAGAGGAAAGGGGGAGAGAGATAAAGACTGGGCTTGGCTTGAGCATCTGAGACCTCAATGAACAGAGTCATGCCTACTCCCCAAAAGCTATTCTTCCTAATAGTGCCACTCCCTACAGACCTATGGGGAACATTTTCATTCAAGCCGCCACAGCAACCAAGATCAGGGGCAATAGCCTGTGTTATTAGGGGTGCTTCAGGTCTTCCCCGATACCCTACTAGGGAGGGATTCAACTCCGGGCATAAAAACTTAGAATTTATAACCCATGTTTGCTTACTCATGCAGGGTACCTCTGTTCAAATTCATTTTTGTAGGCATTATATCTCTTAATTAGCTTTAAAACTTCTTCCTGTATCCTTAGTTTTGGCTAACCCACACTCTACCCTCTCCTTTCCGTAATCCCTGTCCCCTCACTTAAACCTTGAACTCCGAGAATTCCTCCCATCTCTTGAGCTTTTAACCTTTTAAAATAATGTGGAGACTCCCTGACCTTTAGCTTTCGAGTCAGTGATGGCCGCACAAGCCTACCGTTGTCTAGCTATCATACAGTGGCTGGAGTAAACCATGCTGTCTACGTCACGTTGGTCTCTATGGGCAGCTTTTCCATCAGTGGCGTCTAGCGGGTATGGGATCCCTGGCTGTGGATCTGTACTCTCCCATGGAAAGACTATCAGGAAGTAAATCTGCCTGAGATTGGGAGTGCCCTCAGATACTCACATGGCTTAGCGATAACCTTCACTTCTTTGTGTGTGTGGTTGTGTACATGTATGGCTCTTTCTGTTCCCAGAGTCCCAGCTAACTGCCTGGAATGTTTGTGGTATGCCCTGAGACAATCCACACATTTCCTTCACATGGGACAAAGGCACTGGCCACTGTATTTTCCTCTGCTCTCACGAACTGACTCCACAAGGGAGGTGCCTCTCACGGGAAGGGTGGGTGTGGAAGAGCTGTGATGGCTTCTGAGAGTGACTCTGCCAGATTCGGAAACATTGGAGGAGACTGCAGGTTTCGGTAAGAGAAGTAGGAAAAACCACTAATGTCTTAAATATCTTCCAATAGATTATAAAACATTTGACTAATTTATGATGATTTGTAGTTAGAATTCTATTTCCCTTCATGGGTGTGGTATCATGAGATAATGAGACATCACTTCATGCTTGGCATCTCAGTTTTCAATATGGCATTGGCTATTATTTGATGTCCTGATAGTATGTTATTGACTGCAATCTGCTTATGAATCCCAAACCTATGAGATATTATTGTATGAAAGATAGTATTGTATGATATCTTCCTAGATATCGTAAGGACTAACTTATCAGAATTATTAAAGAGGTGGCGCTGTGATACAGTCCAAATCCTGTTGGATATTTCCTGATTTCTAAGCAATGTACTTTAATTGCCATTACGTAGTTAACAGAATTTGGCGAGGAATGTCTAGTGTTTGTTTTTAAATATGTATTAACTATCATTAGTTTTTAGCTTCAACTTCTTGCAATGAAGTGTTGTGATTTTTCATGTTTCCAACTGGTACATTCTCAGTTTGTTGGAACTGCTGTGCAACCTTATGTTCAGAAGCCAAATAATCATGGAGGCCGAGGGAGTGGTACTTGCCTCTCATGGCTGTTCTTTGTGTCCCATCAGCATTGTGTGTTGGGGAGACTCCATGCTACTCTTACCTTCCCCTCTGAGCTGTGAATTCCCATAGGCTTCCTGACAGAAAAGGAGTGGCAGCTTGACATTCTTTCAAGTTGAGGATTTTTTTTTTTGCATTAATTTTGTGTTATATGCATGACAGCCCCAGATTCTTTTTTGTGTACAAGAAGTGTTTCAATTTATATGCCACTAAGAAAATAAAACCCTCTTTGTTTCACGCTCCCTCCAAGACCCCTGCTTGAGGAGAGGAGCATCAAAACATTATTTAAAATGCCTTTTTGGAATGTGCCTTAAGTACACACTATTCAAGAATCAATTGCCTGATATAGCTTGAGGGAAATGCTATAAGGACAGAGATGTTTGTGACAGAATGGAGAGAGGGGCAGATTCTTTGTTAGGGGAAATTTCTGAGCAAAAACTGGGAAGAATCACTAAAGAGAGTAGGGTCCTTAGTAACACACATCACCGCTGTAAAATTTTTTAGAATAAGAAACTAAATTGCTCTTCTAGTTCCAATGTCTTAATTGGGAAGTTCCAAGGGAGAAAGACTGTATGGTTTCTTGAGCCACAGAACAGAAAGATACCCTAATCCTAGCTCTTGTAAACAATTAAATCCAACCCTTGTATGCAAGTTCTTCATAGCCTTTCATTTTTATTCCTTCATTCACTACTGATTTTAATGTGTATGTGTGTGTGTTTCCTCTGCCAGTGTGTGCCGTCGCCTGGGTCTATAGGAGATGATGTATCTGTGTTCTTGTGCACTGGTACAAACTGTTTTCTCCAATAGACCATTGTATTCTAGAGAGACTGACTTCTGTTCACCAGAACTGGCACAGTCTGGCATTTAGGCTTGGGTGCCACCTCTCAAAACTGGGGCAATGAGAGTGGGCTGATTAAAATGCACTTCAGAACCTGCTGCAGGAAAAGAGATGTGAGTGTGTTTGTTATGCATTCATGTCACCAAGATTGATAGCGCGGTGTGTTTCTCTTTTTTTCTCTTACAACTACCAAAAAAAAAAAAAAAATAATAATAATACCAGTTTACTTTTAAAATTGATGATCATTTTCAAACTAAGTCTAAAGACTTACAAGCAAAACTATGAAAATGATCTTAGGTGTAGTCACATATGACTTTTTAGTAAAGAGAGTTTTCCATTTTTAAAAATGCTGTCAATATGCACACCCTTGCAAACAGACTCTCGTAGAAGCGTTTTAAACATGCTCCCCAAGTCCGTATTACACAACAGTTGCAGTTATTGACAACGGTAGTAGAAAAGCTTAAGTGCTTTTCAGATCATTTATAGCAGTTTATTGGGGTCATTAAATCATAAACAGCCTTTCAACCTGTTTTCTTCATTCTTACAACTTTGAGGAAGGCCAAAAGATATCCCAGTTATCTTCACAGAAGGGCAAGTGGCCCACACTGCCACTGGTGGAAGACACTCTGACACTTATCCCTGCCTGGGGGGCTCTTACTCTGTCCTGTATTTCTGGTCCCACATCCCATCTGCAGATTCTGTCAGTCAGGGACATATGGGCAGCCATTTTCTTCTTTGTCTCTGTTGTTCCGTGGGTAACAATGAGTAGGTGACTTCCTTGTACTTTGGGGAGGCTATGATTTACTCTTGAAAGAGCCCATATCTTGAAGTGGTGAGGACCACAGACCC
This sequence comes from Psammomys obesus, assembly GCF_907164565.1. Classification (NCBI taxonomy): domain Eukaryota; kingdom Metazoa; phylum Chordata; class Mammalia; order Rodentia; family Muridae; genus Psammomys; species Psammomys obesus. Next base: position 33,933,878 of record NW_026593286.1, on the reverse strand, counting down.
TTGAAGTAACTGTAGATCCACACCCAGGAGCTATGGGACTCAGGAAAAGGTGGTCACACTGGGGCTCTGTTTTCCAGGAGGTAAACTGAGCTTAATAAAAATACCTATCTCCTGGGAGGTTGTGACAACTGAATGAAAGATTACCTGCACAGAGTAGGTCCTTTATGTGTTCTAATACCTTTACTTAATAATTTCATTCTATAAATTATAAGGGGCTTCAGTATTCAGGTCCAGAGAGGCTTCATTCATTATTCATGCTGTCAAGAGACTTCTCCAGTTTCTAGGGATGCTGTGAACACTTGCCCCCAGGAAATGCATCTCTAACTGACAGGCCTCTGCCTGCAGTCTCTGCTTATTGCCTTTGAGGATCTTAGTCTCAGGGTGTGTTGGAAGGGGCCCTGGGCCTAGAAGGAAAGACTATAGTACATCCTTAGGGGGCTGTGAGCTTGTGCCAGCCATGTAACCTCATAATTCCTATCTCCTCACAAGAAAGCTTCACCCATCCAGCCTCCAAGTGTACTTCTAAAATCCTGGTCCATGTTTGTGGTTACTGAAGTCAGTCCATGTTAGCACAAACCCTGGGCGATGTGGAGCCACTGCTTACTTGAGGAATGAGCAAAAGGACTTAGCTGTCCCTACAACAGCTAGGTCAGAGTCACCTACTGACTTTATGCAGTTTGTGGTAATGAACATTGTTAGGCATTTGAAAGCAAGTAGTCTATATACATCACAAGAAAATGGCATCCATAAAATTAAAGAAAGGTTGCATTCTATCGTGGAAAATGTCTGGCAGACAATTGTCATCTCTCCGAATGAGACTATGCTTCATAGAATGCTCTTGTAGTCAGTACGGCCCCTGCACCCTCAGCTTTTCAGGGTCATGGCCGCCTACACTGGTGAGGATGGGAGGAAGTTACTTCCTCTTTTGTCTGTGCGCCGCAGAAACACAGCCCACTTCGGCACACTTCTGATGTCCTTCAGGCCCTGAGCCAGTGTCCGTGCACACACTTAAACACTGTAATAATAAATTCAAGTCAAAAATAAAACTAGCAGGAAAAAATTTTTTCTGACACATTGATGCAAACGACAGCCAGCGTGTCCCAGCAACCCTGGTGTGCCTTTTGTTTTGATGGATGTGTGGTACCTTGAGAGGCAGACAGGAACATTGTCCTCAGGATGCTGCAAAGCACAGAAGGAAAGCGGATAGCTACTGATGCTCCAGCAGAGGTCTGCGGAAATAACCCAGTCAGAGCAGCTCGTCAGGCGTGAGGCTGTGTGAGGTCCACCACCGGATGCTTTCCTTTGTGCTGTTTTCTCTGGTGAGCTGGCTTAATTTTCAGTTGTATGGGAGAACATCTTTCCTCGTTTTCGTCAGAATCTGGAAGCGTCTGTCTGACTGGACAGGAACCGCGATAGCGTGCCTACTCTCAGACTGTGGGATGGGAGGTCCCGGTGTTCTCAGTGCGTTCACACGAGGTCCCGATGCGGTTCCTATGCCAAAGCGTGGCCAGCAAGCGTGCAGTGAGCTGGGAGGCTAGGTCTGAGGTTGCAGAACTGAAGCGCCAAGAAAATGGCTCCCATCATGCTGGAAAAGAACTTTGGGTATGTCCCTGGAAAGGTGAGCGCCTAAGTCTGGGTGTGTCTCAGACCTTGTCAGCGCGTCTCTGAAGAAACAGAGCAATGTCAGTGCATGAGCCTGGCCCATAACGTTCTTCTTTGCTATTTCTACCATTTGTAGGGACAAGGAGACCTGCTGAAGAACGCCAAGAATGAAGCTATAGAGAACATGAAGCAGATGCAGCTGGCCTGTTTGTCTTGTGGACTGAGTAAAGGCCCTGGCAGTGGGGCCGAGGCCAAGGGCAAGCGCAGCCTGGAAGCAATAGAGGAGAAGGAAAGTAGCGAGGAGAACGGGAAGTTGTGACCTGGGCAGTGCACATGCCCTTGTCAGGGACTCTGATTTCCCATTCTTGTCTTTGTGTTTTGTTCCATTCTTCAGATGCTCACAGAAATGATGCCCTCCATGGGCAGCTGTACATAAACATATGTTTTCACAGTGTCAGTATTTTCCTGTAGTTAATTTATCTAAGTTAAAACTTTTAGTAGCAGTGTTTTAAACTCTGAGCTGTGGCTGTCTGTGTGCATGTGTGTGTGTGTGTGTGTGTGTGTGTGTGTGTGTGAGAGAGAGAGAGAGACCCTGTTAAAATCTGTTCTCTGTTGTATTATTGGTTCCAGTTTTTATCTTTATCATCATTTGGAGACAGCTGATAATCTGAATCCTAATGGACATTTATTGTAACTCATTGCTGTGGTTAGTTTTGTCTCTCTGCCTTTGTCATTTAATTTTGGAGATCTTAGCACAGCTTATCATTGAAGAAAACCAAATTATCAAAGCAAAAGTGTTTCATAGATTACATGTAGATTTAAAAAAAAATCCTCAAAATTATAGTAGAAATAAAAGTGAATAAAAAAATCTTTTAAAATTAGAAATCTGGAAAGATAAATTAATTTCTTCATTTAGCAAAATCATTAAAATATTTACTATACAAAATCAAATTTAGGAAGTTTCTGTAGATGTTTGCTAAGCGTGTGCCTTTGGTAGAAAAGCTAGCCAGAGTAAATTGGTAGCTACCAGGCGGTACTCTGAAGCACACTAAATGATCTGTTGTAGCTGGGATTGTTGATGTGACAGTGGCATTCACTTGTGAAATTTCAAGCTTTGTAGGAAGACCTCTTCTCCTGAGGTGTGAGTTTGGGGTTCATTTTCTATTACCAATTGTGGGCAGACACAAGTACTTGGCAAGGACTAAATTTCATATAGGGTACTAAATTTAAAGACATTGTTAAAATAATATCATACCATCGTGTTGAGCTGACAAATTCTATAAGTCAGATAACATCTTTATGATTTGAGAGCTAGCAAATTAGACAACATATATGGGATAATTTTAAAACATACAGTAAGACACAAGCAAATGGCTAATTAGAGTACATAATTTTATCTAGATAATTTTACCCTAATGTCTTCATAAACTTCTTAAATGTAATGTTTATTCATTACCACCAACTGAGCTAAATGTTCTACGGTTATGAAAGAATATATTTATTTAAAACATTGCTTTTATTTTGAAAAGCTTCTTAATTAATTTGATTAACAAATATGCTAATTTGGGGGAGCCTAGAGAAGATAATTGTTGAAATTTTGCAAATAGCAACATCCTCTATAGCTACTGTGTTCTTCCCGAGTTTTCTTATTCTCTGTTCTCGTTGCACACTACCAAAAAAGTAAAGATGTCAAAAACAGATCTCTTGTTCTCTTTTCTTGTGAATTTATTGAAAAACAAACAAACAAACAAACCACAAAACAAAGGTTTTTTTTATGTAAAAATGTTAGAGAGCACACCATTTTCACAGACCATGTATCATAAATTTACTCACCAGGCTAAAACCAGGAACGTGTGGGGAGGGGACTGGGTTCATTTGAAGACAAATTCCCAAGGATGCAATGATTACCTGATGGTTTCTACCTGTTCCACTGAAGCCACTGTGGGATTAACAGTGAAGAAGAGTTGCTATGACTTCATATGAGGAAGGGTAAGCGCTACTGACAGAAAGAAGAGCTGCCTCACATCAGCCAGCTGGAGGCTTCCTCGGCGTCTCAAACTTCATTTGGATCAGTCCATGACTTACACGTGATAAAGCTGGGTGGCAAAAACATAAAGAATATACATAATTTTTTTTTCTTTGCTTTGGGGTCAAACATAGTCTTTAGAAGTCCCTAGTTCATTCCATCCATCCTTAAGCTCCGTTCATATGTAGCATCTATTGCATCTTGTGGAGAATATGCTGTGGACTCTTTCTTCTCTGATACTCTCTGGGCAGTTGTCAACACCTTTTTTTTTATGTTCAATTTTTTTGTTTGTTTTCCTTGAATTTATTTATTTATCTAATACAATGTATTCACTTTGTATCCCATCTGTAGCCCCCTCCCTCATCTCATCCCAGGCTCACCTTCCCTCCCTCTTTTCCCTTTATGGCCCTCCCATAGTCCACTGATAGGGAGGTTCTCCTCCCCTTCTATCTGACCCTAGCCTATCAGGTATCATCAGGACTGGCTGCATTGTCTTCCTCTATGGCCTATAGGATAAACATACTAAAATCTGAATACCTAAAGAACCTAAGCAAGCATTTAGTCAGAGTCCTCCTTCTTGATTAGTTTCTTTAGGTGTATAGATTTTAGTAGGTGTATCGTATATTATATGTCTAATATCCACTTGTGAGTGAGTATATACCCTATGTCTTTTTGCTTCTGGGATACCTCACTCAGGATGATCTTTTTCGGTTCCCACCATTTACCTGTAAATTTCATGATTTTTTTGCTGAGAAATATTCCATTGTGTAGATGTACCACATTTCTGTATCCATTCCTCAGTTGAGGGGCATCTGGGTTGTTTCCAGCTTCTGGCTATTACAAATAAAGCTGCTACAAACATGGTTGAGCAAATGTCCTGATATGCCTAGGAGTAGTACAGCTGAATCTTGAGGAAGCACTATTCCTAATTGTCTGAGAAAGTACCAGATTGATTTCCAAAATGGTTGTACAAGTTCACATTCCCACCAGTAGTGGGGAAGGGTTCCCCTTTCTTCACAACCTCTCCAGCATGTTTTGTCATTTGAGTTTTTGATCTTAGCCATTCTGACGGGTGTAAGGTGAAATCTCAGGGTTGTTTTGATTTGCATTTCCCTGATGACTAAGGACACTGAACATTTCTTTAAGTGTTTTTCGGCCATTTTGATATTCCTCTGTTGATAATTCTCTGTTTAGCTTTGTACCCCATTTTTAAATTGGATTATTTGATATGTTGCTGTTTAACTTCTTGAGTTCTCTATATATTCTGGATATTAGCCCTCTGTCAGATAAAAGGTTGGTGAAGATCCTTTCCCAATCTGTAGGCAGTCATTTTGTTCTGAGGACAGTGGGACTCTGGCTAAATGCTCAAACCCCTTACAGAAAGGCAAAGAGGAAGGATATCAGAAGAGGGAGAAAACAGAGAACAGGACAGGAGCCTGCCACAGAGAACTTTTAAAAGGATCTACCCTGCAGGGTATCAAAGCAGATGCTGAGACTTATGGCCAACCTTTGGGCAGAGTGCAGGGAATTTCATGAAAGTAGGAAATAATAAGACCTGAAGAGGACAGGAGCTCCACAAGGAGAGCAACAGAACTGAAAAAATCTGGGCACAGGGGTCTTTTCTGATACTGATGCTCCAACCAAGGACCATTCACGGAGATAAACTAGAACCCCTGCACAGATGTAGCCCATGGCAGTTTAGTGTCCAAGTAGGTTCCATAGTAATGGGAACAGGGACTGTCTCTGACATGAACTGAGTGGCCTGCTCTTTGATCACCTCTCCCTGAGGGGGAGCAACCTTTCCAGGCCACACAGGAAGACAGTGCAGCCACTCCTGATGAGACCTGATAGACTAGGATCAGAAGGAAGAGGAGGAAGACCTCCCCTATCAGTGGATTTGGGGAGGGGCATGCGTGGAGAAGGAAGAGGGAAGGTGGGATTGGGAGGTGAAGAGGGAGGGGGCCATGGGGGGGATACAAAATGAATAAAGTATAATTAATAAAAATTAAAATAAAAATGGAAAAAAAGGGAGCTAAGCAAGAATGAGGACCCTAGGGAAATTGCTCAATCCTCATTCAGAAAGGCAAATGGGATAGCAGAAGCGGAAGAAAACAGAGAACAGAACAGGAGTCTGCCACAGAAGGCCTCCGAAAGACTCTACCCTGCAGGGTATTACAGCAGAGGCTGAGACTCATAGCCAAACTTTGGGTAGAGTGCAGGGAATCTTATGAAGGAAGGGGGAGATAGAAAGACCTGTAAGGGAAAGGAGCTCCACAAAGGGACCAACAGAACCAAAAAAACGTAGGCCCAGGGCAAGGACCATGGATGGGGAGGACCTAGACCTCTGCTCAGATGTAGCCCATGGCAGCTCAGTCTCCAAGTGGGTATCCTAGTAAGGGGAACAGGGGCTGTCTCTGACATGAACTCAGTGTCAGCACCTTTTTATCCACTCCCTGAGCATCTCTGTTAGCCAGGAAGAGTTCAGGAAGTTCTGCTAGTCAGACACAGCCCAGAAAGAAACTTTAGAAGTGCTAAGAGGACGCCCTTATGACAGTATTGCCTTGGGATAAACTAGTAAAAGCAGAGTGACAGATAAGCTTTGCTATTTGCACACCACATTTTCTACTCTACACATCTGTCCACATATGGTAGTCTTGAACTGCCGTACAGAAAGCACTTTCACCCATTACCTTTCGGTGATGCCAGGCAGTTATTATATATTGGTTATTAATTCTACTTTCACATCTCTAATGGAATTTGAGGAAGGGATGGTAACCATAATCACTGACATTTATAGAATGAGAAGTCATGGTCATTGACATAGCAAATAGAAGATCTAAACTTAAGCTCATGTCTGTCTGGTATGCACAAAAGTGTTTATTCAGTGATTTTAATTTTATTCTCAAAAATTCTAACTCGATCTCTAACTCTCTTATCACCACAAGAAAGGTATATCATCTTTCTTCTGAAAATAAAACATTAACAATTGATATGAAAGCTCAAAAACAGACAGGTGTATGAAACAAAAATAAAACCATCACTAACTTTTTGATTTATATTTCCTCAGGCATTGTATGCAAGTGTGCATGATATTTTGATAAAATTGTAAATGTGAATTCTTGTAGTCATCAAATGTCTTGCAAAAGTGGGTAAGCTAGAGAAATTAAAAAAATAATTCCTATCCAATCCAATTTCTTTCTTTAAAATCTTGGATGTTTTAACAACCCAAGACACTTTTCCTCCTTCATCTTAACATGCACACAGTGCTGCTTGGCATCAGTTGGAGAGAAGTCTCTAGAAAGGACACATGCTGTCCCGTTAGTCAGAGAACCTGACTCATGATGCTGTTTCTGGTGACAGTGGACATGTAAGTGGCGATCTTTGGACCATAAAATGATTTATAGTTATTATTCTATGTCTTGAATGTGATATATCATAATATATTTGGGTAATATCTTATTGTTAGACTTTCTCTATTCTTTTATTCTTTTATTTTTTGATATGCAAACATTACAGTGATAAAATCTACTGTAAAGTTATTTAAACTTTTCTTTAGAAGAAATTTCTAGAAGTGGTGTGATTGAATCCAATGTATTTTTGGTTTTGAGATAAATTGCCAAATACTCTTAAGAAAATTTTACAATTGAAGTTTTGACAAGGAATTTATAAAAGTATTTCAATGTTGAAAATACATTGTCTTTTTTTAATTTCATCACTGCCAATGTACTGTTAAATTTTTTCTATTTTCAGTGTCTAGAGAAATTTAATAACATTTTATTACCAATTATAGTCTCATTAGAAATATATATATTTATATATAGAATATATATTTATATACAAATAAATTATATATTTATGTAAAATAAATTTTATATTTATATAAATAATTCTATATATTTATGTAAATAAACTATATATTTATATATAAATAAATTACATATACTTATATATAATACATATATTTATAATTTGTACGCCAAAGGGAATCGAGAAGAGTTGGAGACTCACAGTTAGAAGCTATACATCTCAAAAGAGAATCTGGATCCAGAGTATGTGAGGAGCTACTCCATCTAAACTCAGTGTCCAAAATGGGCGGAACTTCTGAAAAAGCTTTGCTTCAAAGAAGATACACAGATGAGCATCATCTAGCCACTCAGGATACTCAAAGTCATGGTGAGACAATACTTGACGCCAACTGAGTGCACTGTGGTAAGAAAGACCATAACTAGTGGTAGGTAGCAGCCACAGAACCTGGGCCCATTCTGTACTGCTAGGGAGACTAGACGGTGGTGCAGCTGCTGTGGAGCAGAGCTTGCCAGGTCCTCAGAAAGCTAAATGTACTGAGTGTGTGACCCATAGGTTTACATTAAAAGACATGAAAACGTGTCCACGAAAAGGGACACAAATGTTCGTGGCAGTTATTCCATATTAATGAAAAAGCAGAAACAGTACAAAGGTATGTATACCGACTGACAAAAGACAAGCTGATAAAATCATAAAATAGACTTTAATATATTTTATTAAATGTTTTAAAAGTATTTATTTATTTAATGTATATGAGTGCTCTTTCTGCATGTACACCTGAACGCCAGAAGATGGCATCAGATCACATTATAGATGGTTGTGAGCCACCACGTGGTTGCTGGGAATTGAACCCAGGACCCCTGAAAGAACAGCCAGTGTTCCTAACTGCTGAGCCATCTCTCCAGCCCTAAAAACTGTTTTTAACTGAAATAGCATTACACCACTTCCCCCTCATCTTTTCCTTCCTCAGGGCTCTTCCAGGTATTAAAAAAAGGAAAACAATGTCATGCACATGCTAGAAGGAATGCCAACCAGGAAACAGAATGTTTCAGTAAACAGGTAAATGAATACCTTCCATGCTATTTTTTAATTTTTAAATAAAATACAATTCTACATGCAACAATAATCCTTAAAGAACAGATGATGGAGCAGGGAAGGGTACACAGGACGCATTAGATGAGGAGAGGGGAAGGTGGGAGCGATATAGATGCAGTGTTCATGAGGAAGTTCTGACTTAAATTTATTAAACAGAACAAATCCAGGTCTAATCTCCAACGTTTTAGTCAGCTGCATGGTGAGTGTGGGGGATAATTGATTATAACAAGCAAATAGCAAATAGGCATAACCATACTGAGCCTCTTAGCCACTGCCGCGGCTGTGTCAGTGCCGCGCTCTGGTTGATTGCTTGTGTGGGAGGTCGCTGGCTTTACAGGAGTGAGTAGGGCGTATTAATGGTGACCTACATTATAACTCTAGATGGAAATAAGTTCTTGATTACTATATGACATTGAATATGTGAAGAAACTGTAACATTTAAAGAGGTTTCCAGTATCAGTCAGTTCAATCACTAATATGTTTGCTGCATTAAACTTTAGGTTAAGTTTGTTATAATAAATATAATTGATACGTTTAAATAAGAGGTGAGAAAGAAAAATCAGAGCACTCAAATGATTTGTGCTTACAGTGTATACCATCTATTCTGTTTTGAATGACAAAGACACATATGTTTAGGGTTTACATGATTTCTCATTAGTCTACAATATATGGTGTACATTATCAGTTGCATCATTTTTCTTGAATATGTGTCAAAGCATATGGCTCAAGCGGTGAATTCAATCTGCTATTTTGAAATACGAGATAAAGCTTAAACTATTTTATGTACTTTTAATTAGTTATTCATCAAACCAGCCAACTGAATTGCTTATTTTTATCACAATACAATGTTTTTAATTATTTTTTAGGTTTGAGATCATCAATTCTCTTTTCCCTTTCTTCCTTCCAACCTCCCATATCTTCTTGCCATCTTTCAAATTCATGATCTCTTTTTTTCTTTCTTTTTTGTTTTTGTGGGTGCAGTGAGCTTTATTGATGAGCTTTACTCAAGAGAGTGGGGTTCCCTGGGTCCCTCCCACTATTCTGGGTTCTGGGATGGGAACTGTGAGGGAGATGCTCAGAGTCAGGGGCTGAACTGGGACAGGGACTCCTTTGCAGCCGAAGGCCTGCCTCTTGCTCTCGTGTCCTTGCTGGGGTCGGTGGTCCAGGGCTTGTTATTCATTGGAGGCCATGTAGGCCATGAGGTCCACCACCCTGTTGCTGTAGCCGAATTCATTGTCATACCAGGAAATGAGCTTTACAAGTTGTCCTTGAAGGCAATGCCAGCCCCAGCATCAAAGGTGGAAGAGTGGGAGACACTGTTGCAGTCGCAGGAGACAACCTGGTCCTCAGTGTAGTCCGGGATGCCCTTTAGTGGGCCCTCAGATGCCTGCTTCACCGCTTTCTTGATGTCATCATACTTGCCAGCTTTCTCCTATCGGCATGTCAGATCCATGACAGACATGTTGGGAGCAGGAACACGGAAGGCCATGCCAGTGAGCTTCCCGTTCAGCTCTGGGATGACCTTGCCCACAGCCTTGGCAGCACCAGTGAATGTATGGTTGATGCTCTGGACAGCCCCACGGCCATCACACCACAGCTTTCCAGGAGAGCCAAATACAGTCTTCTGGGTAGCAGTGAGGGCATGGACTGTGGTCATAAGTCCCTCCCTGGTGCCAAAGTCGTCATGGGTGACCTTGACATGATCTCTTTTTTCATTAATTTTGTTAAACACACAAGCAAGCAGGCACACGCTTGTGTGCATGCACTCGCGCGCACACACACACTTATTCCTAAATACATAAATACAACCTACCCAGGCTGTATAATGTATGTATGTATGTATGTATGTAAAATACATAACTGATTGATGTGCTCCTTGCTGTGAAAGACTATTTCCCCTGCTCTAAGCATCATTAGCTATCTTCAGTCTTTTAAGGTTGGGTTGAAGCTTCATGAGCTTCCCGCATCCATGTTTTCTTAATGAAATGTGAGGTCTACACTTAACTCTGGGCATAAGGACAGGTATTTAGAATGGAGTTAGGGATTCTGTTGGATGAGTTACAAGGAAATTGTGCTTTCTTCTTCAAGATCTGTGATGTCACTAGCCCTGGGTGATGAGCTCGGGTTCCCGGAACAGGCATAAAGTCCCTCTTGTTAAATGAGCCTTAAGTCAGTTAGAGAGCTGGCGGTTGCCTCCAATCATGCCCTGCTGGCCATTGTGTGTCTGGAGGAATCACAGTTAGGTTTGTTTATTCGCTCCTTTGGAATCTTACATAGATCCTTCTAGTCCAAGAAAGCTAGCCCACTGGGAGGAAGGAGGCTTTCAAGTCTATCCAAGCTCAGGAGTATCTGGACCCCGGGTCCAAAGTGCATGGTGTTTTCAGCAATAAGGACCTATCTTCCGCCTCTGGAAGTGGGGGGCAACAAAAGCCAGTCGAAACAGCCTACAGTATTTTGGGAATCTCTTGAGGAACCTTGACTGACAAGTCACAAGAAGGCTTGGTGTTAGGGTTTTTGTTAGATGGTTTTTGGCTCTTGGAGAAATCATTGCAGTCCCAATGGAATTTTTTCTTTTTATTTATTTATTTTTATTAATTACAGCTTATTCACTTTGTATCCCCCCTTCCCCAGCCCCTCCCAATCCCATCCTCCCTCCTCTTCTCCTATGCCCCTTCCCCAGTCCAATGATGGGTTCCATTGTAATAGGAACAGGGACTGTCTCTGACATGAACTGATTGGCCTGCTCTTTGATCACCTCCCCCTGAGGGGGGAGCAGCCTTACCAGGCCACAGAGGAAGGCAGTGCAGCCACTCCTGATGAGATCTGATAGACTAGGATCAGAAGGAAGGAAAAGAAGACCTCCCCTATCAGTGGACTTGAGGAAGGGCATGTGTGCAGAAGAAGGAGGAAGGGAGGGATTGGGAAGGGAGGAGGGAGGGAACTACAGGGGAGATACAAAGTGAATAAAGTATAAATAATAAAGAATTAAAAACTTTAATTTTTTAATTAAAAAATTTAACAGTTTCAACAAAATAGAGTAATTTCCTGCGACATAAAAGTAATTATGAATAGAGAACCAGAGCCAAATTACACATTGCAGGTCATATATATATATATATATATATATATATATATATATATATATATGCAGTGTAATGAAGAGTGCCTGGAAACAGTGAAGAACAGGGAGGGAGCAAGCTCAGCCCTCGGATATGCTGAAAGCTGATCAAGGTGTGTCTAACCTTGGTTGTGGGATAATTTTATATGTCATATTAACATTAAAGCTTAAACCGTACTTTAAATATGTATTGTTTATTAAGTGGAGTTCTACCACAATAAACCTCTTTAAATTCATAGCAGTGCTGTAAGTGGGTAAGAAATTTTCATTTATAAGTAATCATTTCCCCTCCCTGTACATTTGCAGTTTTTCTCTGATGTTGGAGATTTTGCCTCTGAATAGTTTGGTTTTTCCTTTTATCTGAGAACATGTGTATATAAGTAGTTGGGCTTTTCACGTCTGCCTAAGCTTTCTTTTCAGTATATGGATTTTTTTTTTTTGGCACCTGTTACATCTGTGTATGGAGTGTCATGTGCTGCCGTTGTCCTATCTTGGGCATCGTAAACACCATGTCCTTTTCCTGTTTCTTTCTGAATCTACTTTCTTTCACTTTCCTCTGTACCCTAGGAGATTTTCTTATACTTCCACTTGAACTAGAAATTCAAGTATGTATATCATAGATGTTGATTTTAAATGTTCTGTCACATCTTGCCTTTCACAAAAATTTCTTTTCATCCTGCTCAATGATTTTTGCCTTTGAAGTATTTTGGGGAGCATTTTTTAACGTTTAACGTTTTCTGTGTCCTTCCCATGCCGAACACTGTTCTTAATACAAAATCTGTTACTTAGTAGTTGCAGAGGTTTATGTTTTTATCCTCATCTTAGAAGAGGAACTGAGGATGAAGGAACATGTGGGCATGGCTTACCAGGTAACACATCATCCTCAAGCCCCAAGCCCGCTGTTTCATTTACAGATATACCGTGAAACTCACACTTAGGTAGAACTCAGTGGGATTCTCAAAGGGCTATTCTGGCATCAGGAGGGGTTATTGGAAGGTTAGAGACTGAAATCACCCAGAGAGGTGGGTGGATCCGGAGGGCCTACCACCACATCATCTTGCTACATCTAGCTACTCTTTAGTCAGATGGTCCCTTTCCTACCACATTAAATCTGTATAAGCCCACTCCTTTCAATCATGATGAAGAATGGGAAGGTTCTGGAAAAGCATTCAAAACCATGACTGTCACTGTTAGCTGCTTTTGAAACCTATTGTCTGCTACAGGTAAAGTCAGCAGTTTTCACAAGGAACTTAAGTGAAGTAGAATTTATTCATGAAAACACTGGTTTTTACATTTTATCGACCCTAAACAAGATGCTATCTAGTGTTTTCTCGAAGTAGAATTTGACTTTGTTTTTTGTGCTTCCTTAAGAAGAGGCCTTGTGTGCGCCTTAATGTTACAATGAACTTTCACAAGATCAATTCTGATTTTCTTTTTGTTTTGCTCCTGTAATGTAGAAACCTGTTTGATGCAGATGTATTCACCAGGGCTGTGACCACAGTTACATACGTGTTCTACCCACTTGTGGTTTTCTGTGATGGTTTGCATTAACGTGAATAGAAGCTACACTGTGGTAGCTACGCTTACCTGTAAGTAGAAGAACAAGATTTAGAATGTAGTAAGGAATTAGGCTAGTTGAACAAAGAGGCAGTCAGAGATTCTTTTCTAAAGTTCGTGACCTCACTAGTCCTGGGACACTGGCTAGGTTTGCAGAACTAAGCATGATTTCCCACTTGTTGAGGGGAGCGTGTCCAATTAGAGATGTGTTGATAACCAGTAACATGTGAGTGCCAATTATTGTGGCTATCTTGCCACGATGATCATTGCTGCATGGGTGTTCCATCTGGATGGGACTATTGATTGCTTCCCTCCCCTGGCAGCTTGCATAGGATTTTCTGGTACCATGGCAGCGAGACCTCAGGAAAGAGCCTTTCAGGTCAGATCCAGGGGAATGAGCTGGTCCTACCTTCCAAGAGGCGACCCAGGGCTCCCTCAGTAGTCTCTCTGCATTTTGGGCATCACTTGGACTGCCCTGCCTGACCAACCAACCAAAAGGAGATTTCTCATGCCTGGTGCAGGGGCAGGGTGGAGGGTGGGAAGAGGGCCTTTGTTAGTCTTTGGTTCTTGTGGGAGAGCAGAGCATTGTCAGCTCAAGTGGTTTAACCTCAAGATTACACACGTGTGCGTACTTGTATGTGCTTCTTCCAGTGGGCTTGTGCATGTGCATTCTCTGTCTGTCTGTCTGTCTGTCTGGGTATTGGCATCTATGACTTAGGGAGCATCTCAGATGAGGATGCAGGAAGATTGAGAAATCCTCACAGAAATCCTGTGAAAGCCTCTCCTAGAAATAAATGGCCGTGTAAACAAGACCCGAACAATGGTAACATCACAGATGTTCGAATGTGGGAGAGGAGAAATTTATGTGTCTCACCCCTAGAGAAAGAATTACAGGCAACAAATGACTCCTGAGACAGGGAGCATTAGTCATTCCCAGGGCTGAGCCCCCTTATCGGTTGTCCAATATAAAGTGATCTGTTCTGAAACCACATGCACACAAACAACAAAAACAGACTTGACTTGACAGTTATATATTTGTGTATATTCATATATGTGTGTGTAATAATAAATACGCATGTATATACATGTGTAACAATAAATATGCATGTATATGTGTGTGTAACAATAAAGTAAAGAAAAAGCTATTAATATAAAAACTGGGGGCAGGGAGGGCACAGGGAGAGGAAAGGGAAGGAGGAAATGAATGTAATTATATTTTAATGAAAATGTATTAAAATAAAATAAAAATGATCAAAACCTATCGATTCTCAAGAAATTTCATGAGCTTATTCCTGCTAGTTTCTCCCACTCTGGCTTGAGTGTTGTGCGAGCTCGTTTTAAAAATTTAGTTGAAGAAGTAAATGATTCTGAATAAACTGTGATGTTACCCATTTAGCAATTGTGTTATCTCTGGCATAGGAAGTCTCAAGTGATTCGGTTCCTACTAAAGAGACAACAGTGTGCTACTAAAAGGTAATGGTTTATTCGCTCTTTTGGATTTCATTCCTGCATGAATGGTTGTTTAGTGTTTTGTTCTGCAATGTTCTTAGGCTGTAAGATGGGTTTTATGACCTTCAGTCAGCTGTTGGAGAATTCGAGGCATATTTATCTAATGGGTCCTAGAGGTTATACTCAGTAGCTCTAAAACTGCTGAATATTTGCAGTGTTCTGTCAACAACACAAGGAAAACAAACTAGCCATTCAAAGCATGGTGCAGGCATAGTGGACTGACGTTTAAACTTAAGGTAGTTTCAAAGATGTAGCACTGTGCCTCCTTAAATCTTTTATCATGATGAGCCTGTTATTATGTCTTGCTGGGATTCAGTATAGATGGATCCCTAGGCCCTAAATTCCCTATGCTTCCTAAATTCCCAGAGTCCCTGATTGGAAATAACATATAAATATTATATATGTTGGAATATATTGAAAATACATTCTAGAATACATGAGGGAGATTTTTTGTTTTCTTTGTTTTTAGTGGGTATTGTTCTACTGACTCTTTGCACCTGCATTTATCCATCCAAACACATCACATAAGTCATATCCCCTCTGTATAATTGCTTCATAAAGTAGAGCAGATAAATATTGGGATTTCAGGCTGCCAAAGAAAGCAAACATACAGCTCCTGGCACACTGCTGCTGTCAAGCCTTTTTATCTGTCTTTTATGTTTGTAAGCACAAGTTTCTCAACAAGGAATTCACAATCACTTGATGGGTGAAAACAAACCACCAACACGGGAAAGGGTAACAATGGCTTCCATAAGAACACGCTGCAGTCCTTCTTATCACTAAGGAAAATAATGGGACGCAGCTGAGTGTAAAAGAGAGGTATTCAAATGTAATCTCGGGGGCCTTGCACGTGCTCAGTGGTGAGATGTTTTCTCAGGAGCTGATATTAAAATTCTCTGTTCTCTGAGTTGCCTTTGTCTTTTTCACTGAGGTGACACGACTGTGGCAAGTCAGCAGTGTAGAGTAAGTAATGGGCTAAGTAATGGGCTCTCGAAAGACAAAGAGTCTAGATCTGAGACTGCCTGCTCCTTCCTCAGCACATCTACGTAAACTGAATTATCCTTCATAAAATATAATCCTGTCAGACATAGGCAGCTGAGTACATCCATCACAGTGCTTAGGAAAAGAAGCTTGAGTAATACATTGAATTTGCAAGGAGCTAGTTCCTTTCCTTGTGCCTCTTAAGGTTTTAACACTCTAGCAGAGCATAGGGAGACGCATGGTCGAAGACCCAGACTTATCATTGTTTCATCTTCAGATTTTTTTCCTCATTTTAAATGGCAGTCTTCACACCCTGGTCCCATTATACTTTAGCTCATTGATGTCTTCTTGTGCTGAGGTTTTCAACTAGCATTTTAAGCCAGCTAAACACAAAAGTTCACGATGGCAAGAGCTAATACAGGAATCCAGGGTTTTTATTCCTAGCACTACACATGGTAATCCATAATCCCAGGAGTCCAGGACCTTCCTCGGTTACATAATAAATTTGGGGCCGGCTTGGACTACACAGGTCTCACGAAAATAAACAAACAAATGAGTAAATACTAAGATCCCTGAAAAAATATTAAATCTCGTTTATCAACGACCATCCATAGCTGCCTATGAATGCTCCTTTTCCTCACAGTCCAGTGCCCTTGCCCCATTTTTATTGCTTTTTGACTCTCAGGTACCACTCCCACATCTATGTCTTAACTTCTCAATTCCTGCGTAAGGTTGCTTCCATCTCTGAACCTGTCCGATGAGCCGGATGTTGCAGGGTAGGTCATTTTCCATTGGGAAAACAAAGGGCTTTCATGTTGAATCTCTGTACTTGGACAACGGTCAAATCACCTTTCTATTTCCACTTTATTTACTACAATGGATTTTGTCACTATCAATTAATTTCTCTGTGCCATTCATGTAATTTAGTTGGAAGGAAGAACTCTAACATGATCATTGAGGGAATTTTAACTGTTACTAAAAAAATCAAATTGTGAGAGGAAATGCTTTAAAATGGTTTCTATGTTTGTTCATCTGTTAAGAGTATCAGGTTCTTTACCACCTTTTTTCCCTTGGAGAGAGCATTTCAGCACCTCTAAGGTTTAAAATAAATCAAAGTCAGAAAATACTCAGTTGCTAATGCTCTGCTTCATGAACAATTCCTGAGCAGCCAGGAGCTCAGTTTTCTACCCATGATAAGTAGATTCTACTGTTCTTTAAGTGAGAAGTAAGGAATAACACATGACAATTCCTCTGTGGTGCAGTTTACAAAATACTGCTTTTCTCTTAAGCCATAAACATGCATCTTGCCCTTAAAACCAGAGAAGTTTAACCTCAAAACCCAGCTGTATCACTCCTGGGTATATACTCAAAAGATGTTCTACCATACAACATTTGATAAGCCATGTTCAGAGCAATTTTATTTGTAATAGCCAGAAACTGGAAAAAACCCAGATGTCTCTCAACTGAAGAATGGATAAAGAAATTGTGGCAATTTACATAATATAATATTATTCAGCTGTTAAAAACAAGGAAATCATGAAATTTTCGGGCAAATGGTGGGAACTAGAAAAGATCATCCTGAGTGAGGTAACACAGACCCAGAAAGACAAAAATGGTATATACTCACTTATAAGTAGATTTTAGTCATATAGCACAAGATAGACATACCGCAGTGCACAGACCCCAAGAAGGTAAGTCTGATGGGCACTTAGGCTTCATGTGGCCCCATTAGTTAGGGGAGTGGGGGATTTCTCTGACATGGACTATGTTGTCTGCTTTCTGATCACTTTCCCCCTGATGGGATTTCCCTACCAGGCCACAGGTGAGGAAGAGGAACCCAGTCCTCATGTGAATAGATGAGCTGGGGTGTCTGGGTGTGGGGGATCCCCTATTCTGAAAGGGAGAGTGGATAAAGAAAAGAGGGTGGGACTGGGTGGAGAGGAGGAAGGGGCCTATGACCAACATGCAAATTGAGTTAATTCATTTTAAAAAGAAAAAAAAAAACTAGAGAATTTTAAAGTCGAATTCTGTCAAAAGCAAGCAAGCAAACAAACAAACAAACAAACAGGGCTTCACCCTTCAATGCTAAATTTCTACTCCTGGATAAGGCTATCCCCTGCCCAACCTCCTACTAAACAGCATCTAATTGCCAGGAAGCCCGGGTCAGGGCCCAGTGGCTCACACCTACCAACTTTTTCACTCATCCTTGTCTCCTCTAAAGTCCAATCTATAACCAGGTTTTCATAAGGTCTTCACCCAAATATATCTGGAATCTTCCCTCTCTGTTACCTCACAGCTCCTCTTGCCTTGTTAGTGGTATTGAAATTTCTTCTAAATTATCATTCATCTGTTTTATTGGGCAGCAGTCAAAATGGAAAAAAAAAAGATGTATGTGTGTTTTTCTCTCCACTAACACGTGTGTATGCACACAGCTGTGAGATGCTTCTGTTTAAAAACCCCTACACAGTATAGATGGTACTTAAACACACATTCTCAAGCCTGGCTGTGGTCTACAAGCTCTGGTCCCACCTTCTTGCTGCTAATCTTCTGCTGCCCCTTTCCTACCATGGTCTAGCCTCCAGCCCACAAAGCTTATTGCTGCCTCTGTACTAGGCCTTATCCCTTAGAGAAACATGTTGACCGTGTCAATTTTTTGTTTGTTTCAGGCATCAACTTGTCAGAATGACCTTCCTAGACCATATCCTGTCCAGCAACACACTTCAATACTCTCCAGGCTTTTATTGTTGGTCTCTTTGGCGCATGGTGTTTATCTATTGATTGATTTGTTTACTATTGGCCTCTCCCGGGGAAATACAAACAGGACAAAAAGCAGACACCTCACCTGTCTAACTCATCAATCTGCCTCTGGAGTCTAGCATGGAGCCTGGCACCTAGGAAATGCCCCAACTGTTTCCTGACTATGGTAAAGCAATGGTGCACTAAAAGAAATCACAGTGTCCTTGATTCAGGAAGACTGTGCCTGGGATTCTTTCATCTCCACTGGGATAGTTTTGCAGCTCTGTATTTCCGTGATTGAAAAAGAAATATTACAAATAGTACTATAAGGTATATGTAGCTCTATGAAAGGGAACTAAAACAATCCAAATTTAATACATTAGGCTGCCCTGACATATTGGGCTAATGTATAGCTGTGTGGTGAGAGTGTTTTGTGTTTGTCAGAGAAAATTCCCTGGAAAAAGCAGTTATCTTCAGTGGATAAATAAGATATTTTTAGGGAAAACAAATGAAGGATCGAATATTTCAAGCTTCATGAAGTCCAAGATTATTTATTCTGTGCCACTGTATGTTAGAGTATGCAAAAGGGCTTTTGGTTTTTATAGAGGCTTGCAGTCAAGGGCTTGTCTTCAACTTCAGAGGAGTCTACGAACTGGAACTTCAAAGAAATGCTCAAACCTTGGGAATTCCTGGGATGAACTCAGTGCAATTTACATTATGGCATGGGTAGGAACCTGAAGAACCCAGGAGTGAAATAATATGGTTTGGAAATAAAAATCTCCTCCCAAAGTTTTAGCGTTGAAGGCTTGGTCTCTAGGGTGATGATGTTCCAAGAGAGAGCTTTTAGGATGTGACTCAATCATGAGGGCCTTGACCTAATGTATGGACTAATTCACTGATGATTTTTCATAATTAAACATATTATTGGGGGATGGTAAGAACTGTGAAAGATGGGGCCTGGTGGGGGGAAGTGGGAGATTAGGAGTATGTATTTGTCTGTCTCTTACTCTGACCCTTGTCTGTCTCTTTCTTGGCTTCCAGCCTGCCGTGAGAAAAGCAGTCTCCTCTCTCTAGTGCTCCCACTGCTATGATGTCCATCCCACCATCATCCCATAGCAGGGGGGACAGCTGACCAAAGGCTGAAACTCCCAAAACCACAAGCCAGAATGGATCTTTGACATTTAAGTTTTCCTTGAGTCTATGTTGCAGTGGTGAACAACACACAAGATTTGCAAACGATTATGCATAAACAGCTGAGTATTGCAAAATGTGATACATGTGATTTAAGTGAGGGAAAGAAAAGCAAGACGGGTCTGTTTTTGTAAAGATAGGACTCCTACCCCTTGCAAAATGACACGGATTTATTCCAAAGAAAGCCACCTGGAGTCTTTAGGCAGAGTGTGATATGGTTGTGATCTGATTATCTGAGCAATCAATTAAGTAGTTAATTCGAAAGTGCTTTATTAAGGCACTCGATTCAGCAAGCATTAGAATAGGTCTGGAAAGTTAGTGCTGAACAAATTAGAATTATTCTTTGACCAGCATAGAGTGGGTAGATGGCAAGGATTAAAAGCTAAGAAAAGCAATTGCTACACATTTTCTTGACAAAGATAAAAAAAAAAAAAAAGAAAGAAACAATAGAACACAAAGAATTCAGGCTCAAGATCAGACTCACTAGGCTCTCATTCTAGATTCTGAATTTTATTAGGAAATGGAATTCGAAAATCCATAAAATAAGAATTATAGTAGCACACATCACACAAGCCTGTGGAGAAAATAAGATGAGTGTCATTACATCATAGACAATGGTAACGTCATGATGGAGGAAACACAGGACAGCAACAAGCCCATGGGTAAATTTTTGAGCTAACTTATAGGACTTCTGGGAAGAGATCTCACAGAAAAAGGACCCAAGTGAGGACTGAGGATGAAGGACCAAATGGTCAGGGCTTATCTTGAGGTTCCTAGAACAGAGTTTGGTTACAGAATTTGTTTATAAAGAAAATATAGCTCTATAGGGATCTATTAATTATAAGCCAACAAAGAAAGAGCAACTCAATTTAAAAGCTGGCCAAGCATCTGAATTGACTTCTCAAGAAATTACAAAGACACATGTAGAAAAAGCTTACATCCATTAGCTACCGGGGAAATTAAAGCCAAACCCACAATGAGATGTCACTTAACAATCATCAGCATGGCCCTTACCCAGAAGACAGAAATAGCAAGTGTTGGTGTAGTTGAGGATCTAGTTGGAACTGTCCGAGAGCACTACTAGAAAAGCAAACTGGAGCAGCTGCTTGGAAAACAGCATGGCACTTCCTCCAAAGGTCGAACAGGGTCACCACGCGATCCAGCAACTCTACTCCTAGCTATGGACACAAGAGAAATGAAAACGTAGATCCGCACACAAAATACCATCCACAGTAGGAGTATCCATGACTGAAGAAGAGTGGAAATGAGCCTGTACTGTTGGTTCCATAAACTGAGATATGGGATGCTTTGATATTTGGCCAATCAATATTCTGGGTATTATTATTAAGGCGCTTTTAGATCTGAGCCACATTTAACTTGGCAAACTCAACAAAGCAGATTGTCTTTCAATCCTCTGTATGTGTGTGTTAAAATAACGAAGAGCTTGAATAGAAAAAAAAAGGATGATTCTATTGAATAAGAAGAATTCCAAATTGATGGCTTTCTAAGTGGAACCTTAGCTTTTTTTTCTGCTTGAAATTTGGGTTTGTATTGGGTCTCTATGCTGCTTGCCTCAGGGACAAATGCTCTGACCTTCCTAAATCACCAGCTTGCTGAAGATAGTGGGACTTGTCAGCTTCTATTATAGTATGAGTAAATTATTTAATTATATATATATATGACATTATTTAATTATAAATATATATATATATATATATAGAGAGAGAGAGATAGAGCCCACATACTCATTAACTAATGAATAAATAAATGGTGGCATAACAATACTGCAGAACTACTTCAGCTACAGCAAAGAATGAATGACTGGCAGATTCTACAACATTCGTATACCTCAAAAGCATTCTAAGTGAAAAAAGCAGACAAAAGGACACATATTCCATAATTCTATTTCCATAAAATGTCCTGAAACAGCTAATGCACAGACATGGGAGGTAGAATTGCCAAAAACTAGGCCAGAAGAGGAAATAAGGTGTGATCTATAGTGAATGGCTCTTTCAGAGAGAGATAAAAATGTTCTAAAGTTAGACCATGGTAAAACTGCCTACCCCATTACTAATCATGTATCATTAATTTCTGAGTATGCTCACAATTACTGTAAGTACCACTTGTTTGAAGGGTTGAATTATGGGGCATATGGATTATATCTTAACACAACTTAAACATAAATTACAGTTTGAGTCTGTTTAGATTGTGAGGGGAGTTCTAAAAAAGAAAGAAGAGCTAAGGTGTGATATAAAAATCTAGCAATGGGCAGATCCATTCTCTGCTATTTGGGACCCAATGTTTACATGAAGGGCTCAAACTCAACAAGAGCAAGAATTACCTGTTTCCACCAGTGTAAATGGAGAAGGAATAAAAATAGCTACAGATACAATGTCGGGTTTCTTGTCAGGAATATGAGCAAATTTATTTTTAGGTAGTTTCTACCTTTTACGTTAAGTGGTAGCTCAATAAGCCAGAGACTTGTGGAGAATTGGGGCTGTGTAGGTAGTTTCCATGTAGTGTGGATAGGATGAAAGAGCCATGATAAGAACCCGGGAGGAGGGATCAATGAAGCATAGTTGAGCAGATTAGGAGGTCCTCAAAGACATTGTCACTAAAAGGCACTGTTTCAATCTAGAAAGATGACAAGTTCTTTAACCCAGGCAATAAGCTGTGAGGACAGTGAAGAGCAGGCAGGCTTGAAGGAGATTTGGGGAGACGGAATTTAGGAGAATGGCATTTTGGATTATGTGAATGAAGGAATCAGGTAGGCATTAGCATGATTCACGGGTTTCGATATGAAAATTTTCATGGTGTTGTGGGTTTCTATTGCTGGGATAAAGACCATAACCAAAAGCAACTTGGGGAAGAAAGAGTTAATTTAAGCATTATAGCTTTAAATTTACCATGAAGGGAAGTTAGGGCATGATCTGCATGTCGGATCCTGGAGGCAGGAACTGAAGCAGAGGCCATGGAGGAATGCTACTTATTCCGCATGGCTTGCTCAGCCTGCTTTCTTAATACAACCCTGGATAACCTTCCTAGGTGTGGTGCCGCCCACAGTGGGCTGGACCCTACCACCTCAATCAGTGACCAAGAAAATGCTCTGCGGACTCACCTGCAGGCTGAGCTGATGGAGACTCTTTCTATTTCTCATTGCGGCCCCCTCTTCCCAGATAACCCTGGGTATGATAATCTGACAAGGAACCAGCACACAGGGATAAACACTGGGGTGGTATAGAAGGAACAAGTCTCGGCAAAAGAATAAATTTTGCTTAGAAGTTTCAGGCTGTGGTGGAGCGAGCCAAGAGTTAGTTATGTTTACCAGGATAACGGTAGCGGTGAACCAAATGGCACTAAAAATTGGGCTTTGTGTGCGGTTGTGGCAGACTTGGAGTCTCGGAAGTGGGTCACCGCTGGAAGAACCTGGGGATGCTTTCTACTAAGGCGGCAGGTAAGCCACTGAGAGTGCCGGGAGGTGCTGACAGATGTGGATGTGAAGGCTAAGTCAGGATGGGAGGTGCGGGTAGTGTCTACCTCCCCCAGGAGTGTGTAAAGCAGGAATGGATGGGACTTCTCTGGGGAGTTTTGGGGTGAGGCTACATCAAATACACATAGTCATTAAGATGATAACACCTGCAGTATCAGCGCACAAGGCTCAGAGCAGTTCTTTCGGGGTACATCTTTGGAGAAAACCTTGAAGCCAAATGTTACTCAGTGGTTTTGGTAGAGTTCTTTCTAAACAATGTGAGCATTCTAACCTGTAGACTTCTGTACCCATTTGACCTTTCTGAGTGAGGATTGATCATCTTACCCAGGGCCCCCTTCTTGCTTAGGTGTACAGATTTTAGTATGTTTATCCTATATTATATGTCTAATATCCACTTATAAGTGAGTATATACCGTGTGTGTCTTTCTGCTTCTGGGATACCTCACTCAGGATGATCTTTTCTAGTTCCCACCATTTGCCTGCAAATTTCATGATTTACTTGTTTTTAATTAGTGAGCAGTATTCCATTGTGTAACTGTACCACAATTTCTGTATCCATTCCTCAGATGAGGGACATCTGGGAGCAGCCTTGCCAGGCCACAGAGGAAGACAGACACAGCCAGTCCTGATGAGACCTGATAGGCTAGGGTCAGATGGAAGGGGAGCAGGATCTCCCCTATCAGTGGACTTGGAGAGGGGCAGGGAGGAGATGAGGGGAGGGAAATGGAGGATGGGGATGGAATAAGTGAAGGAGCTACAGCTGGCATACAAAATGAATAAACTGTAATTAATATAAAAGTTAAAAATAAAATAAAAAAGAATTCTGCTGCCATACTTATACGGAAGAAAGCTTACAGGAAGGCTTGGTTAGCACATGTGTCAGGTTCTGGGGCCGCCTTGGCATCCTTCAGCCATAACACTGATTCCAGCTGTAGAACAGAAGCTCTGTCCTGGCTCTGACTTTCTTCTGATGAGACTTGCTTTGGGCTCCCACGGTCCTCTTCAGGGCCCTCAGTGGTTTTAGGCTAATGGTAAGAAAGCATTGCTTATGGAAGTCTTTAAAAAGAAAGGGCCATGTTCGGTTCAGACAACCCCAGTAGATAGAGTGAAGCATAAAATCCCAAAGTCCTTCAATGCAACATTCAAAGAGATTCCCTTGTCAGGAAAACTGTCTGGGAAACTGCAATGGAAGTCAGGTTTTCATGGTGGAGGACAAGAGAGGAAGGATGGACAGAAGGGAGAATTCTGATAGAGAAGGCTCAGTATGAGAGCATTTGTATAGATAAGCTCTGAGATGTTCAAGTCTGCTGATGCTTCTGGAATCTCCAGACCACCATAATCAGCCTCTTGGATATAGAGAACAGTCTACCCTTCCATTCCTGGAGACCAAAGGCCAACCAGGGAGACACGCTAAAGGTGAAACCTGTCCTCTTCAAGTGTCACCCTGTCACATTCCTCCAGACTGGGACCTGCATAATGGCTCTATCTATTGCTGAAAGCAGGTTCCTTACCCCTGTGCAACAACTGTCTCAGAAATCATTGCCTTGGTGTAGCCAGGAGAAAGCTGTGGGGCAGGGATCTTGAAAGTCTCAGATCAGAAAAAAAAAACACAATATGAACTCTACTGGAGAGTTTATGTTGACGTGAGGAACCCTCTCACTGCACTACTTTCTTACAGAGGACTTAGAGCTGGTCATGATCACCTGTTTTCTAGCTGGTTTGCTGATGCACACACACACACACACACACACACACACACATACACACACGCACACGCACACGCCTATGGTTAATGGCAGATAGGCCTGGATGAGACTCAGGGACTCATATGTCAGGCAACATTTTTCTTTCTCCAAATAGACTAAGGAGTTCTGTTCCTGCTGTTTCGTCTCCAAGGCTTCCATAACACTTTCATTTGATAGATTTCTACAGCTGCTGGGGACCAGAGGCTTTAGGTTAGCTCCTCTGTAAAGCTCTTTCTAGCTCGAACACACCTTAAGATACTAGTTCGCTCTGGTTCTTTAAGGTAACATTGAGTTTCACCTCTTAAGGGCCCCGAGACCTAGAATAGGGTACTTTCTCCAATCTGGCCTCAATACGATATATAAAATTGAGTAGTAACTATATTTATCTTACAGTATTACTGCATTAAAAAAAAAAATCACAGAGCATGATGCCCAGCGCAGAGTCCAGCATGTAGTGAATGTTCAATATTTATAGAAAGATTGAAACATTTTAAAGGGAATTGTTTTAGCCAGGACAGGTAATACGTAGATGTATGCTGTAGTCTCACCTACACATATTTAAACATTTCAAAAGGTAAAGAAATTGAAATATCAAACACGGACATGTATCTATTCTGATTAGTACCAAGTGAAACACCAATACAGTGGGTGGACTGAGAATTTGCCAGCTTTGTAAGTTAGAACTAGCTGAGAATTGCTAGTTCGATTTTTCAACCTAATTGTCTAGGAACAGCAGCTTTTGGAAAAGGATGGCTTTCCCGAGGTGCAGGATTGTGTGGGAAACTGGCCACTAATGACCCATTCCTTTGAGTTCAGAGCTAAGATTTCCCTTGGTGATCCTCTTTCAGGGTCCATGAACTGTAGAAAAGGGCCAGCATTTGTCTTGATGCCCAACATGGCTTCCATGGTCAAGGAGAGATAGTGCGGTTTGGCGAGGTTTCCTTGTTCAGTGTCTGCTGGCAGTGGAACCTGTCAGATTACTTGAAGCCCAGATAAGAAGTGTATGATGGCAGGCATTGCGTGGCAACCCACTGAAAGACCCCAGCCTCACCCTAAGTTAAACATAGCTAACGCCATTTTGTGGGACACCACTGTTTTGTAAAACTCTGAAGGCCAGATGAGAAACTGGAAAATTACTGAGAAATCCTAGCTGTGTCACCCACTTGGGATATCTGTGGTCAGGCTGCCCCAGTCATACTAAAAATAGTTTGTGTTAATCACTCTTATAGATATCTGTGAGACTGTTTCAGCTAAGATAGGGAAAAACAAAATAACAGGTGGCGGGCCACGTCAAGGGGTCATCCTACCCCCCTTGACCACCCAGTTCCTGGAATCTTGGTGCTCCTGCCAAACTTTGACGCAAATTGTGGTCTCGTGTAAACGTACCAATGAGCCCCCTGTAACCATGCCCTCTCGCTTCTGTACCAGTGCTTCTGCTCTAAAACCCTATAAAAACCCCAGTTTTTAGAGTGACCTTGCTGCCCCGAGTACTCGTGAATCAAAATAAAAGCCTCTTGCTGTTTGCATCCGAATGGACTCGTTGTTCTTTGGGAGGGGGTCTCTCTGACGGAAGATACCCTCCGGGGATCTTTCACCACAAACCTGGGGGCCCCAAACTGTGCAGACAGCAGATCTTAGTGCTGCTTGTCACAGGGAAGAGTTAGAAACATGCAAATAAGAAGCTTCCTAGAGCTGAGTGAAACTTTTGCTAGTCTGTCCCAGTGGTTCTCAACTTGTAGGTCATGATTCCTTTAGGGGTGGAATGACCCTTTCACAAGGGATCGCCTAAGACCACTAGAAAACACAGCTACTATATTTCATGATAGTAGCAAAATGATGATTACGAAGTAGCAACAAAAATTTTACGGTTGGGGGTCATCACAGCACGAGGAACTGTATTAAAGGGCCATAGCATCAGGGAGGTTGAAGACCTCTGCATTTAATGTGATTAAGATTTAGGCAATCTATTTACTTTTCTCAGTTTGCCTTTCTTCAGTTTGTGATAAGACAGAATCTCCCAAAATGCCTGGGTCACACAGCTCTTTCTCATTGCGTTCCTCTGGAGGTTTCCCTTCCCCCAAGTTTCAGCAGGTAAATACACAAAGATGGGCCTTTTGTCTACCCAGCATTCTACTTAGTTCACGTGGTCCCAGAAAATGTCACAGAATCTTCAGCTTCATTCCCATGGCAACAGGCAACTATCACCAGGGACACCACGAGTTTTTCTCTGTACGGAGGGCTACACGCCATATATGCAAGTCAAAGCTATTTTCTTGGCTAATATTTATTTTGGGATCCATTGTGGTGCACTGTGACTGCTGATGTGACATGTGCTGCGTGCTCTGGAGAGGGCAAGGAAGGCAATCAGTGCCTCTTCACAAAGGACAAACTTTGGGTTATACTAAGGCATTTTGCAAGGCTGAATCATGGGGGCTTTTTATATGACTAAGATGGGAATAGCTAAGGAGACAGGGAGACACAAATTAGGCATCAGTGTCGGGAAATACGCTCATGTACACAAATATGCATTGCATACACACCAACAGAGAGACAATGACATCAACAACAAAGCAGAATAGATGCCTTGGTATAACAAGCAGCTCCTTGGAGTATTCAGCAGCAAAGTGGAAGGCTTTGCTCTCAGCCATCTTGATGGTGAAATTTGTTTTGGGGAAGAAGGTGGTGATCAGCTGAGTCCTTTCCTCTAAGCATCTCTGCTATTAGGGAGGTTTGCAAGGGTTGCTGTTCCGGGCACGGCTGTATTCATGCATCTGAACCTTCATTCTTTCATTATATTTTCTGTCATGTGACTTGAGGGCAGCAAACTATTAGGGACAACACTAGATATAATCTACTGAAAGAAGTATGTCCTGGGAATGGAGACAAACAGTGAAGTTTACACAGATGTTTTAAATCATGGGTCTATGCTACCCATTCCCAGGAGATGGTCTGCGTGGGGTTAATATTTGGAAACATCTCCAAGAGATTTCAGTGTCTGAACAAGGCATTGGGTTGGTCAGCTTCAAGACCACTGGCTTTAAAATGGTTCCTTTTCCACCCATCTCGCTGACGTGAGCTGCCTCCTTGTTTCAGTCAGGGAACACATACATGCTTCTAAATGGTTCAAAATAACACCCCACCCCGACACACACACACACACACACACACACACACACACACACACACGATCACATAATTTTTGGAATTAGCTTATCAGTAGGAAGCATATTACTTGTCTTCATCAGAAAAAGGAAGTGAAACATCACGTACTTCCTGATGGCAGGCATCACACACACACACACACAAACACAAACACACACACACGCATACACTCATTAACACGCTCATGCACTTATGTGACACGTGCTTGCGCACACACATGCACACCTTCCTGAGCATGCTACACTGACGGTCAAGGACACAGGTTTGAAAGTTTAAGTGGTGGCACAGGGACACTATTGGCACACCCCCAAAGAGTTTGCTTGACAGGGAAGGGAAGGGTGTTGTGAAGGTCCATTCATGCAGAAGCTTGCTCCTCAGAGTGCCCTCCTCACATGTCTACCCCTCCTCATGCCGGCACATAAATGCATGTTTACATTTTTTTTGTGGCTTAGCATTCTGTTTGAAAATCTTTGTCGAGCCTGAGCTAACCCCAGGGACACCACCTGCAACGATGGCCTCGTTTACATCAGTGCAGGCTTTCCCGCTGCTTCGTGTCATGACCACACCAAGATTCAGAGAACTGCAGGGAATCTGTCCTCTTTCCAATTAAAATGTATTTGGGGAAGGTGACAGTGAAAAGATTTGAGCACTTTGCTTTGGCAGTCTTCTGAAGGGGCCTCGGGGGGCTTTCTGAAGGTTTGCTCTGAAGGGTGGGGGCACTTCACAGGTGTCTTGCTTCTTTGTTTTCTGTGCTGTCATAATTTGTAGAGACGAAAAAGCATGGCTGGTGTCGGGATGTCTCTCCAGCTTCCACAGCCTGTGAGTACAATTGGAGGGTCCATGCAGCAAACCAGTGGTCTGCTTTTCTGCCCCTCACCCTCATGGCTAAGGGATCTGCAGCCCGACTGGCTGAAATCCCTAACTAGTGCTTTCTGGGAGTCCTCAGAGAACTCCTACAGACTCATTAAGGCCTTCATCGATGCCATCAGTTCCCACACCTTTGCAAGAATGTGTTGTTTGAATGCTCCAAGGTCCTAGACGGGTGGAAACACTTTCTAACCTCAGCATTTGGTACTTGCTTATGTAAACCGTTATTAAGACTAAATGGTATTTTACTTCAAAATATGAGATTAAAAAAAAAAAAGACGAGTATTACCTTGTAGATGTTGGTAATATCTGAAGCCAGGTCAATTTTCCGTCGGGATGACAGGTTGCTTTTTACGCTAGCATTTCTTCTCAGGAATCCTTATTTCGTCCATTAACATTTTCTTTTATGTTCCTCAAAGGAGTTACAGACCCATGATATTACCTTGTATAACAATAGTTACCAAGCCTTTCTGATTCCAACTCATCTTCAGCATGCTTCTCTGGAAGAGAGCACGGACGACCTTCTGTTTGCACCTGAGGAGGAAGAGGCAGAGAAAGGCTTTCAGCTGCCAGAGGCCATCAGCTTGCAAGCCGCCGGGCAGCTTGCATTCCCAGTCTGCAGTCTTCTTCCCGTGGCTTTTGTGCTATGAACGCACCTTCCACTTTCCTGTGCGTTTAATGCCTAGGAATTCTTTCTACAGTAATGTCTAGGCTGGTAAGCAAGAGAGTGCACGAGGCTGCCCTGACCCATGACCCTCTTTCTGGAGTAGAGAAAATAAACTAACTGTAGAACACGTAAATTAGTTTCCACACCAGCAGGGTTCCTTAGGGCATTTTCACACATAGTTTTGGCTGACCCTCCCCACAGCCCTCCCTTCTCCTCCATCTTCCTGTTGCCCCTCCCTTCTCACTCTTCTACCTTCAGGGTTTTTGTTTTCTTTCTGCATCTTCATACCACAGGTGCTCCATTCTTCTTCCTCTCCCTCAAATCCCTTTTTAAAAGCCTCTCGTAGGTCCCTTTCCAGTTTCCCCACCTCTCTACCCACTCCCACGTAAACACACATATGCGAGAGTTAGAAGTTAGGATCTGCACATGAGAAACAACACGCAGTATTTGTTTCTCCGAGCCTCAGTCCCCTCGCTCACAATATTGTTCAGGGGCTGGTTGGCAAAGAGTTGTCTCAGCTGTCAAGTCAGAGGGGCTGCATTCAATCTCCTGCACCGGTGTAAAGAGGTCGGGTGTGGCAGCCATGTTTGTCCTCCCAGCACTGGGGAGATAGAGACAGTAAGATCTCCGGTGAGAGACCCTGTCTCGAAACATGAAGTGGAGAGTAGTTAGTCAAAACACCCTATGTCAGTCTTGACCTCCATATACGTATGCAAATGACTTGAAAAGTACACACATACACACACAGTACATTGTCCAGTATTGTTTTGCTGAAATTTTCTTTTTTTTTTTTTTTTAGATGAAAAAAATTCTACTGTGCATGCAGCCACATTTTTATTATTTGCTCATCAGGCTAATTCCATTTTTTTCTTGATGTGAAGAGAGCAGTAATAAACATATATGTGTAAAATTATCTACAGCAGGATATGGAACCTAGGAGTGATACAGTTGGTTCGTGATGTAATTCTGGTTTTGTTTTTTTAGAAGGCTCCATCTGATTCCACCAGTTTACACTTCCACCAATAGAGAGTAAGTGTTCCACTTTCCTCACATCCTTACCAACATGTGTTGCCATTTGTTTTCTTGGTGAGAGCCATTCTGACTAGAATAAGAAGTTTTCATTTGCATTTCCCTAAAGGCTAAGGACATGTGGACACTTATTAAAATGGTAATTGGCCACTTGTACCTCTGCATTCATTTCCTTAGCATCCCTTCCTCTGGTTTGGATTGTTTCCTTGCTGTTTAGATTTTTGAGTTCTTTATATATTTTAGATGTCAGTCCTTGCCTATCTGTCTGTATGTGTGTGTGTATCTGAGTGTGTGTTTATGTGTGTGTACCTGTGCACACATGGAAGCCAGAGGAGGATATCAGAAGTCTGACCTATCACTCTCTGCCTTATTTCCTTGAAACAGGCTCTTTACCTGAATTTGGGGCTGGACTGGTGGTCAGGAAACCCCAGTGATCCTCCTGTCTCCATTCCCCCACAGTAATGGAGTAACAGATGCCTGTGTGTGAGATCACACCTGGCTGTTTACGTAAATCCCGGGGATTTGAAACCTGCTCCTTATGCTTGCTCAGCCAGCTGTTGGCTTTTACAGCTGAGTTACACATTCATGGAGGTTTATCTTCATCACGGCCCAATGAAAGGTATAGAAAATGCAGCCTGTTGTCCAGGGTCCTGCTCTTTCTCCTGTGTCCATTTTCTCCACAATGTGCTTAGAGGGGATTCAACATTGAGGCAAGGAGAGAATCATGGAGAGAAAAGACCATCCTCAGTGTAGAAGTGGGAGATGGAAGGTTTGTGCTCATGAACTTTGCTTAACAAAAGCTAAATCGTGAGCTATCTGGACACCTAGACACTACCCCTAGGACTGTGAGCCTGAGACCCCCTGGAGACTCCTAAGCAACTTGGATACGTTGCTTCCATCAACAGACAGGAAAGTGTCTTGGTTTTTTAAAGAACCCAAATGCTACTAAAAGAAGCAAACGTATTAGTGTAGAAGCGTTTAATTCGGGATTAGTAAGGGGTGCAACAATTTTATGGTCCTACAGGAGGAGAGGACAAGCCGGTGTGATGGACAGGGCATGGTGGAAGGGTAGCTTGGGGAGGGCAAAGGGATAAGCAGCCCATGCTACAGTGGGTAAACTGCCCTGAGAGGCTGGCTAAGAGAAACTGGAGGAGGCAGAAAACACCCAAGGCCCGCCCATGGTGCCGATTTGTACCACGCTGTCCGATGCCAACACTGTTTACACTTGTTCCCTGACTTCATGTATGAAACCTCTCTAAGTGTTCCTTCATTAAAAACAAGGCGTTTCATTTACACGGGCGAGAGTTTAAAACACTCCACAATTTCTGATTCATTATTTTCCCACACCCTGCACATACTGTTAGGGTGAAGCAAAGCGTCCTCACCGCATTAAGGAAAGCGTCTGCCTACGATGCATCTTCCAGAAAACCGACTCGGAGTCAGGAGTCACTCGTTTCTGTTCTGTTCTATTCTGGCTTCTGCAGCATATGAACCTTTTACTCTTGATATTTGACAAGATCATACTGCTGTGGCAGTGGCTTCTTGAGATTCTGCCGTTAACCACAGCCCTGGCAGCCCACGCTCCTCCTGCTGTGTCTGCCAACAGCTAGTATAAGCTCTTAGCGCCATAAATAGGATCCTCAGCCCCATGCTGGCTCATATCTCCAGTCCCTTTCTTCCTACATTACACCTATCCAGTTTCCTACAACCAGACAGGAACACCTTTCATTAACACGCCGTGCCTGCGCTTTCTCAGTTACTATTTCTCCCTGGTAGGTTCAGCATGAGCTTTTACATTTTATTTATTTATTTTAATCAGTCATCTCTGAAACCTATCCCCTCCCCCCTCCAGGAGATGAAAAGGCTTGGGATCCTTGGGCAGTACGTAAAAGGTACAGAAGAGAAATGAGGGAAGTAGATCTGCTTCTAATTGGGGCACCCCAATTCTTTTCTTACACGTTGCATTTCCCTCCTAACAAAGTAGCTGGGAGGCCATGTTTGCAGTTGGCATCCTGATTGTTTTGGCCTGTGGAATTTTAATGACCAGCAAACACGGTATAAGTATTTTAAGTCACCTTGACTGTACCTGGTCTAGGTGACAGACAGGGCAGCCTCTAGCCATTGGCCTTTTGGGTGTAGGGTGTTGGGGGTGAATAGCAGCTCCAAGTCCCTCTGTCTGTCTGTCAGTCTGTCTTTCTATCTATTTTTTTTAATTCAGTTTACATCTTTGTTGTCACCCCATCCCCCCTCCCCTCCCAGGCCAACAGGCTCTCTCTCCCCTCCCCCTCCTCCTTTCCTCAGAAGAGGAGAGCTCCCTTTCCCATCCACCCCAGCTCATCAAGTTGTATCAAGACTGAGCATGTCCTCTTTCCCTGTGTTCTGGCAAGGCAGTCCTGCCAGGGAGAAGTGATAAAAAAGCTGGCAAGCGAGTCTGTCCCATGCAGTCCCCACTTCCCTTACTAGAGGACCCACATGAGGCCTAGGCCAGTTCATGCATGGTCCTTGTCTCAGCAAGCCCCTCTGGGCCTTGGTTAGCTGTCTCTGTTGATTTCTTGTGGAGCTGCTGTCACCTCCAGGTCTTATTCTCTTTCCTCCCACTTTTCCACAGACACCCTACTCATCACCCAATGTTTGGCTGTGAGTCTCAGCATTTGTTTTGAGGCACCTTTGGGTAGAGCCTCTCAGAGGACAACTCTGACAGGCTCCTGTCTGCAAGCTTAGCAGAGTATTGTTTATGGTGCCAGGGATTGGAACTCTCCCATAGGGTGGGTATTGCCTGGGACCAGGCATTGGCTGGGCATTCCCTCAATCTCTGCTCTATCTTTATCCCTGCACATCTCGTCGACAGGGTAAATTTTGAGTCGAAGTTTTTGTGGGTGGGTTGGTGCTCCCCTCCCTCTGATAGGAGACCTCAAGACCCAGCTGTACCTTTCCTGGGCATATACCTAAAAGACACTCCACCATACAACAAGGACACTTGCTTAACTATTTTCATAGCAGCTTTATTCACAATAGCCAAAATCTGGAAACAACCTAAATGTCCCACAACTGAAGAATGATAAACTGTGGCACATTTACACAATGGACTACTACTCAGCTATAAAAAAACAAATTTTCAAGCAAATGGATGGAACTAGACAAGATCATCCTGAGTGAGGTCACCCAGGCCCGCAAAGACACACATGGTATATACTTACTTATAAGTGGATTTTAGCTATATAGCACAGAATAAACATATCCCAAGGCACAGACCCAAAGAAGATAAGTAACCTGGAGGACCCAAGGGAGGATGCATAAGTCTCACTAGGAAGGGGAGATAGAATAGACAGAGGTAATTAATGGCTGAAGAGAGGGAACAAGGTAGAAGAGGAGGCACAAGAAGTTAAGAGGATGGAGATCAGACCTGGAGAGAGTGAGGGCAAGAGGATAGAAGGCCCATAGAGAAAAGAGAAACTGAGGGTGGGGGTATCTTTTTGACAAGCTAGGGACCTAAGTCAGGCTAGGCTCCTGAGAGAATATGAAGGGGACTCAAGCAAAGACCCCTAGGAGCAGAGACTGAAGAGGACACCCACTAACTGCACTAGCCTGCACATTCCTTCTTAAGCACTGACATCTACCGACCGGGTATGGCAGGCAGATACACCATCAGCCAGCAGGACAGTTCAGAACTCCCTCCAAAGCAGCCCAGCTTTGCTGGCTTTTGACAGTAGTTCGATTATCCCTTGGTCCAGTTGTGCTCTTGTCCCTTCCCTTACCCAAGTTAGTCCTTAATAAACGTTCTGTATCTAACTCCACCTCAGGATTTGCTTCCACAGTGCTGGACCTACAGCAGTGACAGCCAATATCATCTGAAAGACCAATGCTTCCCTGGCTTCTTGAAATAAAAAAATGGAGTTGCTGAGGCTTCCCCCGCGACTTCTGAGAGACTGGGCAGATGAATGGCAAGAACTGCTTGGCCATCCTAGGAGTGGGCTGTGGCTCTGGTTCTGATGGCTGTAAGAGCTTTGGGAAGAGAGGTTTTGTCCGTCTGAGCAAACTCAGATCATTTGGGATTAAAGACTAAAGCTCTAGCTGCCACCATCCAGGCTCTTCATGAGTTAGTTCTTTCCTGTTATGGAAGAGAAAGTAGCAACCTGCAAAGAATTATAGGCAATGAAGTTGTGACAGTCTGGATCTTTTTTTAAATTTTTATTAATTACACTTTATTCACTTTGTATTCCCCATAAACCTCTCCCTCCTCCCCTTCCAATCCTACTGTCCCTCCCCCTTCTCCATGCATGCCCCCCCCAAGTCCACTGATGGGGGGTGTGTCTTCTTCTCCCTCCTTCTGATCCTAGTCTGTCAGATCTCATCAGGAGTGGCTGCATTGTCATCTTCTGTGGCCTGGTAAGGCTGCTCCCCCCTCAGGGGGAGGTGATCAAAGAGCAGGCCAATCAGTTCATGTCAGAGACAGTCCCTCTTCCCATTACTATGGAACCCACTTGGACACTGAACTACCATGGGCTACAGAACCAAAAAAAAAAATTGAGCACAGGGGTCTTTCCTGAGACTCATACTCTAACTAAGGACCATGCATGGAGATAACCTAGAACCCCTGCACAGATGTAGCCCATTGTCTGGATCTTAATAGCTTTATCATTTAATCAACATGCAATGAGGTCCACTTGAAGTTCCAAGTCACAATAATGAGCAAATACAGCTCCACTCTTCTCTTGTAATCCCCATCTTCTCTTCTGCTGTACAGCCTATGTCTAGCAACATCTGATTTGCCTTTTGTCATTATAGATTATTTGCCATTCCCTATAACTTCTAAACATTTTTAAATTTTCTAAACATCCAGTATGGGCTCTTTTGTCATCCTTCTTTAATTTTGATTCACTTATTTTATGGGTGTTGATTATCCATTCTTTCTTGCTGCTGCATAAATATCCGTTGCATGGATTTACCACAGTGTGTAAATAAATCCACTGGCTTCTTCAGAGGCGTGTGAGTCGCTTCTCTGCAATTATGAAGAAAAAGGCAATGAGTATTTATGCTCAGGATTTTATGTGAGCACCTGTGCACATTTCTCTGGGGGTGGAATGGGAATCAGCAATGTTTTAGTAAGCACTTCCGTCTGCTGGGCATCCATTTTCTGCCGCGAGGCCTCACCTTACTACTCAAGTGTTAACAGAGCTGCGGGCATTGCACAAAAGAAGGTTGGCATTCCTATGCAACCTCACAGAAAGTATAAATCTTGCTCGAGGGGTAGTATTTAAGCATGGGATCAACGGGCCCTGTGTGTAACCTGATAAGGATCCTCCAGCTATCTTCTGAAACAGTTCCACTGCCCAGGCGTCTCACTCACAACAGAGGTCTGCTGGATCCTCTTCCATTTCAGCGCTCGGACCGGGCAGCTTTCCCCCATTTGTTATTTGTACATCGAGTCATGTTAGCAGGCCAACAGTGATCACAGGGGTCTTTCTCTGTGGTTTAGTTTTGATCTATGTGTTTTTCTCTGACGGCTATTTGTGCACATATTCCTTCGCCATTACCATGTAACTGTCAACGAAATGACTTTTCCAAATTTTTGTCCGTTTAAAATAATGGGTGGTTTATTTTTTATGTGTTGAATTTTGAGAATTCTTCATTCTAACATCAAATAAGATATTTGAAAGTATTTTCCTCTTATCCTGCTTGACTTTGTAAAAAAGATTGGGTGTGTGTGTGTGTGTGTGTGTGTGTGTGTGTATGTGAGTGTGTGTGTTTGCATTTTTGGACCAAAAGATGACATTGCATTCTATGGAGCTGAAGTTACAGGCAGTTGTGAGCTGTGCCATGTGGGTTTTGGGAGGGGTCCTCTGCAAGAGTAACAAGCACTGCTAAGCCTACTCTCAGGCCTGCAAAACAAAAGCTCTAGGTCTTCACGGAGCTTATTATTTAAAACTTATTTCTCAATGCTTTTGTTGTTATATCTGCCTGCCACACAGGTTTTCTCTACGTTTTCTTCTGAAATTAGATTTACATTTCACATCTTGGTTTATGATCAGTTTTGAGTCAATTTCTGAATTAGTTGCAAAATTAGGATTGAAGGTCCAGAATTATTTGCTGAGAAGATTTTCCTTTCTCCACTAAGTTTCACTTGTGTGTTTGTAAAATTCAATTTATTGGATTTATAGAGGTCTACTCCTGAATTTTTATTTCTTTGCCTCTGATTAATGTATTTATCTTTTCCACAATATATCACTGTGTTGGTGAGTAGGACTTCACAGTGAGTCTTACAATCATCTCAAGAAGATGCTAATGTTCTCATTTAAGTCTTCTTTGGTTTCTTTCATTAGCATGTCATGTGTATGTTTTCCTCATAAACACACTGCATATAAATGTCCTCATTGGGATATATTAATTACATATAGTAATGAGTTTCATCATTTCTTCCTATATGTACATAATGTATTTTGATCATATTCACTCTGAATTATCCTTTCATGTTCTTCCCCACTCTGGTTAATCTCTTTCTCTTTCCAACTAGGTTCTCTTTCCTCTCTATTTATGTCTTGTTCATGTGTGTTTGTGTGTGTGTGTGTGTGTGTGTGTGTGTGTGCATGTGTATGAGGGTGAGGCTCCAACATGTTTCACTAGAGTTGCTCATGGGAGCATGAGTGGGAATTTGCTTACAGGATATGTTCACTTCCCCAATGACTACACCACTGAAGAAAATATCTCTTTCCTTCACTAACCTAAACAATGACTTATTTGCATAGAAGACAATCATTTAGAAGACAATTTGATAGGTACGTTTCACCCACTTAACAGGGTGACAGCTGTAGCTTCTTTAGTAGGGGCCTGTGACTGTCCCAGCTATGGTTTTTGACCAGGTTGACAGTCCCAGACATAAATTATCTCCCACGGAGTGGACATTAAATCCAATCAGAAAGTATTTGGTTACCCCCAAAACAGAGTTGACCCACTGTTGCACCAGTGAGCACGTCTTGCCTAGCCATTCGATATTCTACACGCAGAATCCACAGCTAAGCAAACTGTGAATGACAGTTCTTCCTAGCCATTTGTCTAGATTATTTCATCAACATGAGGGCTAGCTAGCAGGAAGTAAGCCTCTAGCTCACCTGCTGCTTGGCTTATTTTCACCCTGTGACCAAGGTATGTGGTGTCGTATACTGATAGTAGTATTGCAGTCTTTGAGCTAATACAAATATAATTTTCTTTACAAATTTAATTTCTAGTTACTCATTGCTGGTATAGAGACAAATGGTGAATTTTTCTTAAAGTATACAATTTAAAAATTAGTAAATATGTAAAATAATGGGTTTCATTATGACATCTTCACATGTATATCATATAATTTGCTTGCGTTGGCCATTCTGCCTTGTTCCCCTCTTCCTCCCACTGATGATTGATTTTTATGTTATGAATTTGTTTCCTAAAACCTTGTTAAACTCATTCTAGGAAACTAATTGTAGATTCCTTAGCATTTTTTTTTCGTAAGTAATGATTTCATTTATAAGTAAAGAGAGTTTTATTTCATTTCCTTGCCTTACTAGATTGCCTACAACATCTTTATATGATGAAAGGCAGTGGATACACTGGTAACCCTTGCCTGGCTCCCGCTGTCATAGAAAACCACTGAGTTTTTAGACATGAATAATAAATTTGTATGTAGTTTAATGTCCCTTTTAGTTTGAGAGGGTTTCTTTTTTTTCTAGATTGTCAGTCATTTATCATTTTAATAATTAGTGGGTGTTAAGATCTTACAAATGCCTTTTCTGAACCAATTCATAGTATCATGTGGTGTTTTATGTGTGCAAATAGCATACATATATATATATATATATATATATATATATATATGTGTGTGTGTGCTTTGTGCTTGTAATTTAATTTAAAGAGCTGTCTTTGTACATGATTTTTGTAGCTGTGTTCATGGGGTACAGTAGTTTATAGCATTTTTATGTAAAAAGCTTTTCAACACAGCGCTGTGGTTTCATAACAGGAATCTGTAAACGTTCTTTCTGTTTCCTGCAAGGGGTAAAGTCGAATTCACCACCTCTTTAGAACAAACTTTTGTGTATGTTTGAGATTCACAACATGTGTTTTTAATAAAAATAGCAAAGGGATTACTAGAGTTAAGCCAAATAACATATCTGTATCCTACCAAATTACCTCTGTAAGAGCAACTAAAACCC
This sequence comes from Psammomys obesus, assembly GCF_907164565.1. Taxonomy (NCBI): domain Eukaryota; kingdom Metazoa; phylum Chordata; class Mammalia; order Rodentia; family Muridae; genus Psammomys; species Psammomys obesus. The sequence goes on along the minus strand of NW_026593286.1, from coordinate 33,895,116 downwards.
ATTGAATGAAAATTTATAGTGCAGCATAATTTTAACTATAGTTGCCATGGTACACATCCTTTCTCTGTGCTCTTTCAGCCTACATATCCCCTCTTTGTGGCAACCACTATTTTATTCTTAATTTCTAAATATTTGGCCTTTATCCTTTTTTTTCTTTTTCTAAGATTGCAAATATTAGTGAGATTGTGCAGCATTTCTCATAATATCCTCTGACCCCAGAAGAGGTCAGGCTGTTTTTCCTGTTGAGACTGAATAATGCTCCCTCATGTCCATTTTTGATTTCTAAAGAAAAGTTCTTTATACGTCTACTTATTGTTGGACCAACTGTTTTTTTTTTCTCCCCACATCTTCTGTTGTGACTAATGCAGCAGTGGATATGAGAGTGTATCCATCTTTCCTAGTTGGTGACTCCAACTTTGTTGGGTATGTGCTAAGAAGAGAAATGGCTAAATTACATGCTTTTTTATTCATAATTTTTTAGTATCTCCGTGTGTTATATAATACTCATACTGAAATACATTTCTAAGAGTCTTTCCCTCGCCATTTATGTTTTGGATCTTTTTTATTAACAGTATCCACCCTAATGGGTATTGGGTGATATCTCATAGAGGTTTTGGCTTAGTGGGAGTTATACTACTGCTCCCTGTTTGCTATGAGTTTAGGTAAGTGGATTTTATTGTGCTGACGGACTTCCATCCAATATCTAAATTGTCAAACTGATTATGAAGAAAGGCTGTTACTACGTCCAATGATTTCTCAGTATCATCTGAGGGGCCCGTGTAGTTTTTATGTTTCCATTTGCTAATATTATATATCTTGTTGATTTAAATATGTGAAACTAGTCTTTTCATTTCAGAAATCTCTCTTGGGATAGTCCCTCTTGGCTGTAGTGTATAATGTTTCTGATATGTTGGGCTTGGTATGCAAATATTTTATTGGGGGGGTTTATGTCAATGTCAGTGATTGCTCTCTAGCATCTTTATTTCTTTCAGTGCTTTTGTCTTGTAATAAGGTAATGCTTGCCTCAAAAAATGTGTTTGAAGCATTTATCTTCCTCACTCACTTTTAGGGAAGAGTTTAAAGAAGTATCAGTAATGATTCTTCCTTCAGTCTTGATAGAACTTAAATCTATTTATTCTGAGAGTTTCCTACATGTATTTAATCATACTGCTATCATTTTCCTTCTACTTCTCCTGGGGCCCTCCCATTTTAGTGCCCTCCAAACTTTACGTGTTCTTTTAAGTTTTTTTTTTTTTTAACAACCCATAGAAACTGATCAGTGCTGCCCATGTGTGCGTGAATGTCAGGCCATTCACTGGCCACACCCTTAGAGAGAACTTGCTCTTCTTCCCCCGGCAGCCATAGCAGTCAAGAGTACCCGGGCTGGAATGCTGCTGCATTGATCTTGTGTGGGGTTGTGTAGGTGACCACTGCTGCTGTGAGCTCAGGCACGTGACAGCCTTGTTATGTTCAAGATTCTGTCTTGCAGAAGTCTTCCCTGACTTCTGGCTCTCACCAAGATTCTGTCTTGCAGAAGCACCCTGGCTCTTACTATTTTTCTGCCCTATATTGTGAGAATGTTCCTAAGCCTTGCACCTTTGTTCTTGAAATGAATTATATGAAGCTTACATTTTCCCTTTCTGTAGCTTCCAAACATTCCTCCACTTTTAGTGTATCTTTCATTGTTTCCTATAATTATCTTCATTTCTCTGTGTAGAGCCTATCTTTTAATAACTGAAACATTTAAGACTTAATCATTGATGTTAAAGATTTGATTATGATATGCCTTGGGTTTCTTGTACTGTAGATTTATTAAGCTTCTTAGTGGATTATAGTTTTTAGGACTTTAAGCACAAATGTTTTTGGCTTCTTGAAACTGACTTGCAGTTCATCAATGCTCTCTTCTTCTTTTTTTTTTTTCAGTGTTTTTGGTGGTGTCAGCTGCTGTGTATTCAAAGTCACTACTCTTTTCCGTGCAATGTCTAAACTGTTGTTAATCCTACCCCACGAATATCATGCAAGGCTTCTCTTTAAAATTCAGATTGGGCCTTCTTTTTATATTTTCTACTTGTTTAATCCTTCCTTCAACTTACTGAGCCGGTGGAATAGGATCATAATCATCTCTACAATAGTGTTATTATAAAAAGAGTGTATGATTTTATGACATTATTAAGTTGGAGTTTTTCTTTTGGAGACAGAATCTGTTGTATCCTAGACTGGTCTTAAACTCCTTATGTAGCCAAGGGTGTGCTCAAACCTTCCAAATGCTGGCATCAGAGGTGTGTGCCACCGTATCTGGCTGACTTTGTCTATGAAACTTCTCATCTCATTAGGGCTTGTACTTTTGACCTTGTACTTGTCTGGAAACAACACTAGACTGGGTGCAGGGCATTGCATGTTATACCTAAACAGATACTAGTATTTTTGAATAGCTTTGAATTTTCTGTAACATTGTGCAATATCGTTAAATTTCCTATAAATAGATTGTTATTTTGTGTCTTCTGGCCCTTAACCTTGATCAAAGCGTTTAGCCAGACGATTTCTTGGTTTCCTAACCAATTCTCCGTGAATTGTGAGACTTTCCGCTCTGCCTGGAAAGAATCAGATTTCTTGATGTTGTGTCACCTTTGTGACTGATCGTGCCACCCAGCGCAGGCCTTAGGCGGCTAGATGAGAACATCTACACCTTGCAGGTCCCTCGCTTCCATGTGGGGGCTTAGCTAGTACTTAATGAAAATGTTCTCCAAATTTCTGTTTTTTTTATGGATCTTAAGCTGGGTACTTAAATAAGGGTACCCCATAGGCCACTGGGTTTCTCTATGTGTGTACCATGACATTTATACTGCTTTGCCTCAGAAACCGTAGCCAGTTCATTCTCTTTGTTGGTCAACTCTATGTCTTTAAACCCCTGATCTCTGCCTGGTTACTACTTTCAGCTTCATAGGCTAAGAAATTATCTTCTTACTTATTTTCTGTTTCTTTGAGGATACTGGTCATTGTTGCTTTGTGTTTAGCTTTTTTAATTTGTCATTCATTCATTCATTCATTCATTCATTCATTCATTCATTCATGTGAGTGTTCCAATTTCGTGCAAAAGGGTAAATCTGGTTTCTCTTCCTTCAAATTGATTAGAAGTGAGTTGAAGATCCGAATTCTTTCTTCTTTTTCCTTAGTTCTCAACTCAAAAGTCTTGACTCTTTCCCCTCTTTGGTACAAAGTTGGAAGAACACTGTGGAAAGAGCCTGTGGTTCATGTGCCCTGGGAATATGTTTGGCTGATATGTACAGCTTAGCCCTCCTTGGTTTACTCTTTGGTCTGAATGTGGGCTTAGATCTTGATGTTTATGTCTGTCCAAAGGCTTTTGGGTTCGGTTCCTTTCCAGGCTGACACAGATGGTATGCTTTTGTCTGTAATCACCCCTGTGTGCTGTGTGCTGATCCTTCTGTGTGAACATGGCTCTAACTTCTTCAGGTCAGAGCACAGGGTGGCCGTGAATCAAAGGGCAATATTGTCACAAGCATCACATACTCAGGGAAACAAAAGTAAACTAACCGACGGCATAAGCGTCAGTGCATTGCTTTGGAAGGGTGGGTATAAGAGAGAACCATCGGCTGGGCGATTGAGCAGAAACTTAATTTGTCACAATCCGAAGACTCAAGTCAAAGATTGAAATGCCAATACCAGGTTTCGGGTGCAGCTTTCTTTGGCCTCTAGAGGCTGTCTTCTTTTTGTGTACTCCGTGGAATGTTCTCTGTGTTTATCGATCTCTCTTTCTTATAAAGATACCGGTCAGATTGGATCAGAGGCTTCACTAATGGCCTCACTTTAATTACTGCTTTGAAGGGCCTATCTCTAAACAGTCATGTTCTAAGGTTCTGGCATGGAGTTTTATTAGGCTATAACAAGCAGAATGGTGACCGCTGCGTATGTGTCAGATAGAGTTCACTGTATTTTCCTCCTAGTTTCCTGTTGTTTTAGAATGAAATCATGACAAATAGTAAAATAGGGGAACTTTTGGTAACTGGGAAGAACTTCTGTGCAAACTAATATTTCTTTGTGTCTTTCTCATGTCTCTGACATGTTCAGCACATACACACACACACACACACACACACACACACACACACACCAACAGCAGCAGCAGCAGCAGCAGCAACATTATCTTTGGCACTTTAGGTGCACAGAACACAGGCAATATATCCTCAGACATCATCATCCACTGTAAGCAAGACTGGGTTTAGCAGCAACAGTAATGGCTGTAACTGTAAAATTTGGAAGAAGAATTACACACATTATTTCACATTTCTTCCACTTAAACCTTCAGGAATTATGGCGATGTAGGCAGTGTTATTGTTATGGGGTAAAAACCCAGAGGCCACTCAGCAGGACCAAAGTGGGACTTTTCAGAGCATGGGTGGAGGTAGGGGGGGAAACCAAAGATGGCTTCAGCTGAGACAAGATGGAGAAGCCTTTACCCTGTCACATTATCCCCAAGGTAGGAGCACGAAAGAAACTTTTGAGTCTTGACTTGTCCCAGCCTCCTCCTATCTCTTCGGGGTGCTATTTGCAGCTCTGGAGATGATTCTTGCCCAGCATTCCTCTGTGCTTGAAGGAGAGTATTCACATCCACCTTGTTTTGCTCTTTCTATTTTGCAAGAAACCTCGGTTGAATGATGATCCCGGTGGAAGTGACCGCTTTTAAATTGCTGTTAGTTTTTGCTAAATGCTGCTGCCTCGAAACGGTGCTCTAATCTATCACCATCAAAGCTTCCTTTCATGTTTAGCTGACAGTGTTTAATTTCTAAGGTGCTGGGCCTTTGGACATTTTTATCTTCTTGGAAAGATTGAATTTCTGAAATGGACATGGAGCACATTTTGCTTTTTAATGCAATCGGCACTCTAAGCATCTCCTTTGTTAGAAATACTGCTTTCTTGAGTCTATTAATTATCCTCATATGAACTGAAATACTCTTCGTTTCTAGGGGAGGCTGGGCGATAAATAAGGAAAATCTTCTGTGAACTTTTTACCTCCGAATCTTTTCTCTGAAATATCCTTTCCTCACTTTAGTTCAAGCGATGGTTTAATGTACTGTAGTCGTTCATAATGATTTTTTTCCCTTGTGGGCCAGAATGCTAAATTGTATTTTTCTCAAATACTGTGTGCACTGGGGTCTGAGAAAAGGCAAATGAAAGCTGTTCTCTTCCTTGCAGAGGCACTACTTCCTTTAGCACATCCCTGCAGCCCAGGAAAGAGAGACCTCAAGCAACCTGGATGCTGAGCTCTTTGGCTCCTTGCCTGCTGTTCCTCCCCAGCCAGTGGTCTGTGTGTGTTGTGTGTGTGATGGGGAAGGAAGAGCAGTTCATGATTGTTGAGATGAACTAGCAGGACTGTGTCCAATAGTAGGGTTTGGGGTGGTGGGCAGAAGTGGACAGATGTTAGGTCATTTTGGGGAATGAAGAGATGTTAGACTGAAGGCTTCATTCTGTGGTAGTGCCTGCTCAGCTTGCATGTGGCCACTTGATAAGGGATGGCTAGCTGATGGCTGTGGAAGGGTATGTCAGAACCTGAGGTGAAGGCTCTGAGGACAGTAATACCTCTCTCTGGCCTTCATTTAAGGAGAGGACCATGGGAGGAGAAGCCCTCAGGGCTTGAGGGTCAGTGATGAGCCAGGCACAGTGTACTAGCTTTGGGCAGCAAGGGAGTGGCAGTAAGAATGAAACCGCCATGACTTGTTCCAGGCCTGTGCTTCTCTTCACAGCGCAGTCATTCACTCTTTTATATCTGCACCCCAGCAAACTTCTAACTCAACTCTATTAACTCTGTTGTGGATGACCCAGTGAGTGTTCAAGCTGTGATTCAAAGCTCCCAGATTCTTCTTTCATAGTGAGAAGGGCTCCAAAGCATTTCTCTTTCCAGCTCCTTCTCACCCTGTGGCTTCTGCTCAGGCTTCAAGGCTTAGCTGTCTCTTTCCTGTTGTGGTGTCTTCAGCCTATGAAGGAAGGGGTCCCGGTGTTCCTGCTATCATGCCACTAAACACTGGAATTCTGAGAAGACGCTGTTAGGAAGAAAAGTTTACTCTGCTTCTAGATCTTTATGTCACATATAATGCTTTGGGTTATGCCTGGGTTCTCTATTGTCGCTTAACAAAAGAGTATAAGTTGCCCTGTTTTAAAACAACTGGTTATCCTCCCTCTGGTTCTGTGAGTCAGGGAGGATCAGCTGGGCAGTTCTTTCTTGTACTCTGTAAGGTGACTGCCGTGAGATAGCAGCTTTGACATGACGAGGCAGCATCCCCATGAGGTTCTCTCACAAGACTGGTGGGTGATGTGGGTTTGTGGTGACAAGACTCCCTCCATGACCTTCCTTTTGTTAGATTCTTCTGAGCCTTCTAATCACTTCTTGGACTGCTGTTTTAGCCTACCCAGCCTAGCTGTAGCAAGAATTCTGCCAAGACGGGTTAGCAAGAATTCTCCTTTATGAATACCCAACCAATTTCATCATGTTCCTCTTCCATCCATGCATTCTCTTCTATTGTACATTCGCTACCATCTGCAATGACTTATGTCTTCCACTGTGATATCTTGAATGAAGCCCATCTTGCCTGTTTGACTTGCTTATGTAACAATCATTTAAAATTGGCTGCTGGCTAGGAACACAGCTGGTGCTGTCAGCTAGAGACCTGTGCTCTTCCGTCTGTTTAGCTTGGGCTTCTTATAGCGTGGGACATTCAGGATAAGCTGAGCTTTTTCTTGTTTCTTTTATTTTTGATACAGGGTTTCTCTGTGTACCCTTGGCTTACTGGACTCGCTTTGTATACCAGGCTGGCCTTGAGCTCACAGAGATCTGCCTGCCTCTGCCTCCCCAAGGGCTGGGATTAATGTCTTGTGGCACTGTGCCTGGCAAGCTGATCTTCTTACAGCGCTGCTCCTGCCAGTCAGAGTGAACCTTCCGAGATGGAAGCCACAAAATGTCTAATATCACAGGCTTCCCCTTGTGTTCCACTGACCAAGAAAGGAAAGGAATTAGACCCCACTACCAAAAGCAAGGAGATGTTTGGAATACCTCTAATCTACAAAAGGCTGGAAGTAGTGCGGAGGACCTTTTCTTCTACTGATGGGGAGGCAAACAGGTATAGCTATTACAAAAATTACTCTGACTTCTTAAAGTAAACAACTAGGCAAATGTGTAAGGTGAGTACATACAGAAAGACAAATATCATTTCCATATCCTCCTCTGGGATAGACCGCACAGCTCTTACTCTTCCTGCTGGCAGAGTGCGTCAACACCTGAAACACTGTTCTCATTATTTATGAGAGAGAGAATTATAGGAATATGGAATATATGCCACGGAATATTTTTGGCACTAGAACATAACTTTTTCATTTTGCAGCAATCTAGATAAAGCTTGAGGGAATTGTGCTATATGAAACAAACCAGACACAGGAAGAATAATACTGCCTGAATTCTTTTATATGTGAGAACTAAAGAAGTTAAACTCACAGTAATACGGTAGAATGCTGGTTTCCAGGGAACAGACCTTCAGGTGTAAAATGAGTTGGCACTAGATATCCAGTACATAGAAAGATATTGCTAATATGCATTTGAAATTCATTTAAAATAGCAGATCATAAGTGTTCTAACCACATCCAAAAAAACCATGAGATAAGGACTATATTAATTAGATTGAATGTGGCAATTATATCAGAATGTACACACCCATAAAAATATAGCATTATACACCTTAAACTTATATGCTTTTATTTATCCATCATTTTCAGTAAATTTGGTGTGTGTGGAAACTGGGTTTCCCACATCACTATGTCTACTTTCTAATCACCACAATCTTTTGCTTTGCGTGGCAGGAAAGGCCCTTCTGTGTGTGATTAGGTTGAGAACACTAAAAGGGTCAGGTAATCTGGGTGTAAACAAAACTTATCAAGGTCTTTCAAGTGACAGAGGAGAGGAAGAGTGGAAGTGATTGAAAAGAAGGAGGCAGGAGCAGAGCGGCAGCTGAAGACAGAAGTGAGGATGCTGTTCTGCTTGCCTTAAAGATGCAGGTGAGATCCAGGAGCCACGAGCGGTAACAGCATCTAGAGGTTGGAGAAGGCAAGACAATTCTCCCTTACAGATTCTAAAATGAGCGTATTTCTGTGAATGGTGTGGTGTTAACCCCGTGAAAGCATTTCCATATTGTAACTACAAGAGTCACAGGGCAGGTCATTTTGTTTTAGCGTTGGGGAGCTCACTGCCAGGGGAGCACTCGACCAGTCATACCCCAGCCCTCATGCTGCTATAAGTCACTGTTTATAATTGTTTGTGGAGGGTGACCAGAAGCCAATACCATAAGAATCAATGGAATTATAATGAAAGGTAGAAAGCCATGATGTAATGTGTGGAACAAAATGAATGCTCTGTAATATAGCGTTCAAAGGCCTCTGACCTGCCATCTCACAATTCAATACATTATAATTGTATTTTGATTTTAAGTAAACAACTAGGCAAATGTGTAAGGTGAGTGAGTATATACAGTAAGACAAATATCATCAGAGAGGACTAGTAGGGCATAGCTTTGAAAGAAAATGGTTTCTGTGAGTACAGAATACAGGAGGAAAGACTTTTTCATCAGCCTGAAGACCATAGAACAGGAAAGTTTGTGGTAAAGAAGTAATGGCCTTTGAGCTGCAGTAGGGAGCACCCAGGAGGATGTAGGAGGCCGAAGATTCATGGAGAAATCAATCTTCATGAAGCTGATAGGAAGGAGAAGTAATACTCATGTCTTCTCAGGAAGCGCTGGCTAATGCTGGTATAATTTAGAGCAGCACAGGGAAATAGCCACATCTCCATAAGCGGTCATCATATTACTAGGTTGGCAAATCTCCCTCCTGATCAAAATAATGCCACCTGCTCCCAAGCTGGAAAGAAAATACCTTTTCTTGACTCAACAGGATCAGGCCTCTGAGTGATAAAATCATTCCACACTTCTTGTGGGGTTAGGTGCAAATTAGAGCAGGGGAGGTAGGAAAAAAAAATCATGAAATTTCAAATAACCTTTGAAATCCTTTAAGAATGTGTAATGATGGAAATTAACTTATTATGTCCTATGAAGCCTAGCAAACTATTAGAGTAGATGTCTTTCTCTGCATTTGAGAATAAGGTATAGCATATTTCTACTGCCTACTAAAAGTCACTCTAGTGTTTGAAGAGCATCAGTCAGCAAGATGATCAGGAGCTGCCTGTGGGTCCCAGGTGACTTAGTGACGACCATATTGCTACCACAGGGAAGCTCAGCATGCAGAAGCAATGTGAGGATGTCTTTCTTTTCCTCTTTTCATTCTCTTTCATTTCCTCTGTTCCTTCCCTCTTACCCTCGCCCCTGACTTCTGCCTGACTGTCTTATTCTCAGCTTTGGAGCAGAACTGGGGGACTGTGGGAGCTAAGAGTGCTTGGCATACAATCCTGCTCTCCATCAAAGCTGCAGGACCTGCCAGGGCCCTTTCTCCTCCATCTCCAGAAAGTTAGGCTGAGCACATTCAGGGAAACTCCAGCGTCTGCCTATCTCAGCCTCTTGAATAGAGCTAGCTGCTTTCCTTCTTCTCTGCTGTCCCAGGTCCTCTTAGCTCTCCAAAACTGAAAATAACTATGTTACAGTCTCTCCAGCACCAAATGTGACTCCCTGCTGAACTGGCCACCAGGGGTTCAAAGGTTGTTTTCTCAGACTCTAGCTCAGCTTTTCCAGCCAACACTTCTTTATTGAACCCTTCCTCATGCCAGGCTTTGCTCTTAGGCTTATCTCCTGCTCAACTCTCTCAGTCAGAATTGTTTGGAAATTTCTCCCACATAATTCAAGATAAAGGCCACTTCCCACCTCCTCTTGGATAGACCCCACAGCCCTTACTCTTCCGGCTGGCAGAGTCTCTTGACACCTGAAATACTGTTCTCTTTTGATATGGGACCATTTGATATGGGCTCAAATATCTTGGTTATAAGTTTGGGATTTAGATCTGGTCCCCAAAGTCTAAATGATGGCTTCATAATATTTTGACTGTGGCAAAACATTATTATATTAATAATATATAATATTCTATTGTGTATGACTATGCTTTTGCATAAGTGGTTCCCAGTGTCATCATGTACAACAACGTGATGAATAATGGCGGCTCTATGGAGGAGCTGGCACACAGAAAGCATTCAGCTGAGGAATCACCATGCTGGCTCCTCCATGGCTGACCGCATCTTGGGAACAGATTCTTTTCCTGTGTCCTGCAGTCTGTCTTCCTTTCTCTCCCTCTCTTCTAGCCTTCACCCCACCTACGGTCTTCTCTCCCACACTCCTGCTCACCTTCGTGAGCCCTACCTCACACATCAGTTCCGAGCGGTGGTGAGTCAGACATATGTTTTCCTAGATGAGATCGCTAAGTCTGATCAGCTTTTTCTTAACTGGTCACATTTCAGCCTAAACTTTCTCTTAGCAAACGTCAATAATATTTTTCTTAATTCTTGTATTTTTTAAATTTTTTTTGTTTCTCTGTGTGGCCCTGGCAGTCCTGGAACTCTGTAGACCAGGCTGGCTTCAAACCTGAAGACATGTCTTTTTCTCCCAAGTGCTGGGATTAAAGGCGTGTGACACCACTGCCCCACTCCAAAAAAAAAAAAAAAGAAATTAAAGAGGTGAAGAACGTGCTCTAAAATTCAAAGGTCCTTTCAGGAAGGAATGAGCCATAAATTTGTTTTTCCTTCACCTGTGGTGGCTCCTAGTGTTAAATATTTGGAGAACAAACCTTTATCTTAGTTGGAGAACTCATGTGGGTGCAGGGCAGGCTAGACTAGCAGCTACAGCACATGTGCCCACAATCACATGCGCACACATATCTTAGGGGTGCTAGAATGATAGAAGTGGGGAGATAATGATAACTCACCAACATGGCTCGCGGAAGCCACATGACTTTAGTAGTGTGGGGTATGCTGAGTGCAGATAAATCAGAACCAGGAAGGAAATACTGCGGTTCTTGGCCAGGCCCTTGTTTCTTTCTGCTTTCTTCTTTGCTTATTAGAAAGATTTTGAGGAAGAGTGAGAATGAGAAGAACTTGATGGAAAGATGCCAGCAGGAAGGTCATTTCAGGGTCATGCTTATAGATTCAAGAAGGAGTGAATACAAAATGGGAAACAAACCTGTTCAGTGAACCGACACATGGCTCTCTGCCATCCGAAGTCCCACGGCAGAGTTTCTCAGACAAAGGCAGGAAGCTTGCTCGTACATGATCACATCTCTGGTTTAAGCATCAGAAATATTTTGGTGTTGATTGTTCCCACTTGGTTAACTGCTGGAATGAAAAGTCCTCAGATGTTTAACATAGACCGCGGTAGAATGTTAACGATCTTGTGCTGACTCGGGATCTCTAGCAGAGTTATAAGTGATGGAACTTTGCAGGGGTAATATGATCTAGCTGTCACTCATGTTAGCAAACACAGGTTCACACTATGTGCAAATAACAAAACTCATCACCAGGAAGTGAATAGAATGTAAGAGGAAATGATACAGGAGTAGGCTGGAAAGACACAGAACAGACAGATAATTGAAGTCATGCTGAAGGGTCTGAGCCTTGTCCTCAGGGTCACTGGGAGAATATTAAGTGGGTCATACTTGATTTTCCAAGACCACTGTGACTGCACTGTGGAGAATGGGCTGGATGGGGCAGAACACAAGCCGGGAGGCAGCTATGAGGCCATTGCAACAACTGGTTATGCGTGACGTCTGATGCAGGAAAGTGATACTCAAGACAAGCTGCTTTCCTTTGGGTAGTGAGGCAAAGAGGTCTTCATGGAGAGACATATGAACTAGAAGATGACCATTCTCAGTGTCTGAGTTTGACAAAGCTATGGAAGCAATTATGTGAGTATGTGTGTGGTAGCTGTTCTCTGCATTAATTGTTGGAAGAGACAACTCTTCAGTAGTTTTAGCAAAGGAAATTTATTTCTCCATATCTTAATAGTCCATCATGGGGAATAATGGTACAAATGGACTCTTCTCTATATACTGATTCTAAGTAGAATCAGTATATTCCAATTCCAATCAGTATATTCTAATTCCATTAGAATATTCTTCTAGGCCTTTAATGATCTTTAGTTCACTTGGCAGAATGGATATTACTCCGGGTTTAAGGCCTCGCCCTTACAAGTGATAAGCATTGCTTCCTCTCTCTTCCAGAAGACACCACATAGCAACTCTCAACTGCAAAAATATGTGAGAGGTATGTTACAGTCTATGCACAAAGGAAGAGAACCTGCAAAGGAAGTTGGACAAGAGAGCCAGATACAGAAGAATAGAGTCAAGAGTCTAAGAAAGAAAGCAAAGTGTCACCAACATCAAAGCATTCTGTGGAGGGTAAGGGAAGGCTAAGTAGCCCTGGGGACTGGAACACGCACTGCCCTGCTGTATATAGAGGGCTGTGGGAGAGGGTCCAGCAGCAGCGGGAGGATTAGGAGATGCTCTTAGACTCAAGAGCGGTCAATGCACAGGGAATGGCTTGCTCAAGAAACAGATCACCTAAAGTCATGGTTATCAAGGCAAATGCTGATACTCATAGCTAAACTTTGGGCAGAGTGCAGGGAATCTTATGAAAGAAGTGGGAGACTGGGAGACGGTAAGACCTGGAGAGGACAGGAGCTCCACAAGGAGAGGAACAGATCCAAAAAGTCTGGGCACCGGGGTCTTTTCTGAGACTGATACTCCAGCCAAGGACCATTCATGGAGATAACCTAGAATCCCTGCACAGATATAGCCAACGGCAGTTCAGTGTCCAAATGGGTTCCATAGTAATGGGAATAGAGACTCTCTCTGACAGGAACTGATTGGCCTTCTCTTTGATCACCTCCCCCTGAAGGGGGTGCAGCTTTACCAGGCCACAGAGGAAGACAAAGAAGTCACTCCTGATGAGACCAGATAGACTAAGATCAGAGGCAAGGTGAGAAGGACCTCCCCTATCGGTGGACCGGGGGAGGGGACTGGATGGGGAAGAGGAAAAGAGGATGGGATTGGGAGGGGAGGAGGAAGGGAGCTACAGGGGGGATACAAAGTGAATAAACTGTAATTAATAAAAATTAAAAAAAGAAAAAAATCCAAGAATTTAGGTTTTATAATGGGAATTTTCACCATGCAGCCAATATTTATCCACGGTATCCAAAATCCAAATATTAGAAAACATATGAACTGTACGTAATTATAAATATATGACTATAGATAGTGCCATAAATGATCCTACAGAAATCACATTGTTCAACTTTGGGGTAAACCATTCTCCTCACGACATTGCCAGCATCTGTGGCAAGCACTTCTGTGGTCGCATGGGCAAGTGTTCTCTTTTATCATTAATAGAGAACGGTGATTTCTTTAAATATCCATCTCAACTGTGTGCTCAAGGAATGTGACAAGCCATCTACCCTGGAATAATTGCAGTTCCTCTCTTTCTCCTGTGTCTGTTTGAGGAAAAAGTTTATGATTCCAGTGAGAGCAGAGGAACTTTTACTGGGAAGCACAGAGATGGTACAGTTTTAAAGGGGCACATGGGAAAAGCAGTGTCTTTACATCTCATGTGGAAAATGGAGCATTGGTTGACATCTTGTGACTATGAGAAGAGCTGGCCCCAGGACAAGCTGGTATGTTGGCAAGATAAACATTGAACCTCTCTTTCTTAGAAAAATAAAATATTTTTTTTAAACAAATTTTATTGATTCAAGGACTTTTCTGTTAGTTTTAGCTAAATTTAATACATTTCACATTTCCTTTCTTTATATAACTGTATGAATGACTTCTGTTTGTCCATTGATCCAGTCATCTATCCAGGCACCCATTCACTTACCTAGCCCACTCTCACATTGTTTAGCTTACACTTTAACCAGACACTGGGGATAGAATGATGAATAAAATAGGCTGGATTGACTTTGATTTTCATGGGGTTTTATTTGTATAATACATACCTGTGAGAAAATAGTAACATATAAAATAAGAAATAATAATTATGTATTCTTGAGAATCCAATTCAAGTCTATGCTACTGTTTTTAGAATAAGTTTTAGTACATTCTTGGATATATGTCTTGAGGTGGAAAAGCATTTGGATAAATAACCAGAGGAGGATTGGGACAAAAAGGTAGACAGCCAATCAGCAAGCACCACCATGAAAATCCAGGTGAAGAGGACTTTACTGTAATGCTATGCTGTCACTTACCAGAAAGGCCTAGAGTTCTCTTTGGGTGCATCTCTGCCAATCAGAACACACAATTCAGTTACATACTAGAGAAAAAGTGGAGTATTCAACCCAAGTGGGACGGCAAATGTTGATAAGGATAAAACTTGAGAGATAACTCACATACTGATTTGGAAGCCAACATACATTTCAGGCAAAGAGCATATGGCTTAGGTTTGCTCAGTGTCATTACTGCTAATGAACAATCATTAGAAAGGGTCAGCATTCTCCCCCATGGCTTCTGTAGACACATGTTGTAATCTGCAGGTCACAGGCCGGGTTTTATTCTCTGTGAGATTGGTCACCCTGTCATTCCAAGCCTTCTCCCCAGTGTCTGCAGTGTTGAGATGGAAAATTAACCACAATAATATTATGTGTGAGTGGACATGTGTAGAAGGAACTGAAGGCTCCATGAAAATACACCTATATTGAGTTAAGTAATACATATTATAGCAACCAAATCAGAATTTGTTTTATATTCATGAGAATGTGTGATGGTGGTAGGGGTTTAAATTGGAGATTGTTAAGGAAACCTAGCAGAAAGATTATGCCGCCCTTATCTGAAATGCTACAACCCCCCAACTTCTGGAACACTAACAGGACACTTTAAGATATTTAGATTTTGAAATTATTATTATTTTTTCTTAGTTTGGCATTTCCACTCAGCAACATGGAGCTGCTGAAAGAAGTCGGGGCAAGAACTTGAGGCAGGAATCTAGAGGCAGGTACGGATGCAGAAACCATGGAGGAGTACTGCTTACTGGCTTGCTCCCCAAGGCTTGCTTGGTTTACTTTCTTATATCACCCCAGGACCACCTCACCCTGGGTAGGACTCTCCACAATACACTGAGCCCTTCTACACCAATCCCTAATTAAGAATATGCCACCACACACTTGCCTACAGGACAATGTGATGGAGGCATTTTCTGAGTTGAGGTTCTCTCTTCCCGCATGACCCTCACTTATAGTAAGGAGACAAAAAACTAGCCAGAAGAGGGGTGTTGAGTGTGTATTAGAGTCAGATAATATGCCAGTTAACTTGATACATGTAAATGATCCTGGAATTATGGCTTTGGTGTTTTAAGTTCATGAATAATATTTTAAAATGTTACATGTACAATGGAAAAAAACCAGCATCTTCAACACATGGTGCTGGTCTAACTGGATGTCTATATGTAAAATAAATGCAAATAGATCCATATTTATCACCCTGCACAAAACTCAAGTCCAAGTAAATCAAAGACCTCAACATAAAACCAGATACACTAAATCTGCTAGAGGAGAAAGTGGATAAGAGCTTTGAACTCATTGGCACAGGAGACAACTTCCTGAACAGAACACCAACAGCTTAGGGTCTAAGATCTGCAATAAATAAATGGGACCTCATGAAACTAAAAAGCTTCTGTATAGCAATAGACAAAATCAATAGAGTGAAACAGCAGTCTACATATTGGAAAAAGATTTCCACCAATCCTACTTCTGACAAAGGGCTAATATCCATAATATATTAAGAACTCAAGAAATTAAACACCAACATACCAAATAATCCAATTTAAAATGGGGTACAGAGCTAAACACAGAATTCTCAACAGAGGAATATTGAATGACTGAGATGTACTTAAAGAAATGTTCAACATCCTTAGCTATCAGGAAAATGCAAATCAAAATGACTCTGAGATCCATCTTACACCTGTCAGAATGGCTAAGATCAAAAACTCAAGTAAGTGACAGCACATGCTGGTGAGGATGTGGAGAAAGGGGAATATTCTTCCATTGCTGGTGGGAGTGCAAAGTTGTACAACCACTTTGGAAGTCAATCTGGTGCTTTTTCAGAAAACTGGGCAAAGCCATACTTCCTGTCATTTCTAAGACACACAATCTCACAACACCCTTCACAATAGCCACTAATAACATAAAGTACCTTGGTGTAACTCTAACCAAGCAAGTGAAAGACCCGTTTGAGAAAAACTTCAAGTCCTGAAGAAAGAAATTGAAGAAGATATCAGAAGATGGAAAGATCTCCCGTGCTCATGAATTGGTAGGATTAACATAGCGAAAATGGCCATCCTGCCAAAAGCAATCTACAGATTCAACGTGATTCCCATCAAAATACCAACACAATTCTTTACAGACCTTGAAAGAAAAATCCTCAACTTCATATGGAGTAACAAAAAACCCAGAATTTCCAAAACGATCCTGTAAAACAACAGATCATTGTCTGGAGGTACTTCCATCCCTGATCTCAAGCTGTACTACAGAGCAATAGTAATAAAAACTGCATGGTATTGGGATAGAAACAGAATAGTGGATCAATGGAACTGAATAGAAGACCCAGAAATAAATCCAGACAACTATGGATACTTGATTTTGACAAAGAAGCCAAAGGCATACAATGGAAAAAAGACAGCATCTTCAACAAATGGTGCTGGTCCAACTGGATGTCTACATGTAGAAAAATAAAACTAGATCCATATTTATCACCCTGCACAAAACTAAAGTCCAAGTTGTTCAAAGACCTCAACATAAAATCAGACACACTAAATCTGTTAGAAGAAAAAGTGGGGAAGAGCCTAGAACTCATTGGCGCAGGAGACAACTTCCTGAACAGAACACCAACCGCACAGGTTCTAAGGTCAACAATCAATAAATGGAATCTCATGAAACTGAAAAGCTTCTGTAAAGCAAAGGACACTGTCATCAGAACAAAACGACAGCCTATAGACTGGGAAAGTATCTTCATCAACCTTATATCTGACAGAGGGCTAATATCCAGAATATGTAAAGAAGTAAAGAAGTTAAAAAGCAACAAATCAAATAATCCAGTTAAAAAATGGGGTAGAGAGCTAAACAGAGAATTCTCGACAGAGGAATATAGAATGGCAGATATAGACTTAAAGAAATGCTCAACGTTCTTATTCATCAGAGAGATGCAAATCAAAACAACCCTGAGATTTCTCCTTACAGCCATCAGAACAGCTAAGATCAAAAACTCAAGTTACAATACATGCTGGAGAGGATGTGAAGGAAGGGGAACCCTCCTCCATTGATGGTGGGAATGTAAACTTTTACAACCACTCAGGGAAATCAATCTGGCACTTTCTCAGACAATTAAGAATAGTGATTCCTCAAGATCCAGCTATACCACTCCTAGGCATATACCCAAAAGATGCTCAGGTGTTCAAGGACATTTGCTCAACTATGTTCGTAGCAGCTTTATTCATAATAGCCAGAACCTGGAAATAACCCAGATGTCCCTCAGTTGAGGTATGGATACAGAAATTGTGGTACATTTACACAATAGAATACTACTCAGCAATTAAAAACAAGGAAATAATAAAATTTGCATGCAAATGGTGGGACCTAGAAAAGAGAATCCCAACTGAATTATCCCAGGAACAAAAAGACACACATGGTAGATGCTCACTTATAAGTGGATACTAGCCATATAATATAGGATAAACCTACTACAATCTGTGCACGTAAAGAAGCTAAGCAAGAAAGAGGACCCTGGGTAAGATGATCAATCCTCACTCAGAAAGACAAATGGCATGGACATTGGAAGAAGGAGAAAACAGGAAAACAGGATAGGAGAGTACCACAGAGGGCCTCTGAAAGACTCTACCCAGAAGTGTATCAAAGCAGATGCTGAGACTCATAACCACACTTTAGGCAGGTGCAGGGAATCTTATGAAAGAAGGGGGGGATAGTAAGACCTGGAGAGGACAGGAGCTCCACAAGGAGAGCAACAGAACCAAAAAAAATCTGGGCACAAGAGTCTTTTCTGAGATTGATACTCCAAGGACCATTCATGGAGATAACCTAGAACCCCTGCTCAAATGTAGCCCATGGCAGGTCAGTATCCAAGTGGGTTTCCTAGTAAGAAGAACAGGGATTGTCTCTGACATGAACTTAGTGGCTGACTCTTTGACCACCTCCCCCTTGTGGAGGAGCAGCCTTTCCAGGCAACAGAGGAGGACAATGCAGCCAGTCCTTGTGAGACCTGATTAGCTAGGGTCAGATGGAAGGAGGACCTCCCCTATGAGTGGACTTGGAGAAGGGCTTGGGAAGGAGATGAAGTAGGGAGGGTAGGATTAGCAGGGCATGAGGGAGGGGGTTACAGCTGGGATACAAAGTGAATAAACTGTAATTAATATAAAGAATAAAAATTTAATTAAAAAAAGAAGTCATGTTAAATGTTGGACCAGCTATATATAGCTTCATTTTTAAAATTTATTATATCTTATTTAAATGTCTTTGTATCCTCTTTTCTCTTTTCTCTTGACTTGATATTTCAGCACTAAATTAAACTTCTGATTTTCAAGTAATTATAGATTCATGTTCAATTGTTAGGGATGATACAATGAGATTGAACCTGTGTGAGTTTTGCTGGCTCCCATCAGTGACACTGTTCTGCAAAAACTGCAGTGCAGTATCACATCTAGGCTATAGGTAGCCAGAATGCAGAAGGAAGACTGCCTTCAATTAAAGGACCGTTCAGCTTTGTCTTCCATAGCCACACCCTCCCCCCACCCATGTCTCCATCCCAGTGGTCAGTAATTTATTTTCATTTTCACATGTTTTTCTTTTCAAGAATAAAATAAATGGAATCATGTAGTATATAAAGGTTTTCTTTCTATTTTCACTCAGTTTATTTTATCTGAGCTTCATGCAAGCTGTGTGTACTGTTTTCCTTCTTATGCCTGGGTAATATTCCACAGCTAATCTAACAGTTCAACTAACTGAAGACACTTGAGTTACCTCTGGCTTTGAGTTCTGTAAATACAGCTACTGTGAAAGTTCTTGTACAGATTTTTATGTAACTTTTTAAAGATAAGCTTAACATGTTTGGGATAAATGCTTAAAAGTACAATTATTGGTTTGAATAGTGGTGGTTGCATATTTAAATTTGTAAGAAACCTTTCCAGACTATGTCTTCAGTTCCACTAGAACCTTGTTTATCTATGTCTTCATCAGCACATTTTTTTATTCTGACTGAATTGAATATTATAGCTGATATCTATATTCTAAAGACCTATAGATTTGCAGGCAAATAATACAACTCACTAATTTTGCCTTTATTTTTGCAAATGCATACATTACATTGCTATAAGGAAACACCTACAAGTTTAAAATTTGAGTCTAAAGAGTCCAGAGTAAGGATGGTGCAATCCTGGAATCTAGCACCTGGGAAGCAGCAGATGGGTTGTTATAGAGGCCAGAGGGTTTCAAGCCAGCCCTCTAGGCTACATCAGAGTCCTGTCTCAATAAAAGTCACAATAGACACAACTGTATTCCGGATAAACAATTTGAAAACTTTATCATAAAAAATGTAAATTAAGGCAAATATAGGACAAGAAATTATTTTCATATATACTGTCGAAATTAATTTCTATCCAGGACATATAGAACATGAGTTTTTACATAAATGTCACTTTTCCAGCTTTGTGATAAACCCAGAATTACAGTGTCCTCCAAGGTTTTGTGCTTATAATATAAGGTTGTCTCTAAAATTGAAGGCCAGAGAGAGGGTTCTTCTTGCTCTAGTTTTCCATTCTTAATTGGGCAGAAAACTAATGAAGAAGCGTTTAGGGTGTGACATTGGGACTTAGTAACTATAAGCTTCTCTGGGTGGTGACTTTGCTTAACTTTCTGGCCCTCTTTGCGATTTCTAGTCATCAGTATCTAGAAGCAGATTCTCCAGCACACACACACACACACACACACACACACACACACACACACACACAC
>NW_026593286.1:33864758-33875115 GCF_907164565.1 Psammomys obesus | reverse complement strand
ACACACACACACACACACACACACACACACACACACACACACACACAAACACACACACCTGCTGCTGCTATTCTGGATCTGAGCTGGTGTTCTAGCTCCCACAGGGTCCTGAGTCCAGTCATGCCGACACACCCACCCTCCCGTGTTCATTCTCAGCTCCCTTCAGAGCAGGAGGGGGAGCCCTGGGATTTCAGTGACTTCATGTGCAGGCTTTAATTCTGCTTAGAGGAGTAGAGCAGAGGTCTCGTTCCTGGTGAATCTAATGTCTTGCTTTGCACAGATGTAGGTGGCTGGCAGCATTCACTTGCTGCCCTTGCTTATCTATTCCACTACTAGCCTGTAGGCTTTCTGCAACATCATTTTTCCTTCCACTCAGTGTCTTGATTCCTGCTTCCATCTTTATTTCGCTGTGGCCTTCTAGTCCATGACTTCTCTTGCCCTTTTAACCTTTTTAAAAATATTTTATGATTTATTCACTTTGTATTCCAGTTATAGCCTTCTCCTTCATTTCCTCCTGTTCTCACCCTCCCCACCTCTTCTCCCAATCCCCTTCCCCTGGTCCACTGAAAAGGAGTCCTCTTTCCCTACTGTCTGACCCTAGTCTATCAAGACTCATCAGGACTGCCTGAATCCTCTTCTTCTGTGGGCTGGCAAGGCCACATTGCCAGGGGGGAAGTGATCAAAGAGCAGGCAATGGAGATCAGAGACAGCCTCTGCTCCCCTTACTAGGGAACTCCTATGGAGACTAAGCTGCCTATGGGCTACATCTGGGCAGGGGTCTAGGTCCTCTTCTTGCATGGAGCTTAGTTGGTGCATCAGTCTCTGCAGGCCACCCTGGGCCCAGATTTGTTGGTTTTGTTGGTCTCCTTGTGGCTCTCCTGTCCCCTTCAGGTCCTTCTATCCCCTCTCTTCTTCCATAAGGCTTCCTGTGCTCTGCGCAAAGTTTGGCTGTGAGTCTCTGCACCTGCTTCTATCCCCTGCTGGATAGTCTTTCAGGGGACACCTACAATAGGCTCTAGTCCTGTTCCCTCTCCTGCCACTTCAGGTGTCTATCCTGTTTGCCATTCTGAATGAGAATTGAGCATCCTCCCTAGGGGTTCTCCTTGCTGTTTTTCTTCTTTAGGACTGTAGGTTTTAGTTGGCTATCCTATATTATATGGCTATTATCCACTTATAAGTGAGTTTATACCATGCGTGTCTCTCTGCTTCTGTATCTGTATCTATCTGTATCAATTTCTGTATCTATTTTTCAGTCGTGGGACATCTAAGTTGTTTCCAGATTCTGGCTATAATGAATAAAGCTGCTATGAACACAGTTGAGCAAATGTCCTTGTTGTATGGTTGAGTATCTTTCAGGTATATGCCCAGAAGGAGTATAGCTGGATCTTGAGGTAGCGCTATTCTCAATTTTCTGAGAAAGTTCCAGATCGATTTCCAAAGTGGTTGTATAAGTTTGCACTCCCACCAGCAATGGAGAAGGGTTCCTCTTCACATCCTCTCCAGCATGTGTTGTCACTTGAGTTTTGATAAATGACTTTTATTTTACAGTTTAATAAAATTTTAGAAAGGTGATTAAATCACCATGTGATTTTCTTTTTTTAAACAAACAAACAAACAAACAAACAACAACAACAACAACAAAAACATCTCCTTACAAAAGACAATCATAACCAGGCAAACAGTACTAGTAGCAATGGGAGAATTTTTCTGGAAGGTATCAAGAATTCCAGACACAAATAGAACTTACTCAGAATGTTCAAACAAATACGAATGAAAGAATGCTTATAGAGGCACAGACATGACCCAGAGATAAACAAAGCTTGTGTGACTCTTGGTCCAGCAAGAATGGGGAGACATTGCTATGTCCAAAACTGAAAGGGAAAGGTGCTAATAATGCTACCAGAACCTGCCGGAGGGATGCCTGGCAGAGACAATAGCTATGAAGAGGGACAGGTATTAGCTAAGACACAACAAAATATGGGAGAGGAGGAAGAGGGAGGAAAGAAATACTCTGGCTTATTTCTGGGTCAACATATCATAGAGATACTTGCACATCCATGTTTATAGTAGCAATATTCACAGCAGACAAGTCTGGGACCAATCTAGGTGTCTTCACAACAGAGGAATGACCAAAGCTTTTTATCATCCTAAAGGACAAAGTTATATCTTTGTTCTCAGAGAGATGCAACTTGAGACAGCATGTTCAGAGTTAAGCCAGTGCCAGAAAGACAAATATTACACGTTTTTCTCTCATTTATTGTTCCTAGATTTTATACGCTTCATAAAATCTCATATGTTTGTATGACATGAAAGCAGAAAAAAAAAATGTCCAGGGTAAGAAAGGGGACTACAAAAAGTGCAGAGGACTGACAAAGAGAAGGTAAGTGTTATGGAGTAAATGTGTTCCATGTATAATGTATGCTTGTGTGAAGTGTCCATATGTAATAGTACTGTGTGACATGACTATATGTTATGAAACTTGGGCGGTGGACACTTGTGCTTTCTCGTCAGCCTTTGGGTGAGCTTGAGTAGAAGTCAGGGCCTGAAAGAACCAGAGTATGAAGAACACCTTGGTGAACTCCTGGACCCCACAATACAGGGGTTAGGGAAACCCAGGATATGTGTGAATCACATGCAAGGGTCATCCCTTTTCAAAATACACAAGGGACTTGAGTATCTGTGGGCTTTGGCATCTACAGGGATTCCTAAGACCAATTTCCTTATAGCCAAAGAACAACTCTGCAAAAGTTCGAAGTTATTAAGATCTCTCATGCCTGGTGTTACTTGCCATGGTATATAGATTCATGAAATCTTTTTTTTTTAATTTATTTTTTTCACAATTTATTCATTATATATCCCAATTGAACTCCCTTGCCTCAACTCCTCTCAGTCTCACCCTCCCTCCCTCTTCCCCCATCCCCTCCCCTAGTCCATTGAAAGGGGGGCCTCTCCTCCTTTGCCATCTGCCCAGAGCTTGTTAAGTCTCATCAGTTCTGCCTGGATCCTCTTCCTCTGTGGCCTGGTAAGGCCACATCACCAGGGGCAAGTGATCAAAGAGCAGGCAATGGAGTTCATGACAGAGGCAGCCCTTGTTCTCCTTACTGGGAAACTCATATGGAGACTGAGCTGCCTATGGGCTACATCTGAGCAGGGGGTCTATGTCCTCTCCATGCATGATCCTTGGTTGGTGCATCAGTCTCTACAGGACCCCCTGGGCTCAGGTTTTTTAGCTTTGTTGATCTCCCTGTGGGGCTTCTGTCCCCTCCATGTTCTTTTATCTCTTCCCCCCTCTTATTCCATAAGACTCCCTGTGCTCTGCCCAAAGTTTGGCTGTGAGTCTCAGCATCTGCTTCAATGACCTGTTGGGTAGAGCCTTTCAGAGGACCCTCTATAGTAGGCTCTCATCCTGTTTCCTCTCTTCCACTGATTCTGGTGTCTATTCTGATTGCCATTCTGAATGAGATTTAGGCATCCTCTCTAGGGTCCTCCTTAGTGTTTAGCTTCTTTAGGTCTATAGATTTTAGTGTGGCCATCCTATCTTCTATAAAATATTAGAGCTGAAATAACTTCCAGAGCTCAGAGTTTGTTTCAAATTCAAAAAGTAAGACTAAATGTCCACACAGGTAAGTAGTCATTATTATAAGTGATTGGTTTGGAAAGTGATTTCCCATCAAAGGATTAAATAATTCACTTTATAATTTGATGTTAGTTGAGGATATTCTATTCTAAGGCAGAAATATCACTTTCTGTTTCTGTGCCACAATCTATAAGCATTAGAGGCTACGCAGTTATTAAAACAGAAGCGCCCAGCCCATAGAATGATTCCAGAAACAAAATAAAACAAAGCACTGCAGTATTCGATCTGACCCCGAGTAGTGTGACATCTTCCACTCCCTCATATTACAGCAGAGGCAAGATTTGTGACTTGAAATCATTTTGAGTAGCCAAGACACACATTTCCTTTCTTTCCTAATTTAATTAGTCTCCACACATTGTTCTTGAAGTTGTACTCAAAGCCCTTGGAATCTGAGCAGAGGCACCAAGTGAAACACCTGCTAGGGATCCTGAAGGTGGTTACAGTTTAGTCACTGCGTCTTCAGGGAGAATGAACGTAATGAAGCAGAGAAGCATCTGCCTTCCCTCCTTCGGGCTCTGTGCCCCTGTAGGCCAGCAATCAATCAAGCTCCGAAGGGCATCCTCTAGTCATTCATACACGTGTAAATGAGCAAAGATTTGCACCTGGTAAATATTTACTGAAGGAGCACTATCCATGTCTGGTAAAGGGATTGGGGGGGGGGGACAAAGGACAGGTGTTTTTAGAACTTTATAGCTATCGCATAGATAATAAGAATGCCACACATTGTTATATTAATACATAACAATTGTATGGCTTTCTTTGAGTTCTTGAAGATATTTCAGGTGTAATAATTTAGGTTCCTAACTCTAGTGCTAGGATTAGACCAGATTATTTCTAGTGAAGCAACGGAAACCCATTTGAAGACTCCCTCGAGGCTCAGAGCTGATGAGTGGAGAGGTGGGCATTGATAGACGTGCTTTTCACGCTCTGGTTCATTATTGAGTAACTTCAATAAATGACAGAAGCAGTGCTGTTGTAATTTGCTTTCTCCTTTCTCTGTTTAGAGCACTAAGAGGTAATTTTTCATTTTCTAGGAGTAGGCTCCTCAAATGAGAACAGATTTTTTTTTTTTCCAATTCTCTCCTTCACCCACCCCCCAAGGTATATCTAGTGGCAGCATTAAAGTTGAAGATGAGGACAGAACATTGCACAGGGGCCCGTGGTTGTGGCAAGATGGAGAGCTATTTCCCTCGTCAGCAGAGGCTTCTTTGTATTGACTTCCTCGTAGGCCCTGCGACAAAATGCGTATTCTTTATAAAATGATGGGTCTGTGCTCTCTTTGTAAGGCCAACCTTAAATTCTGTCTCTCCTTCTTATATGTCGAAAGTGTCTGGAAAGGGGCGTGAGGCCCATCTTGTAAGGACACGGGCGCCCGCGCCTCTCCTAAACAGTCCTCGGTATGGTATGTACTTTCTGCAGCCAGGACATCTGAGACACTGTCTTAAGGTTCCAGAGATTCCTAAATTCCTTTCTTATAAGCTAAAGTAAAACGAGATACATGAAGAACGTGCATTGCAGTTTAAATTAAAACAAAAATAAACAGAACATAATTCTAGATCTCCCCGGAGGTGCCTGCAAGTCTTGCGCAAAGCAGATCGGTTTAAATAGAGCCCCGTTTGTGCCTGCTGATAAGACAGATTATGTTGCTAACTATTTTGTATAGATTTGGAGAGATCGCTGAGTGTTTATTTTTAAGTCGCTTTATTTACACCAAATTTACTGACCATAAAACATATTAGACACTGAAGTGTTATTTTTAGTGAAGAAAGAGAAACCTAAGCAGACAATTCTCTGCTTCAAAGACCCGCGTTGCTGGGCAGGTCTCACAAGCCATACCCTGGGCCTCCTTTTTTGAGACAGAAAATTGTTCGGTAGTTTTAGTCAGGAAAGAAAAACTTAAATGGCTTTTTCACAGGGTAATTAGCAGCTCAGAATCCCGGGGAAGGCTAAACAGAAGCTTTAAGGCCCAAAGGCCACAATAACGCTACCAAGCGGCGGACAGAAGTGGGAACCAAGCTGCCCTGCCACAGCCCGCAGGCCTGCGTGACTAGAGAGCCCACGGAGCAGTACCAGTACAGTTGCCTGGAGCCCGGACGCACAGGAGACAGAGGCGACTGCTGAGCTTCCGAGAGAACTCGGTAACGAGCACACGGCATGTTTTACTTATGGGCTTCCCTAGCACGGATGCAAAGATTGCTCATTTTCTGCCACTGTAGATCTGCCATGAAAATTCTCTCAATGTTTTCTATTCTGTTCAATGTTTTCGCTGGGCTATAACCCCAAGAGTAAGACTGCACGGTCTGAGGGCATCAAATCTGTTTGGATTAAACATTATCAGAATGTTACTCTCCAGAATGTCTCCACTGGTCTAATATAAAAACCTTTTTTAATATTTATACCTACTATCATCATAAAATATGAAGAGGTTACTTCTGCTATTGAAGGAGAGCTCATACTTAAAAATGCATAGCACACAAAGTTTCCTCACTATTATGCCTAAAGCAGTAGAATTAAATAAGATAAACCAGTAGACTCATGATACTTGCCTAAAATTAATTTTTTTTTCAATAAAAGTGGGTCATAATGAGGCCTGTAGAGAGAGCACTGTTTCCAGGGCCTGGGGGCATGTAGGTGCTAGTTTAAAAAGTAGAGATTTACAAGATGAAAAAAATTCTGGAGATTGGCACACATGAGTATACCTTGTAGCATTACTGAATGCTTAAAAATTGGTTAAAATGCTAACTTTACACGGCATGGTCCATTTAATCCACAGTTAGAAGAAAGAAATCATGACTCAGAGGCATTAGCTATTCAGGTGATATTTAAGGCCTGGCAATGAATTTAGCCTGAATCCCAAACATTCCTCATGCTGCTTCATTCCCCAAATCCTTATAGCGCATTGCTATGGTTGGATTTTTCTTCTCTTTTTCACTGCCATATCATGACAGGTGTTGGTTTAATGAGCAAAGAAGCAGCTCTGTGAGGTGTAAATCAGTGGTGGATATCTTGTAAAGAAAGGCCTTTTTAAAATTTAATTTAATTTATATATCTATTACAATTTATTCACGTTGTATCCCCGCTGCAGTCCTTTCCCTTGTTTCGTCCTAGTCCCACCCACCCTCCCTCTTCTCCCCCTTATGCCCTTTCCCTAGTCCCTTGATAGGGGAGGACCTCCTCCCCTTCTATCTGAACATAGCCTATCAGGTCTCATCAGGGCTGGCTGCATTGCCTTCTTCTGTGATCTGGCAAGACTGCACCCCCCAGGGGGAGGTAATCAAAGAACCAGACACTGAGTTCATGCCAGAGATAGCCCCTGTGCCCCTTACTAGGGAACCCACTTGGAAACTGAGCAGCCAATGGGCTTCCTTTGAACAGGGTCTAGGTCCTCTCCATGCATGGTTCTTGGTTGGAGTATTGGTCCCTGCAGGGCCCCCTGGACCCAGGTATTTTAGCTCTGTTGTTCTCCTTGTGGAGATCCTGACTCCTCCAGGTCTTCCTATCTCCCTCTTTTTCCATAAGGATTCTGGTACTCAGGCCAAAGTTTGACTATGAGTCTCAGTATCTTCTTTGCTACTTTGGTGGGTAGAGTTGTAAGAAAGGGTCTTATGGCCACATTTAGGAATTGCTGTTAATAGGAAGGTCTAAGTCAAACAAATTGTTTAGGTAACCTGGAAAAAAAACAACAACACTGTAATTGGGTTTATGGACACAATGCAATTTCTTTGTCGAAGTCTGTGCAGAGGAGAGCCAGCCGGATGCTGTTCTGTGGGGCATTCTCTTTGAAAATTAGTGGCTGGAGACAACCTTTGCCGTGCTGCGTCATAAACTTTTATAGTAACTGTCCCATTATTGGGCGACAGGCAGAGAGTGATGGAAGGCAACGGGGTTGTGTTAGCTTTAAATGGGCCCTCATGTAAGCCTGTCTTAGTTGCACAGAGCAGGAGGAACCTGGAATTCATGGAGCTTTCCACCCTTCCCAGGCTGGGCTGCATTTGAATTGCACTGCAGACAGTGAGGGAAGAGAAAATATCTCACCCTCTCTCAATAACTCATCTTGGGTTTGACAGCTCTTGCCGCCAGGACCTGTACATCCAGTCCATCTGCTACCCTCTGTCCTCCCCTGACCTTTCTGATGACGTCATTAATGGAGATGAGAATCAGCAAGTTCCTTCTTCTCTGCAGCTTTTATGGGTGTGAAAATGATTACTCGGGTTCTCAACTTCTTTGCTGGTCACGACTTTCTTCTAACTTTGTCTCATAAATTTTATTTTTTTTTCAAGTCCCCTAATTATTTTTCTGATGCTTTTCTGGATCTCTTGTAAGTTTACATAATACTGTAAAAGTCAGTGATTCTGTTTTTCATGACACTTGAATCCATTTCTAAGTAGTCTTTAGATTAATGGGTGAATTATTCATTCTTACAGAGTATTCATCTTAAAATACCATTAACTCACCCCCTAAATCTTTGTGGTCTTGCTGACAAAAAGGGAACCCATTACTCTCAGCACTTTCTGCAAAGCTTTCAGCTTTCAGCACAGGAAGCTAGTTACTCTGCTGGGCTTTCAATCTCTGTGGATGTGAGGTCACCACAGACAATCTGTAAATGTAAGCTGGATAAAATTAGAGGCTTTGCCATATCATAAAGATATTTGCTATCTAATTATTTTATTTTATTTTTTAACCTTTTTTCAAGACAGCATCTCAAACTTTCTGTGTAGACCAGGCTAGCCTTGAACTCAAGACTTCCATCCATCTGTTTCCTGGGTGCTTGGATTAAAGGTGTATATCACCATACCCAGGCTTTATTTTATTTTAAAGAGATAAATTATAAACTCTTCTAATCATGTCATTTTTAAGCATCAGGATTTAACAATTTAATAGTCATATATTCATCATTCTTGTATTTACTTTCATGTGTTTATAATTTCCCTTAAATGTAATTATATCATTTCTTTTAAACATTTTTTTTTCCTGTATGTATTCTTACCTTTAAGTACTCTCCCTCTTTCTACTAGAAACTAATACAACTGGACATATTACTCATAATTAAATATGTATTTAATGACTTGTAACTGTTGTGAAAATTTTTTATAGTCTTTTATGCTTCTTGCTTTTCTTACTAAAGAGGTCTTCATAAAAATTTATTTTAGCTAAAATCACCTCCATATACTCCCAGGAGCCTATCCCGTCACAGGTCTCCAGTTTGTTCCAGAGATGCCTGCCCCCCCCACCCCCTCTCTCCCAGCCCCTGCACCCCACCCTCCCTTTTTTCATACTGGATCCCCACACTCTTTCCCTTCCCCAACAAGTTCCCTCCTTCTATAGACTTCAGGTGTCTGTTTTATTTCCTCTTCTGACTGAGATTCAAGCATCCTTCCTTGGGCCCTCCTTGTTCCTTAACTTCTTTGGGCCTGTGAATTGTAGTATGGTTATTCTGTACTATACGGCTAATATCCACTTATAAGTGAGTACAGAGCTTGTGTGCCTTTCTGGTTCTGGGTTACCTCACTCAGGATGATCTTGTCTAGTTCCATACATTTCCCTGCAAATTTCATGATTTCCTTGTTTTTCATAGCTGAGTAGCATTTCATTGTATAAATGTACCACAGTCCCTTTATCCATTCTTCCTTAGAGAGACATCTAGCTTGTTTCCAGTTTCTGGCTAGTATGAATAAAGCTGCTATGAACATAGTTGAGCAAATGTCCTTGCTCTAGGGTGGAACATCTTTTGGGTATATGCCCAGGAGTAGTATAGCTGGGTCATGGAGTAGAACTGGTCTCAGTTTTCTGGGAAAGCGTCAGATTGATTTCCAAAGTGGTTGCACATGCTTGCACTCCCACCAGAAATGAAGCAGTGCCCCCTTGCTCCACATACTTGCCAGCATGTGCTGTCGCTTGAATTTTTGATCTTAGCCATTCTGATGGGTGTAAGATGGAATCTCAGGGTCATTTTGATTTGCATTTCCCTGATGACTAAGGACTTTAAACATTTCTTTAAATGCTTCTCAGCCATCTGAGATCCCTTTGTAAAGAATTCTGGGTTTAGCTCTGCACTCCACTTTTAAATTGGATTATTTGGTTTATTGGTGTTTAGTTTCTTGAATCTTTTATATAGTTTGGATATTAGCCCTCTGTCAGATGTAGGGTGCTATTTTGTTCTATTGACAGTACCCTTTGCCTTACAGAAGCTTTTCCGTTTCATGCAGTGCCATTTACTGATTGTTGATCTTAGAGACTGTGCTGTTGGTGTTCTGTTCAGGAAGTTGTCTCCTGTGCCAATGAATTCTAGGCTCTTCCCCACCTTTTCTTCTAGATTTAGTGTGTCTGGTTTTATGTTGAGGTCTTTGATCCACGTGGACTTTAGCTTTGTGCAGGGTGATAAATATGGATCTATTTGCCTTCTTCTACATGCACCCAGTTAGACCAGCACCATTGTTGAAGATACTGTCTTTTTTCCATTGTATGGTTTTGTCTTCTTTGTCAAAAATCCCATAAGTATGTGGGTTTATTTTTCTTACATTGAGAACACCTATTTAATACCAGAATTGTGACAGATTGATCTTTTCTTTTCTTTTCTTTTCTTTTCTTTTCTTTTCTTTTCTTTTCTTTCCTTTCCTTTCCTTCCTTCCTTTCTTCTCTCCTCTCCCCTCCCCTCCTTCCCTCCCTTTCTCCTTCCTTCCTTCCTTCCTTCCTTCCTTCCTTCCTTCCTTCCTTCCTTCC